>NW_011888807.1:8266709-8344827 GCF_000151845.1 Pteropus vampyrus
AATGGACCACTCAACCAACTACCTCAAATTTTAACTACTGTCCTTTTTTTGGGTCCAGGATCCAACTTAGAAACCCATATTATACTCTGCTTTAGTTTTAATTTATTAAATTTTGGGGTGGTTTGTTATACAGGTATAGTACCTGGAGCATTATTCTAATTTTTGACCAATAAATGTCCTTTTATATTGAATTTGTGATAAATAACCTTCTGTTTTAGTTCCCAGATCCATTCTCTGTACTGTTTCCTCAATTTTCCTCTTTGTTGCAATAGGTCGATATAGATCCTCTTGATTTAGAGCCTCTTGTAGTAAAGATGCAACTTTTCTACCTGATGTAAATGAAATCAATATATAATGATGGAACATGGACAAGATAATTATACAAGCACCCCATTTAAGAAAGGGACATATCTGGGTTGTCTTTCTATTATGCTACATGGCCCCATGCAAAGTGATTATTCAAGAAATTAATGCCAGTTTTATTTCTCACCTTCTTACTGGCCAGTAGAAGTTAGGAGTGGCCCTCAGGTTATTTTAAGCCTTGAAGAATCACTTTTTATTTTGAGTTCAGGCCCATGTTCTTTCACAGTACAGATCTTTTACAAATTTGCTAGTTTTATTTTTTAATGTCTAATTCTCTGAAAGTTATTTTCTATATATACTTTTATGATTTTTTATACGACAATTCTTTTGTGTTCTTGTCTGCAAGTCCTTTTTTTGTCTCCCATGAAACTGGACCTGGTGGGAGAGTCTCATGTTCAGCCTTGTCCTTGAGACATTTATGTTAAAATAAACATATTTTGGTGTCATATTAACCAATTCAATTCACCAGTTGTTAATTTTAGAATATTTTTTATTTGATCCTTTCTGAAAAGCTGAGTTTTAGTTGGATTTTGTTTACTTAACTATTTCCCAACTTGAACTTTCACTATTTGCGGTTAAAGGACAGGTTAGTTGCCTCTCCTAAATTTACTAGTTTCAGAATTTCTGGAATATTTCTGAGAATTTCTATTCCTTCTTGTACACTGGCGAATTCTAAACTTATCTTTTATAATACTTTTAAAAAGCAGCAAATAAACAAATGTGCTATTATAATTTTATTTTAAGACTCTTTTCTAAGAGTTACAAGTACATTAGGCAAATTATCTGTCATTAATGTTATTACAGGAAAATTTAGCAAATATGCCCACAAAATAGAGTATGCATTGCCATCCTTCCAGCCTCTGATACAAGTGATACAAGATATTAGCCCATCTGCCAAAGCCACATATTTCAGATTCTGGATATGGATACACCCCACAAATAAGTACCTATGATGGGGTACCCCAAAACCATCCCCAAACTTGATAATTCACTAGAGTTACTCATTATTATTCTCATTGTTATGGTTGATTAGAGCTAAAAGATACAGACAAAATCAACAAATAGAAAAAATGCATGGAGCAAAACCCAGAGGAAGCCAGCCAAAGCTTCCAGGTGTCCCTCCAGTGAAGTCACATAGGACATTCTTAACTCCCCTGCAAAGATACATGACAGCATGTGCAAATTATTGTCAACTAGGAAAACTCATCTAAGTGAAGGAGTTCAGAGTTTTTTGTTTGTTTGGCAAGGAGCTGCTGAATGATTGACCTCAGTAACTCAAGCTCCAGATCCCTGGAGAGAAAGTAGCTATTCACCATAAAATACATTAGTATACAATATCTGAACAAACTGACACACTGTGGTTCTAGGTTTCAGGCATGCTAAAATGTTCTTATCAGACAGAACATTCCAGGATGTTAGTTTCCAAGAGCTGACCAATGGCTCATCCTAAAAAATATGTCTTTTGGGGGAATATGTACAGGTTTGAGCAACCCAGATCTGTTGAGTTAACTGTTTCCTGAACAGTTCCCTTTTCTCTATTGGTCAGAATAGTCCAGAAGTAAAATTTGGACTGAAGAAGTAAAATTTTAGAACTTAATGTATTAAAGTCTAATTCTTACTACTGCAAACAAGTCCCTGTTGTGTTAGTTGGAAACTCTATTCTATTTCATTCTCATTCGAGAGCTTGGGAGAAAAAAAATGAGATAATGTAGCAAATTTTTTTCTGGCTTTTAAAATTTTAGCCTGGAAATGACATACAGCATTTCCTTTCATATTTTAGCTACAAAAGTGACCCTCTAACTTTTGATCATATTTTAAGATCTTTTAATCTAAAGAGAATTTTTTTTTTGTAATTATAAAGTCATTAGTTTATCTTTGATTGCTCATATATTTTCATCTTTAAAAAGTTGCGTATAGTGATATCCATTTCTTGTTTTGATTTTTAGGTTAAATTTCCTTTATAAAAACTGAGTCCCAATAAGCTCACTTTGTGTGACTTTCATTAATTTAAGGAGAAAATCTTAGATTTTTATTTTATTTTATTTTTTATTGCTTTAATTTTCTTATTATATCCAATATGACTAAATATAAAGATCTAGAAAATGTTTTTTTATAATTTTGATCCTCATTGCTTCCATGCATATTCTCGAATATTTTAAGGTTCATGCTTCCTAAAGCTATTATCTTTTCGAAAGTGTTATGTTTTTAGCATATTGCATAAAATTATATTAACAAAAAATGATTATATTAAATTTGTGGAAAACAAAGTATTTCTAAAAGTAGTTGTATTGGAAATTAAAAATTAAAATTAAACTATGAAACATCGTATAAATATAATAAAATGTTATTCAAGTGAATTTACCTCCAAATCCCAGGCTCTACCATTGATTTTCTGTGTACTTCATTTTTCTTAGCCTAAGATGAGTTTAGAGTTTGCTGTTTTAAACAAGATGATGATTTCTATCCATTGGATTTCAGGATCACTAGTCTGCTATATTTCCGTTTACTCACTTTTCAGCAATTCTCATAATATGATAGTTTAGGCATTGGCTTTAAATTAGGGAGTGAACTTTATTTCTATTCCCTTTTTTAAATTTTTTGAATGCTCTTATTTTTTGAATTTACTAAAGAATAATCACCTTTGAACCACCTTTGAACTGATGTCAATTTAAGCTACTACGAGCTTCTTGTCAAGAACCAGAATGCCTGTTAAAACTATAAATGCACATGTAAATATAGTAGAGAAATTAATTATTACAGTTTCACATAACACTTTTTAATGATTTTGATATCAAACCACTTATAATGTAATCATAATTACTCTTCTAGAGTAATTTGGACTGTTTATATTATATACGTAAGTAACAAGAGAATACTTCCTTTACAAAATTTGCCATATCTCTTTATTTCTCCTGTCCTTTTCATTTTATTGAATATTCGTTCTCAAGTTTTTTGGGTTTTTTTTTCCAGAAACCTCTATCTTAACACAGCTTTCAACATTCTATCACCATTGATAGTCTGACCTCAGATTCTGTAAATCAATATTTACCCCATTTCATTTTGAAATTCCATTCAAGCTTGGTTTCAATGATCCTATATTCTCTCTTTTTTTATTCTAGCTCTAAAATTATACATTTTTTTCATGGATATCTTCTATGCAGTGTTTTATTTGCTTTAAACAGCATGGAAAGTGATTTTAAGGAGAGTATTTATATTTTTAGATTTAGGATCCATGATTTTAATGATAAAAAATTGACAAGGGCATTTATGAATTTTAATAATTTGGAATTTTGATGAGACACAATATGTACTTATTAGTTATACTTCATTTTCTTGAAGATACTATATTCCTAAGAGTTCTTTGTCATCCTGTTCCATTGAAAGCCTGTTTTACAAGCTATTTCTAGAAAATATATTTATTCATTTTCCTGAAATTTTCATTTGTCTTATACTTGAATTTGATCTCCAAGTTTTGTTTATTTGTTGCTTTTTTGATAGAGTCTGTACTTCTAAAATTTTTGGTTAATCTCTTGTTTTCTTTGAGCTCATTCTTAAGCAATTTCCTAAGAAAGAATACATTCATGAGAGATAATTTTATAGAAAGACGACATGCCTAAAAATATTTATTCTACCTTCATTCTTGGTTGATAATTTATCTAACAATAAAATTTTACATTAAATTTTTCAAAATATTGAGGTTTTTTAATTTAAATTTTATTATACTTTTCATCTTTCATGTTTAAAAACTGATATATTTTTATTACTAATTCTTTTACTTTATCTCAGAATATATTTATTTCTCCCTAATTACATGGTGATATTACCTTTTATGGTCCTTTTTTAAAATTTATTGTCCTGAGTAATCAATCTAGTGAGAGCCTTTTCTATTGAATTTACTTCGTTTTCACTTAATTCTTATTAATATCTTCTATTCTGCTCTCTCCTGCTTGAAGTTTTGTTATTAATCTGTTAAAATATGCTGTATTTTTAAAATTTGTTTATTCTATTTTTCTCTTAATTGCCATTTGTATGTATTCAAATTTTTGAGATATTTTATCAACATACCTTTCAACTCTTTAATTATTTTATTAGAGCTACTAAATTTTTTTCAGTGATCTCAGGAACGCTTTCATGTTTTCTAAATGTATGTTTTTGTAATATTATTTTCTTGAATGCAAGTATCTTATCTCTGTAGATTATATTTATAGCTTGTTATTTCATTTTTTTCCTGTTTTATCTCTGTTTCTACCAGTTTTTTTTCTTCCTGTTTGTTTTATTCTTTGTCTTCCAGATTTAGGCTTTTCTCACACACTCTGTATTTAAGAATCTGGCCAAAGACTCATAGAATGTTTTGGAACAAATTTCTATTCCCAATTATAAGAAAAAAAAAACAAAATCTTAGTTTAAATGTACCAGAAATAAGTGAGTCATTACAAGACCAATACCTAGTGACTGAGGAATCCAGAGTGATGGATCTAATATATGTTACTCTTTTCCCTCTCAAGGTGACTGATGCCTTTGAAAATGGTTTAGCAAATCGAATGATGCTTTCAATCATCTCAGGGAGCTAAAGGGTCAAATGTTAAAGATGACAATCTGCCAGAGATGATTTCCAGTACTCACTTAGGCTTTGTGTTGAGATTCCAAAGACCTATATCTTAGAAGAAAGTGTAAATAGGAAATAGATAAATTCCCGTGGATTGCAACTCAAACATGAATTCTTTAAATCACTAAATGGAAAATGTAGATTTGATATTTCTAGGACATTTAGCCTAGCCAATTACAAAAGTAAATTTTATGTGAGTAAGATTACATTATACATAACTATATTACATAAGCTCTATAATTTTTCATATATGAGGTATAGAATTCAGTTTAAAATAAGTTAAAAGAGCTATCACATTAATAAAAAAAGAAAACGAGAAGAATAGTGACATGAGAGTTTAAATAGCAGATGCTGACCTTTAAGTTTAGCAGCAAAATATTACAAAATATACAACTAAAATAATAACAAATGGATTGTTATAGAATATAAAACTGTAATTATTTAGAGTACCAAATCTACATGTTAAAACTTACGAAGAAAAATTTAGGTGTAGACAGGCTCACCAATGAATTATACTAGACAATGAATTATGAAATAATGCCAACGTTATAAAAATTTTTTCCAGAGAAAGAAAAATGAAGAAATCTTTCCTATTGCATTTTATGGGGCTAATATAACATTATAGTGAAATGTAACAAAAAATTGCAAGAAAATAATTTTATAGCAAATTTTCATGATCATATATGTAAAAATAAATAGACACTTGTAAATTGAGTCTAATGTGGCTGTTGTAAAACGTAACTAATTATTATCAAATATATGTTTTATTTGGTTAATTATTGAAAGAAGAATTATTTCCATACACATATAGAAAATTTCTTTCTGTAATATGGCTGTCTGTTCTTTGGATGAAATTTTGGAAAGATTAAAATATCTAGAAAGAGATTTCAAAAAAATTTTTGTAAGCTATGTTACTGATTTAAACATTTTTCAGTCTTGACGAAATGTTTTTGCTTAATAAAAGGCATAAATCTGACAGATGACATTCCTTTTGCAAAGTCAAATGGATAGAACTCTATATAAGAATGGAGAAATGTGTCATCTGGTTAGTTTTCCCAACTCGTCTGCTTGTTCTATTTGTTTGTTTATTTGTTTTAAAAATTTTTTAAAAATTTGTTTTAAAAATCTGTATTTTCTATGGCATTTTTGTATTTTTTCCAAATGGAAAAAAAAAAGCTGAACTAATACTGTGGAGGGTATCTGAGAAAATGGAAAACAATGAAGAGATGCAACTAACATACTTTTATGCCTAGTTCTCTAATTTGGAAATGCAGAAACTGAAAGGTAAGAAGATTTACTTATGAGGGTAAAAAATGAAATAATATCCAAATGCATTATCAGTAGCATACTCATTTGGAACCTATAATTTAGCCAGAGTAAGTCTGTTTATATTGAATTACAAAAGATCTATAGGGAAATCGGTATTTAATCAAATTCAGTATGTGTGGGAAAGCCCTTAGAAAGAATTTGCTTTCAGTGTCACCAAGGAGTTCACTGGGATTTCTCGGAACATTAGGATAGAAGTTGCACAGGATACCACTCATTACTCAGAAATTATGCAAGGATAACATCTTCTCATGGGATCTTTAAATGATAGATTCACTGGAAAGTGTACAGTATAAAGGTGTTTCAAGTATAATGCAAAAATTTAATATACTAAATGTAGATTTTTTAGTAGAACTTTTACTTTTTAATTGTACTTAAGAGCTGGGATAGAAAAATAGCAATGTAATTATATGTTAGTCATTACATATTGAATCTATTATACATTCTTTGCAATCTATTAAACTCTTGGATGTAATATGACATATAAAAATATAGTATCTGCCCTTGAACAGATTATATTTAATATATAATCTATCTATCTATATCTATCTATCTATCTATCTATCTATCTATCTATCTATCATCTCTCTATCTCTCAACCTCTCTATCACCTATCATCTATCATCTATGTATCATCTATGTATCATCGATCTAAACTTAAAGCAGAGCTACTCTTTAGTTTTTTTTCAGATAGCTTATTTTAAACCTTTTCTAATTTTATCGAGCTCTCCACATCACATCTACAATTTTCTCAGACAAATTAATTACATACTTGTTTGATATATTGACACAATGTAGTAGAAACTCACTTTCCATCCTCTATCACAAATTGTATTGCATCTTCACTTTTTTTTAAATTCTTTTCCATGATCTTAATAGAATATTTATCATTTCTTCTCTCCAAGGCAAATCACTCTGCTGTTTCTTGGAAACTATCTACTATCTAAAGAGTTTTGCTTTTTAGATCACAGTCTTCTTGGCATTTTATTCTCTCCATCTCCATTGATCTTTTCTACTTACTTTTCTAACTTATTTAAGTCTCTAGTATTCTGATAAAATCTTTCAGTCAACACAGTAATATTCATTCTTTTTTAATCATTAACTTTCTTCAAAGAACAGCCTATATCTACTACTTCCATTCCATCACTGCATGCTCTTTTTTTGTTCTTCTACAATAATGCGTTGCTTTTCCATTATGTATTTTAAATTGCTTTTAATGGAACAAAGATTCAGAGTACCAGAGTTATTTCCATTCCTTAGTACCTAGAAATATTTGCAATCATTTGTTATTCCTTTCTCTACTATGGTTCATATTTTCTTATTTCATTCATCTTCGATTTACCATTATTTCCAACATCTTTATATCTGAACTATTTGCTTATGTTCATACATTTGCTCTTGTTTTTCTAATATCAAATTTCTATCTATCCTTTATAGCACATTCCCAATTCTTCCTCTTGATCAGTTTTTCTCTCATTATTTAAGCAATATATACTTTTTCTTTTTAGTTTCCATTATATTTTACCTGTACATTTTTAAAGTATTATATTATTTATAAAACATAGCAGAAGTAACAGTGATGAATGAAAAACATCATAAACATCAAAATTGCAAAAATAAAATTTTATATCATTTTAAAATATAAATTATAATATCTTATTAATGAAATATCTTCATTGACTATAAGATTTTTCTGGCTTTCCTCTCTGCAAATTTATTTATTAAGCCATTTAAATATATAATTTAACCGCTTTATTTTCAATTAATATTAATTGAAAAATAATATTGGTTGACCTTGCATAATTTAAGATTATAAATAATTTTTGATAATTTTTAATATTGAAAAGGACATTTCTCCTGAAATGTTTGTTTGTTTTTTTAACCTGTTAAGTTTTAATACTTTTTAAATAGTTTAGCTTTAAGGACTTTATCGTATGTGTGGTTTGAAAATATTTTCTTTCAGTGTGTATTTTTTATTTTCATCCTCTGCAAAATCTTTAATAGAAAATTTAAAAAAATGAAATCCAATTTATTGCATTTTTCTTTTATAGATTGTATTTTTGGTGTCATGGCTAAGAACTGTTCTCCTAGCCATGGTCATTAAGATTTTCTCATATATTTTCTTTTAAAATTTTATATTTTTAAGTTTTACATTTAAATCTACAATTTATTTTGAGTTAATTTTGGTAAAGATGTAAAGTTTAGTTTAAAGTTCTTCTACTTTCCTCTCCTCTCCTCTTGTTTCCTGCCAATCGCTCCCTTCTCTTCTTTTTCCTTTTCCTTTCTTTTTTCTCTTCCCCTCTCCTCTCATTTCCTCTTCTCTCCTCTTCTCTCTTCTTCTTTCCTTTTCTTTTCTTTTTTGAATATGGATATTTTATTATTCCAGCATCATTTGTTGAAAAGAGAATGAATCCCTCTTCCTTTGAATTGCTTTTGCATCATAATATAAAATCAGTTGGCCATATTTGTGTGTATATATTTTGGGTTCTTTATTCTGTTCCATTGATCTGTGTGTCTATTTGTCTACAAACAACACACATTCTGGATTACTATAGCTATGTAATAAATATTAAAATTAGATAGTGATTTCTCCCACTTTATTTTTCAAAATTGTTTTAGTGACTCTAGTTCCTTTGATTTTCCACATTAATGTTAGAATAATCTTATAAGTGTTTACATAAAATTGCTGAAATTTTGATGGGGGAGAATTGACATTTTTACTATGTAGAAAATTTCAATTAATGAACAAAATGTATCTTTTCATTTACTTAGGTCATCTTTATTTATTTAAGAATATTTTGTAATTTTTAGCTTTCAGGTTGTGTTCATGTTTCATTTGGTATATATGTATTTATTTGTTTTGAATTACGTAAATAGTATTGTAAGTTTAATTTTTGTTTCTATGTGTTTTTTTGTAGAATATGTGAATATAATTAATTTTGTGTGTTGATGTTATATCCTATACATTAATGAACTCAGTTATTAGTTCTAGGAGTTATTTGTAGGGTTTTTGGAATGTTCTACATAAACCATTATATCACCTGCAAATATTTTACCTATGGATATATGTTAATAGTTATATATATGTTATATTTTAGGTTTGAGAGTTGTATCATATATCTTCCCTGTTAATTTAAAAAACGTGCGAGGACTGAACTTTAATATTATCTTTTAATAGTCCTCAATAAATAATTTTGATTGAATTGGGAGAAATTTCCTAATTATCCCATATATATATGAAATATAGTGCAGTAGAGTATATTATGAATTAAATTCCTTTTTTTTGTTATATCACATGTAAAATATCAATATTTGGGAAATATCTCAGCAGTATGTAAAATGACATCTGCAACAGATTCTTATGAATGTTTATTTTGAATGAGTCTTACTTAGGCTCTTCATTTGATCATTTTCCAGTTATTTTGGTGCTATTTATACTAAGTGAATTGCCAAACGGCTGTAACAACTTTTAAAAATAACAATTTCATGCTTTTGTTTCATATCTACTTAATATTTCTTGATCCTGAGGCTCTACGATCCTACTTTTTTTTTAAATGCCTACAGCACGTGATATTCCCATCCAAGTACTAACCAGGCCCGACCCTGCTTAGCTTCTGAGATCAGAAGAGATCAGGCACATTCAGGGTGTCATGGACGTAGACTAGAATCCTATTTTTTAAAAGCACTTTAGTTTTGAAAGCTATGTATATCGCATGATTGCATTTACACAACATTTATGTAAAATAACGTAAAGATATGGGGGATAGATTAATAATTGACAAGGTTAAGAAGTAGACAGTGGAGGAAGGAATGTGGCTATAAAGGAGTAACATGAGCCTTGTCATGATACAGTTAAGTATCTTGATTGTGATAAGGGTTACATAAAGCTAAATGTATGATGAAATTGCATGAGATGTGCACACACCCACACACACACAGAGGCATGTATAACTGGTGAAATTATATTAAGCTCTCTGGATTATGTCAATGTTAATTTCCTGGTTTTGATATATTGCAGTGACACAGGATGTTATTATTGAGGGAGGCTGGGGGTAATGATGGTTGAGATCTCTGTATATTTCTTTGAAATTTCTTGTGATTATGTAATTATTTCAAAAGTAAAGTTTAAAAACAAAAACAAAATCGCTGGTAACTTTTATGCAACTTCTTGACTCTGTCCTGGCCAGCATTTGGAAACACCTCTACAGGAAGCTTTTTGGGGAATTCATGAGAAAGTTGCATAAACATTTCTCCCTTTAGTGGTAAAAATATTATAATATTATTATTAAAAAATGTAATTTTAGTTTGAGTGTTTGAGTAGCACAGAATCATTGTCAGGCATATATTAGAAACATATTGCTTAATTTAAAATTAATCCACCCATCTCTTTCTGCTCCGTATTGGACTCCCAGAACTCTCATTATAATGATAGAAGAGAAAATGAATTACAGTCACTCAAAATGGTAGTTAACATGTCTAGAGAAGGCTATAATTAATAGTCATTTTATTATTGAGGAAGATCACCAGATTAGCATGATTATTCTTTTATTGGGAATGTAGAATTCACATTTGGTCTTATGAAGTGACATCTTTGGTTCCCTGTTTCAAAATCCCAATGAGAGCTATTCATTAGCAGTGGGTAACAAGATGAACTAACAAGCTGAACATGAGTGCACAATGTCATTTCTTAGTTATAAAAACAGTGTAATATGGGGATTCATGGTGAGAAGAAGAACGGGTTGATATAATGAGATAAATCTTCCATTATACTCAGTATCTCAGCATGGTTAAATCTTTTATGGGTACCACATTTAGTTTTAGCTCTATAGATTAAAAGAGAATGTAAAGAGGATTAAAAGAGAGTTCTGTATAGATTAAAGGATTAAAAATATGACCTCTAAAAGTAGGTTAAAAGGACTGTAATTATTTAGACTGAAGACTAGGAAACCAAGAGATAAGTTAGAATTATTTGTTAAAGATATGATGGATTATTATGCGGAGAATACATACTGTATTCTCTAATTCCTCTGAATATGCCTAGAAGAACTGAAAATAAGTTGAAGCATAAGAGATTTAAATTATATTTAAAATGGAATTTTAAGAAAATTAAGTCTTTTAGATATTTAAAATTATAGTCTATGGATATTCTAGCAATTCCATTATAAAAGCAAATACAAAGAACATTCAATCAAAATGTATCCAATTGAATTTACATACTTGTAGGAGCACGGAGGATGGAGTGACTTATGTCATAGAAACCCCTCAAGTAATAGTTACTCTAAATGATGTCAATCATGTTAACCATCAACAACAATAACAACCATGAGACAAAAACAACAGTCAAAGGCACTTATATAAATCACATAAAGAAATCACCTCTTTTAGTAATTTTGGTAAAATATTTCCTGGAATCAAATAAGGGTAAAGGAAGTCCATTTTATGCAAAATTATGCTTTTGCCAGCAGAGTTTTTTGCCTTGCCTCCATCTCTTATATGGCATATCATCCATCCCTCTTTAAACTTTAGAAGTCCAATGTCTTAATATTTTCTCTATTCTCCTGTTGCTGTGGACTCATTTTTTTATTACTCTACAAATATTTACTGTCTAACATGCTACAAGCATTATGATGACTGATGAATATATAACGGACAACCACAACAATAATAAAAAAAACAGGAACAGCTACTGTCATCATGGTGCTAACAGTGTAATTTGAATATAGAAAAGTAAAAAAGCAATACAATACAGAGTGCTAAGGGACCATATAGAAAAGAAAACTAACTTTGGTAGTGTGGCATTTTTGATAGTCTAACATTACAATGATCAAAGAAATGTGGATTCCACCTTGTTGGATGGCAGTGTAACTTAATCACACTTGCTGACAATATCTCAGCTGTTTTTGATATACATAGTTTCGTTCAGTTTATAACAGTTATTTTAAGGTAGCTGTTAAGTCTTTCTGAATACTAAACTTTACATCTGTTTTTTCTCCCAGATAGAAAGTGCTCATCATATCCTCCACTTGACACAGAAAGAGAGACCTTGTATCTGTACATTAATCTTTATGTTGTGCCTTGGGCCCCTCAGGGATTTGAAGTGAGGGTTTCCCTTGACCATCTGATCACTACTCACAGTCTCTGTCTCTGATATCTGCACCTGGCAGAATTACAGGCTGAACACTTTCAGCTTGATCAGGGCCTGGGGTCCAACTGGATGGCTCAATTCAACTTCAGCCTTAACTTATTCCCTTGGCATCTGGCGGTGATTCCCAATTGATTCCTGACTCTGCTGATGTCTCACCTGACTGCACTCCTAAGTCCAGTTAGTCCTTTCCAAGGTATACTTCTAAAAAATTGACCAGATAAGTTCATTTGCTACATTTTTATCTTACCAAGGTTATTCACAATTTTTTCAACATCTGGCTGCTTATGCCAGTAAATCAACAACCAAAAAAAAATATATAGGTTGTCGATAAATTTCCTGGGTCTAGTTAAAAAGTAGTATATAATTTAAATGCTAAAGTATTTAGGAGTGAAGTCTTAAGATCTTTGCAAAAGGTTTCAAATAATTAAGTAAAAAATAAAAAAGGCCTATGAGTTTTTGTTTGTCTTTCTTATCTGTTGCTTTCAGTTTTGTAACCCACATACGAGTGAAATCATATGGTTCTCAACTTTCTCTGTCCAATTTATTTCATTTAGCATGATTATCTCAAGATCCATTCATGTTGTCGTAAGTGGCAATATTTCATCTTTTCTTATGGCTGAGTAATAATCCATTGTAAACATGTACCACATCTTTTTTATCCAATCATATATCGAAGGGCACTTCAGTTATTTCTATGTCTTGTCCACCATGAATAATGCTGCAATAAACATCTGAGCACATATAACTTTATGAATTATTTTTTTCAAAATTTTTTGGGTAGATATCTAGAAGAGGGATTTCTGGGTCATACGGTAATTCTATTCTTAATTTTTTGAGACATATGGTTTTTCGTAGTGGCTGTGCCAATTTACATTCCACCAGCATTGTATGAGGGTTTATTTTCCCCCACAATCTTTCCAACACTTGTTATTACTTGTCTTGTTGATGATAGCCATTCTCACAGATGTGAGGTGGCATTTTATTGTGGTTTTAATTTGGATTTTCCTAATAGCTAGTGAAGTTGAGCATCTTTTCATATTTCTCTTGGCCATTCAGATGTTTTCTTGGGAGAAGCATCTGTTCATGTCCTCTGCCATTTTTTAATTGGATTGTTTGTTTTTTGGTTGTTGAGTTGTATGAATTCTTTATATATTTTGAATATAAGCTGCTTATCGGAGACAATGTTTACAAATATCTTCTTCCATTCAGTTGGTTGCCTCATAGACAACAGTTTAGTGGCTATCAGAGGAAAAAGAGGATACGGGAAGGTAGATAAGAGTAAAGGAGTCAAATACATGGCAACAGAAGGAAATTTGACTTTGGGTGGTGAGCACACAATGCAATATACAGATTATGTACTATTAAACTGTACACTCAAAATATATAAAATTTTATTAACCAGTGTCATACCAATAAATGTAATTTAAAAGAAATAAATTTTGTTTTAAAAATTTTTAAATGAAATGTAGAAATAGAGAAGAGGAAAAATGTATGAGTGTGAGTGAAGGTATACCTATACTTTTTTTTTTTCATCTTTTTGGCAGGTTTAAACATTTTTAAAGTAAAACACTGAGTGGAAAAGCTTATACTATATGTCTACAAAAATGTGTGAAATGAAGACTGTTGGAAATATTTACTAATTGTTTACACATTATAGAATTTGTTAAAAAAAAGTTCCAGTAAAATTTCTCATAATACACATTGGATTAGCACAATATAGTTATCACAAACAGTAAACAGCAGGTTTTCTACAAACCCTAGGTATGACTATCTTGCATTTTGTTAATAGTATTTTCTGACATTGAAGAAATACTGTTAGACAAATCATTCTTCATAATTCCGCATTATACTTTACATAAGTTCTTCCAAATAAACTTGGGAGACTATTATTTATATTTTTATACATTATATTATATACAGGTGAATATTTGACATGTGGCTACATTGTAATGAAAACATACAAATCTAGTTCATAAATAAGTCAAATTTTCTTGAAGTATGACACTGCAGTAAGAAAGAGTGACTGAAATAACAGGCTGATAATATTCTTTTATGCTTAGATGGATTCTAGGACTAATATTCCAAGAAGCATTGCAAAATTTTTTTGGTTCTTTGCAGGGAACTCTACATATGTATATTTTCATGGAAATCTCAGACATCTGCTATTGAATCTTAATGTTCACATTTGTAAATTAAAGACATTAGTTCAAATGATTTTTAAATTTATCTTATTTTTATATTATTTTATATTAGTTCAGGTATAAAGTACAATGATTAGACATCAATATAATTTATGATGTTATCCCCCCAATTACTCTAGCACTCATCTGGAACTACATATATCCATTACAATAATAGTGACTATATTACCTAAGCTGTACTCTAAGTTCTTGACTGTTTTGTAACTACTATTTTGTACTTCTTTATCCTTTCACCTTTTTCACCAAGCACCCCAAACTCCTACCCTCTGGCAATCACCAGTTTGTTATCTGTACCTGTGAGTCTGTTTTTGTTTAGTTTGTTCATTTCTTTTGTTCCTTAGATTCCTCATATAAGTGAAATCATATGGTATTTATCTTTCTCTGTCTGATTTATTTCACTCAGCATGATACTCTTTAGGTCCATCCATGTGGTTGTAAACAGTAAGATTCCATTATTTTAATGGCTGAGTAATATTTTGTTGTGTATATGTACATAACTTCTTTACTCAATCTATTGATGGGCACTTAGGTTGCTTCCATATCTTGGCTATTGTGAATAACGCTGCCGTGAACATAGGAGTACATAGATCTTTAGAAACTGTTTTTTAGTTTTCTTTGAATAAAACCAAAAGTACAATTCCTGAGTCAAAGGTGGTTCTATTTTTAATTTTTTGAGGAACCTCCAAACTGTTTTCTATAGTGGCTTTACCAGTTTGCAATCTCATCAATGATATATGAAGGTTCTTTTTTCTCCACATTCTTGTCAATACTTATTTTTTGATTTATTGATAATAGCGAATCTGATAGATATGAGGTGATATTTCATTGTGGTTTTAATTTGCATTTCTCTGATGATTAGTGACCTTGAGCATCTTTTCAAATGTCTATCGGCCATTTGTATGTCTTCATTGGAGAAATACCCATTCAGACTTTCTGCCCATTTTTGAATTGCATTGTTTGATTTTTTGTTGTTGAATTGTATGAGGTTTTTATAAATTTTTAATATTAACTCCTTGTCAGAAGTGTCATAGACAAATATCTTCTTCCATTTGGTAGTTGTTTTTTCATTTTGTTGATGGTTTCCTATGCTATGTAAAAACTTTTTAGTTTGATGTAGTTCCATTTGTTTATTTTTTCTTTTGTTTCTTTTTTTTCTTTTGTCCAAGGAGATGTATCAGAAAAAAAAAAAAAATACTAATAGCAACATCAGAAGTTTACAGGTTATGCTTTCTTCTAGAAGTTTTATGTTTTCAGGTCTTATATTTAAATCTATAATCCATTTTGAGTTTATTCTTGTAGATTGTGTAAGGTGGTGGTCTAGGTTCATTTGTTGAAGAAACTGTCTTTACCTCATTATATATTTTTGCTTCCTTTGTCAATGATTAAATGACCATATAGGCGTGGGTTTATTTCTGGGCTCTCTATTCTGTTCCATTGATTTCCACATTCTTGTCAATATTTATTTTTTGATTTATTGATGATAGTCAATCTGATAGGTATGAAGTGATATCACATTTGTAAATTAAAAGCATTAGTTCAAATGATTTTTTATTAAAAAAGAAACTTTTACTTCTAATATTTTTAATCTTATGAACTATGATAGATATAGTAATATGGTAGAGATAATAGGCATATACTTGCTATTACAAGGACATTTCCTTTTTTTTATTTTTCAATCATAGTTGGCATACAATATTATATTAGTTTCAGATGTACAATATCACATGTACAATATTCAGATTAGACATTTATATAACAATATTGACTATATTCCTTGTGCTATACTTTATATTCCCATGACTATTTTGTAATTACCAGTTTGTACTTCTTAATCCCTTCTTTTTTATTCAACCTCCCCAATCTCTTTCCCATCTGGTAACCATCAAAATGTTCTTTGTATTCATTAGTTTGTTTCTATTTTGTTTGTTTGCTTATTTTATTCTTTAGATTCTATATGAAAGTGAAATCATATGGCATCTGTCTTTGTCTTATTCCACTTATCACAATACCCTCCAGGTCTATCTATATTGTTTCAGATAGAAAGAACTCATTCCTTTTTCTATGACTGAGTAATAAATAGTCCACTGTGTATATGTACCACCTGTTTTTTATCCATTCATCTATTGATGGATACCCAAGTTACCTCCATATCTTGGCTATTGAAAATAATGCTGCAATGAATATGTGAATTCACATGTTCTTTCAAAGTAGTGTTTTGGGTTTCTTTGGATAAATATCCAACAGTGAGATTACTGGGTCCTTCTTTGTTTCTTGTTATAGCCTTTATTTTGAAGTCTAATTTGTTTGGTATAAGAATTGCTACCCTAGCTTTTGTTTGTCTGTTTGTTTTGTTTGTTCGTTTGTTTATATTTTTATATAATTTCTTTGTCTATCCCTTAACTTTCAGTCTGTGTGTGCCTTTCGATCTGAAGTGAGTCTATTGTAGGGTCTTTGGAAGGGTCTTTTTTATCCATTTAGTTATCTATCTTTTGATTAGAGCATTTAATCCGTTTACACTGAAAGTAATTGTTAACAGATATATAGTTATTGCCATTTTATTATTTATATTTTTTTTCTTCTTGTTAAATAAGTCTCTTTAATATTTCTTGTAATATTGGTTTGGTGTTAATGAACTATTTTAGCTTTCTCTTGTCTGAGAAACTATCTGTTCTTTAATTCTAAATGATAACTTTGCTGGGTCGAGTAATCTTGGTTGTAGTTTCTCACTTTTCATCACTTTAAATATTTCATGACAATCCTTCTGGCCTGCAAACTTTTTGTTGAGAAATCAGCTGACAGTCTTACAGGAGCTCCCTTGTAGGTAACTAACTGCTTTTCTCTTACTACTTTTAAGATTCTCTGTCTTTAATCTTTGGCATTTTAATTATAATATGTCTTAGTATGGACCTTTTGGGGTTCATTTTGTTTAGGACTCTCTTTGTTTCCTGGTCTTGTATGTTTATTTATTTATTTTTTTGCTGGGTTAGAAAATTTTGTCATCATTATTTCGTCAAATAGGTTTTTAATTTCTTGTTGTATCTCTCTTCTCCTTGTGGTAGCCCTATGTTGCAAATATTGGTGTGCCTGATGTTGTTTCAGAGATGTTGCTCATCTTTTTTGGGGATGCTTTTTTTCTGTTGCTGTTCTGATTGGGTTTCTGTTACCTTATCCTATAAAGCTTCATTTCTTTTTTTATGTTTTCTATCTCCATTTTTTTAAAAAACGCCTACAGCACCTGGTATTCCTAGATGGTCTCCCATCCAAGAACCTGACCCTGCTTAGCTTCTAAGATCAGACGAGATCGGGCATGCTCAGGGTGGCATGGCCATAGACTCTATCTCCATTTTAATGTTTGTAAGGAACTGCTAAACTGTTTTCCAAAGTGGCTATGTCATTTTGCATTCCCTCCAGCAATGAATGGGAGGTCCTATTGAATGCCAGCATTTGGATTTGTCAGCATTCTAGATTTTGAACATTCTAGTAGATGTGCAGTAGTAATTCATTATTGTTTTAATTTGCATTTCCCTTATGACAAATAAGATAGAACATCTTTTTTATATGCTTATTTGCCATCTGTATATCTTCTATGATGAGATGTCTGTTAAGGTCTTTGGCCCATTTTTAATTGGGTTGTTTTCTTATTTTTGAGTTTTGAAAGTTCTTTGTATATTTTGGATAACAGTCTTTTATTATATGTGTATTTTACAAATGTTTTATTTTAGCTTGTGGTGTTCCTTATTCACTTGACATTGTCTTTTACATAGCAGAAGGTCTTAATTTTGATGAAACCCAGTTTATGAATTCTTAATGGATCATGTCTTCAGTGTTGTATCTATAAAGTCATCACTAGACCCAAGGTAATCTAGATTTTCTCTTATGTTATCTTCTAGTAGTTACATAGTTATACATTTAGGTCTATGATTCATTTTGAGTTAATTTTTGTAAAAGGTATAAAGTCTATCTTGAGATTCATTTTTTTATATATTTTTTTATGTGAATGTGCAGTTGTTCTAGCAGTATTTGTTGAAAAGTCTATCTTTGCTCTATTGTTTTGCTTTTGATCTTGTGTCAAGAATTTCTCTACATATGCATATATTTGCCAATGCACAATATCTGGATAACTGTAGTTTTATAGTAAGTCTTAAAGATGGGTAGTATCAGTCTTCCAACTTTGTATTTTTCCTTCAATCTTGTGTTTTCTTTTCTGAATCTTTTGCCTCTCCCTAAAAACTTTATAATCACTTTGTCAATATTCCCCCCAAACAACAAAACAAAACAAAACAAAAAAAACAAAAAAACTTACTGGGAATTTGATTGAGACTGTATTGAATCTATAGATCAAGTTGAGAAGAACTGATGTCTTAATAGTATTGAGTCATCCTATTCATGAACAAAAATATTTCTTCATTTATTATGTTCTTTAATTCAATTCATCAGAGTTTTGTTCTTTTCCTAACTTATTTTGTTCAATTTATACTTAAATATTTCATATTGAGGGTATTAATGTAAAAAGTATTAGTTTTTATATTATTATTTTTTTTTACTGTAGAAAAGAAAAGTTTTATTAGAAGAGAAAGTATACTTTCAGATGTGGAAGCAGGCCTGAGCAAGAGAAGCGAGGCTCAAAAGGCCTTTTTATTATTTTTTTTAATTTTAAAATTTCATGTGCTCGTTGCTGGTGTATAGGAAATCAATTGACTTTGTATATTATCCTTCTATCTTGCTACCTTACTATCTTTGCATATGAGTCCCAGGAGTTTTTCTGTGAATTCTTTAGGATTTTCTACATAAGTGATCATGCCATCTGTAAACAAAGACATTTTTATTTCTTCCTTTACAATCTATATAACTTTTTTCATCTCCTTTTCTTGTCTTATTTCATTAGCTAGGACTTCCACTATGATGTCGAAAAGAAGTAGTGAGAGAGAATATCCTCGTCTTGTTATTGATCTAATTGGAAAAAATACAAACTTCTTACCATTAAATATGATGTTAGCTGTAGGTTTTCTTTAGATATTCTTTATTAAATTGAGGAAGTTCTCCTCATTTCCTAGTTTACTAAAAGTTTTCCTCATGAACAGGTGCACATTTCTTTTTGAGACCAATTTCACTCTATTTAGAGCCGTGTATTAGTCTACTCTAGGATGGTATGCTTAAGGCACTTTGAAGTGCTTTTCTTTTTATGATATTTTTTTTATAAAATGTTAGTTTGAGCATTATGACTCATAATTTGCAAATATAGATATTTCATATTTAACTTTGTAATAATATTTTTATAATATTTGTATTGAAATCAGAAAAAATATTTTGAATGATCCCAATACTGTTTAATTGATTTTTTTAATATTGTTGAAGATATTGTCAATTTTTATAAATTTCCTTTCAAGTTTTAAAAGAACATGATCGTGAGTATGTTCTACCATTGTGGATGTAACATTCTATATATGTTCATTAGTTAAAGTTTGTTGATCATGTTATTCATATCTTTTTTAATCTTTATATGTACAGTTTCGATACTATATTTTGCTATTATTGTTGACTTTCTTGTTTCTTTTATTAGTTCTGTAAATTAAGCTTTATATATACTAAAGCTATGTTAATAATTACCAAAAATTGAAACTTTTGACTTTTAATCACTAGTAAATGCTATTTCCATCATTTTTAAATAAAATTTAATGAATAAAAATTTGGGAACAGTAAACTGAACCAATTTAAAATCAATAATTCAATTAGTATTGACAGAAGTGTAAACCTGTGAAACCATGACTATAATCGAGATACAGAACATTTGCTATATTCCCCAAATTTTCCTCATTACATGTTGCAATCCATCCTTTTTTAGTGTTTTCCAATCAACCAGTTATATGTTACTGCAAATTTGTTTGCATTTTTCAGAATTTTATGTAGATATAATTAGAATATGTTTTTGTTTTTACTTTACGTGTCTCACTCGGAATAACATTTTGAGATTTCTACATGATTTTATGAGTCTCAATATTTTACTTTTTTCTATTGCTGAGCAGTATTCAGTGCATGCTTATACAAAATTTGTTCAACCAGCCACCTATCAAACAATATTTTTGGAATTTTTGAATTTCGAACTATTACGTATACAGCTGATATGAACATTTGTGTGCACTACTTTGTGTGGACATAGAGTTTTCTTTTATTTGGGAAGGTCTAGAAATGATATGGTTTTGTTGTGCGGTAAGTATAAGCTTAGACATTTATGAAATGACCAAATTGATTTTTAAAGTGATTGTATCATTTTTTTCTCACTAGTAGTGTATGATCGTTGAAGTTGCTTCATATCCTCACCAACACTTGTGGTCACTTTAATTTTTTCTATTTGCAGAGGTTTTAGTAGTAACTTATTGTTATGTAAATTTATGTTTCACTAATGATTAATGATTTATATTAATAACTAAAAACATTTTACATTTTTACATCTATATTCAACATTTGTTTTTGAAATCTCCTACCCATTAACAATGTTTTTTCTTATTATATTAGATAAGTGACTCTTCTTTCTGGTTCTTAAAAGTCAGTTTATAGAATTAAATTTAGTTCATTTCTGTTTTTAATAAAAACATTTAAAGCAACAATTTCCCTCAAAGCACTGCTGTAGCTGTATTTAATAAATTTTGATATATTTTGTTTACCTAATGATTTAGTACAGAATATTTTCTAATTTCTATTTTTATTTTTCATTTGACTAATATGTTTTTGTAGTGTGTAGTATTATTTCCAGTTACTTGGATCTTCTCTAACTGCTTTATTTTTACTAATTTATAATTGCAGTCTGTTTAAATTTAGGGAAGATACCCTTTTACTGTATAAGACTTGTTTTACAGCCTAGCTTAGTTTTATCTTTGTGAACAATATATGTAAATGTGAAAGAAATAGGCATTCTGTAGTTTTGGATGGTAGTGTTTTATAAATATCATTTATATTAAGGAAACTGACATTATAGTTCAGATTTATTACATTCTTAGAGAAGTGCATCAAAGCATTCAACTATTTTCTCTATTTCTCCCTTTATTTCTATCAGTTTCCATGCATTTTGAAACTTTATTACATACACACATATACACACACAGACACACACTATTATATCTCCTTGATGTACTGCTCTTTTTTATCATTGTTTTGAGGACAATTTTCTTGATATTAACATAAACACTCCAGCTTCCTTATCCTAATTGTTTGTAATGCTATATCCTTTTCTATTCTTTTACTTTCAATGTTTTAATAGCTTTGCAATTAAATATGCCCTGTGTCCATAGTATATAGTAGATTCTTGCTTTTGTGTGCCTTTGGCAATCTGTGCCTTTTCATTGGAGTGTTTAGTCCATTCATATCTTATGTGATTGTATTTGTCAGCATGGGCTGTCAAAGTCTGAGTGGCTTAAATTATGAAAATTTATTTTATTTTCTCACAGTTCTAGAAGATAAACGTCTAAGGTCAAAGTTGTAGCCATTGTGATTTCTGGTCAGAATTCTTCCTGGCTCATAGATAGCTCTCTCCTTGCTATGTCCTCACATGGCCTTTCCTCAATGAATGTGTAAGTGGAGAGAGAGACAGAAAGGTAGCTCTCTTGTGTCTTTTCTTATGAGTGCAATAATCCTATGGGTTTAGGGCCCTACCCATATGACCATATTTAACCTAATTACTTCCTTAGAGATGCCCATCTCCAAATATAGCCAGATTGGGGATTAAGGTTTCAACATACAGACAACATGAATATTCATTACATAACAGTGAACATTTTTTTTTTTTTTAACTTATGTCTACTCTTTAGCTATTTAATTTCTATTTACCTCATTGGTTTATATTCCTCTTCCCCCATTTCCTTCCTTTTTTTTTTGTGATTCTTAAATAATTTTTAATGTTGCTCATCTAATCAATTTAGTTAATTACTTGAAGTAAAATTTGGGGTCTTTACAACAGTTATTTGTTTTTACTTCACATCGTTTAATTATATAATTAGGTAGGTGATTAGTAGATGATAGATGATGATAGATTAAACATACATAGATAATTGATATATAGATAAATAATAGAGATAGATGAGAAAGACATATACTTTTATAAATTTTCTTATTTTGGTAGTCATAAATAATTAAGAAAGTCAAACAGGAAATTATAAATATGTGGGTAAATAAAAACAATATATTCTATCAAATATTTTATTTCAAGGTGCCCTATTCTTCTAATGTAAAAATGGCCTGTTTTTACCCTATTTACTACTTTTATCACTCCATTTTTTCCCTTGAACTGCTTTGAAGTTTTATTTTCTATGTCTAATATTGTACTAGTTAATATGAAATTAATACATGTTCACCTAATATTTCAAAAAGTTTAAATTTACTGATTATATTTATATTCCTGTAAGGTAATATAAGATCTCACAAAATATCAACACTGACTTTCTGACATACATTACTATTGTTATTTAACATAAGTTATCTTGCTGCTGTTATTTTAATTTCATAAGACTATCATTGATTTATATAATCTAACTATGTTTAGATTTAACCATATTTTTTTCTCTTTTATTGGTCCTCTTTTTTTCTTATATCTTAAATATTCACTATGGAGTTATATTCCTTTTGCTTAGTTGCAATCTTTAAAATTTCCATTACTGAGCCTCAAAATCTTCAATTCTTTTATTTAATTTTTTTCTGGAAGTATCTTTTTTTAAAATCTTTGTGAGCATATGATTTTTGCATTTTGAATATAGCATTCTAGGTTGGGGTAAGCATTATTGATTTTTCCTATATTTGCATTTTTCTCCTTCAGAGATATAATAGACTTTACTACTCAGCTCCCCTTAGACTCGGGCGGAGACATAGTACTGTGGCTCTGGAAGGGAAATATGAGTATAAGTGATTGGTATAGTGATGTTGCAAGAAAAACTGAAAGACTTTTTGAAGATGGACTGTAAGGAAACATACCAAAGGCAGAGACGATTATAATTCATTTTTGCCATGGCAAAATAAATTTAGTACAACTGTGGCTCCATAAGAGGACTGGTATGTGAATAATATTAGGAAAAGAATTTGGACAACAGAGTATGAATTGTGAGTGTATGTATTTTGTTTGCTGCTTTTACCAATGTACTGCAAGAAAATAAGACACTTCAGAAAAAGTAGATAATTTGGAACATAGAAAGGAAAGGTAATATTGAAGTTTCATAAAACTTCCCATGGAAGAACCAAATGCTGCATAAGATAAAGTTGAAAATTATTTTTAAAGGGAGGTATCCAGTAAGTTTCTTCAGTTGTATAAATTGCCTATGGGCAGGAATTAATTTTAATTCATATATAAAGACCTTATTTTTTCCACAGCCATCCATTTCTTTAAAATAACGGTTTAGCAGTGACTTATCTTACTTTTCTAGTTGTTAAATACAGTTTTTTCAGTTGTTAGACTCAATGTGACCTACTTCTTTATTAGATTAGATCCTTTTCTAAAAATATATATATATTTTTTTTTTTAATACATAGTTGTCCTGATACAGATCACTTGAGTATAGAATAAAAAAGCCCTGTTGTTAAGTAGTCAGGCATGAGTGACAGGAGCCAAGGCTTAGCTCTATAACCATAGAAACTTCCTTGAAGACCTTCCTTAAATATCTCCCAGAAATACCTCCCTTATTTTTATTTTTTTATTTTTTTAATAGTAGAAAATAAAAACTTTATTAGAAGGAAAACTATACTTCCAGACGTGGAAGCGGGCCTGAGCAAGAGAATTCTGGCTCAAAAGGCCAATATCTCCGTTTTAGGGTTATAAATTACATCAAATCCTAGAGCACAAAGACCATAAAACCTGCTGGTTAAACCGGCTACAAATGCATGTACAGAAAGTACTTCCCATTAACTTCAGCTTCATTATACTATCACTATAATGTCATGACTATGTCTAGAAGTTCATAAATCTAATTATAACAGATTGAATTCTGAGAAAGCACATGCACAATAGGCAAAGCATTATATAGCAGCCAAATGTTGGTCAAGGTGACATAATATATGGATCATCTAGGACCTCCCGTCATGGCACAAATACAAGTAGACCTTCCCATTTCTGCATTGTTACAGCATTTCTGGCTGGAAATCTGATCCTTCTTTTGGGGCTTATTATCTTATCTCTTCACCTCCTAAATTTCACAGGGATGAAGTCTTCCAGGCTTAGCCCTTATACTTCTAAAATGTACTTTCAATAAATCTTACTTTCTCTAAATCTTGCCAACCTGTAATTATTTGCTGTGTCAGAAGAGAAGAACGGAGGGACACCATACACAGTCCATTTCCTCCACCATCATCTTCCTCCTTCTTCCCCATGCTGCTGGGGTAACGCCAGATTTCACATCACCCCAGTGGTGACACTGTGAAAATTTTATTTTATTTATTTATTTTTTACTTATGTTTGTTTGTTTGTTTGTTTGTTTGTTTATTCATTCATTCATTCATTTAATGGTGATATTGGTTAATGAAATCCAGTAAGTTTCAGCTGCACACTTTAACAGTAAGGTATGTGTGTGTGTGTGTGTGTGTGTGTGTGTGTGTGTGTGTGTGTGTGTGTGTGTGTGTTAGATAGTTAGATCCCATAGTTAGATTTTTTTCTGTCACCACATGTTTAACCCCCTTTACCCCGTCTACCTCCCCGTCTGGTAACCACTAGTCTACAGTCCATGTCTATGAGTCTCTGGTTTTTAGTCCTGTTCATTTCTTGCTTTTAGGTTTATGTCCCACATAAAAGTGATATCATGTGATTTTCAACTTTTTCTGTCTGGTTTATTTAGCTTAGTGTGATCATCTCGAGGTCCATCCATATTGTCGCAAATGACAGTATTTCATCTCTTCTTATGGCTGAGTAATATTCTATTGTATATATGTACCACCACTTCTTTAGCCAATCATCTATCGTAGGACACTTCAGTTGCTTTCATGTCCTGGCCACTGTGAATAATGCTGCTATGAACATCGATGTGCAATTATCTTTTTGGATACGAGTTTTCAAGTCTTTGGGGTAAATATCCAGTAGAGGGATTGCTGGATCATATGGTTGATCAATTCTTAGTTGTTTGAGGAACCCCTATACTGTTTTCGATAGCGGCTGTACCAATTTGCAGTCCCACCAGTAGTGTATGAGGGTTCCTTTTTCTCCGCATTCTCCCCAACATTTGTTTACTTGTTTACAGGTGTGAGATGGTATCTCATTGTGATTTTGATTTGCGTTTCCTTAATAGCTAGCGATGTTGAGCATCTTTTCAAATATTTGTTAGTTATTTGTATGTCCTCTAGGTAGAAGTGTCTGTTCAGGTCCTCTACCCATTTTTTGATTGGATCGTTTGTGTTTTTGTTGTTGTTGTTGTTGTCGTCGTTATTGAGTTGTATGAATTCTTTGTATATTTTGGATATTTGCCCTTATCTGTGGCATTCCTTGTAAATACATTTTCCCATTCAGAAGGTTGTGTCTTTACCTCGTTGACAGTTTCTTTTGCTGAGTTTAATACATTTTGAGTTAATTTTGGTGTATGGTGATAGACAGCAGTCTAGTTTCATTTTTTTGCGGGTGCCTTTTCCCAGCACTATTTATTGAAGAGGCTTTCCTTTCTCCACTGTATGTTTTCGGCTTTTTTGTCGAAAATTATTTGCCCAGATACATATGAGATTACTTCTGGACTCTTGATTCTGTTCCACTTGTCCGTGTGTCTGTTTCTCTGCCAATACCATGTCATTTTGAAAACTGTCACTTTGTAGTATAATTTGAAGTCAGGTAGAGTGATGCCTCCAGGCTTGTTCGTTTTTCTCAAGATGGCTTTGGCAATTTGAGGTCTTTTATGCTTCCATACAAATCTGATTTTTTGTTCTATTTCTGTAAAAAAAATGCCGATAAAATTCTGATGAGAATTACATTAAATCTGTATAATGCTTTAGGTAATATGGTCATTTTAACTATGTTGATTCTTCCAATCCAAGAACACAGAATATCTTTCCATTTCATTGCATCTTCTTTGATTTCTTTTAATAGGGTCTTTTAGTTTTCATTATACAGGTCCTTCACGTTTCGTTATATTTATTCCTAGTTATTTTATTCTTTTCGTTGCAATGGCAAAAGGAATTATTTTCTCCACTCCTTTTTTGAGACTTTGTTATTAGAGTATAGGAACACAGTGGATTTTTTAATGTTGATTTTGTATCCAGACACTTAACCATATTTGCTAATTGTTTCTAGTACTGTTCTTGTGGAGTCTTTAGGGTTTTCTATATAGAGAATCATGTCATCTAAAAATAATGACAGTTTGACATATTCGTTTTCAATCTGGATGCTTTTTATATTTTTCTCTTGTCTAATTACACTCACTAGGACCTCCAGTTATATTGAATAACAGTGATGATAGCGGACATCTATGCCTTGTCCTCCATCTTAGAGGGAAGGTTTTTAGTTTTTCACCATTAAGTATAATGTTGGCTGAGGGTTTGTCATAGATGGCCTTTATTATGTTAAAGTATTTTCCTTTTATACTGATTTTGTTAAGTGTTTTGATCATAAATGGGTGCCGTATCTTGTTGAAGGCTTTTTCTGCATCTATTGATATGATCTTATGATTCTTATTTTTTAATTTTTATGTGGTGTATCACATTAATCGATTTGTGAATGTTGAACCATCCTTGTGCCTCTGGGATGAATCTCATTAGATCGTGGTGAATAATCTGTTTAATATTTTGTTGTATTCGGTTCACTAGTATCTTATTTAGGATTTTTACATATGTGTTCATGAGAGATATTGATCTGTAGTTTTCTTTGTTTGTGTTCTCTTTACCAGGTTTTTGTATCAGAGTAATATTGGTCTCATAAAATGAGCTGGGAAATATTACTTCTTCTTCAATTTTTTGCAAGAGTTTAAGGAAAATAGATATTAAATCTTCTTTGAATGTTAGGTAGAATTCACTGGTGAAGCCATCTGGTACTGGACTTTTACTTTTTGGTAGGTTTTTGCTGATTGTTTCAATTTCTGATCAGTCTATTTAGATTATCCAGTTCTTCTTAATTCGATCTAGGAAGATAGCATTTTTCTAAGTACCTGTCCATTTCTTCTAGGTTATTCAATTTGGTGTTATATACTTTTTCATAGTACTCTTGTATGATCTTTTGTATTTTGCGATGTCTGTTGTAATATCCCCTCCTTCATCCCAGTTTTGTTTGTGTCCTTTCCGTTTTTTTCTTTAGTGAGTCTATCCAGGGGTTTGCCAATTTTATTACTAACCTTCTCAAAAATCAGCTCTTTGTTGCACTTATTTTTTCTATTGTTTTGTTTTCTATTTCATTATTTCTGCTCTAATTTGATGATTTCTTTCCTTCTGCTGACTTTAGGCTTTATTTGTTCTTCCTTTCTTAATTTATTTTTTTATTTTTTTATTTTTTTAAATGAAGTGTTTTGTTGTTTATTTGAGCTCATTCTTTTCTTTTTGGAGAAAGGCCTGTAGTGATATGAACTTCCCTCTTATGATCGCTTTTGTCATATCCGAATGTTTTTGATATGTTGTACTATCATTATCATTTGTTTCTTTGTATCTCTTGATCTCTCTTTTTATTTCTTCTCTGACCCAGTTATTCTTCAGTTTAATCTCCATTTATTTGTGGTTCTTCCTGGTTTTTTTTTTTTTTTTTTTGCAGTTGATCTCTAGTTTCAAAGCATTATGATCAGAGAATATAGTTGGTATGATTTGAACCCTCTTATATTTGTTGAGGCTATCTCTGTGTCCCAGTATGTGGTCGATTCTTGAGAAAGATTCATGTGAACTAAAGAAGAATGTATAAGCAGCTATTTGGGGATGGAAGGCTCTGTATATGGCAACTATGTCCAGTTTGTATAATGTGTCATTTAAGGATGTTATTTCCTTATTGATTTTCTGTTTGGATGATCTGTCCATACTCGAGAGTGAGGTATTTAGGCCCTCTACTATGATAGTGTTTTGGTCTGTTTCTCCCTTTAGTTTTGTTAATAATTGCTTTATATATTTTGGGGTCCCTGATTGGGAACACAGATATTAAAAAGCGTTATGTCTTGTTGGTGCATGATTCTCTTTATCATTATGAAGTTTCCCTCAGTACCTTAGTTTACCTTTTTTATTTTGAAATCTATTTTGTCTGATATTACTATCACTACTCCTACTTTCCTCTGAATGCTTTTTGCTTGAAATATCATTTTTAACCCTTTCAGTTTGAGCCTATATTTGTCTTCGGAGGTCAGATGTGTCTCCTGGAGGCAGCATATTGTTGGATTTTGTTTTTGGATTCTTTCTGCAACTCTGTGCCTTTTTATTGGTGAGTTCAGCCCATTTATATTTAGGGTGATTATTGAAATATAATGTCTTCTTATAGGCATTTTATCTTTTGCTTTCTGGTAGCTCTGTGTTTCCATTTCTTCCTAGTGTCCTTGTGTTTCTGTTTTCTTTATTTTGGTTGGCTCTTGTGGGTTTTCTCTCTTGTCCTTCTTGTTTTATGTTGTATACTTCAGTTCTGAATCTTTGGTGTGTGGTTACCATTATGAATATGCAAAGGATAGTTATATATATTCCATAGTCCATTTTCTTTTGCATTTGCTTTATCTCCATTTTCTTTGCAAATCCGAATCTTTGAATCCTTGTTGTCTCAATTTGTCTCTATGTATGCTGAACGTTCATTACTATCTTGCTATAGCAATTCTCTTCTTATTATTTAAGCTTATAATGCCCTGTTCTTAGTAAGGAATGCACTTCTCTGTTTCTATTTGCCTCATAATCATCTTACTTCTAATTATGTATCTTCTTTTTTCTTTTTTCTTTTTTTGTCATTTTGTTTTAGGTGAGCTTACCCCTTTCAGTATTTCCTGTATTGTAGGCTGCCTCGTAGTGGAGAATTCTCTCAATTTTTATATGTCTGGAAAGGTCTTAATTTCTCCTTCATATCTAAAGGAGAGCTTAGCTGGACACATTATTCTTGGCTGGTAGTTCCTTTCACTTAATAGTTTGAATATTTGATTCCACTCCTTTCTGGCTTGTAAGTTTTGTGCTGAGAAGTCCGACAATAGTCTAATGGTTTTCCTTTATAAGTTACCATTTCCTTCTCCCTGACTGCCCTGAGAATTCTGTTTTCGTCATTGATTTTTGATAATTTTATTACAATGTGTCTTTGTGGAGATCTTTTTGGTTAAGATGATCAGGTATTCTGTTGACTTCTTGAATTTAAATCTCCAGCTCATTCCTTAGATGTGGGAAATTCTCGTCCACTATTTGTCTCAAAATGCTTTCTAGTTCCTGCTCCTTTTCCTCGCCTTTGATAATGTGCATTATTTTTATGTTTCCTCTCCTGAGGGTATCAGCTAGTTCTTGCATTTATCTTATTATTTGTCATTCTTCGGTTTCTTTCTCCTTCCTTATGATTTATTTCTACATTTTTGTCTTCAATATCACTGATACTTTCCTCCATTTGATCGACTCTATTTCCCAAGCTTTCTATTTCATTTTTCAACTCCTGCAGTGTTTTTTGTTTTTGTTTTTGTTTTATTTCCAGAAGATCTATCGTGTTCTTTTTGGTGTTTCAATCTCCTTGCTCAGCTAATTTAGTTGTTTCTTCAATTTCTGAAATTGTTGATATGACTCGTTTCGGAACTCACTGAGTTTTTTCAGAAGTACTATCCCAAATTATTTGTCATTTAAGTTGCATATTTCTATGTCTGTAAGCATATTTTCTGGAGATTTTTCTCTTTTTCTGAAATGTCTGTCCCTTTGGTTGTTTGTGGTGTTTAATGGACTATTTCTCCTCCTTGGCATTAATGGAAATTTATTCTGCTTTTTTCAAAGAAAGAATATTTATTATATAAAGGTCTCTCTCTTCAGCCTGTTGCAGAGAAGGCACTTTTTTTTGGATTCTAGTAGGTAGTGTTTAAGCCTCTGAGATCCCTGCTTTATACGAAGACTTAATAATACTTTTTTTTTTTCTTGTAGATGTTTAATCACTACTCTCACTCTCAGTCCTTGTCTGTGTTAGTGACAGTTTCAGTAGCATTTCTTCAAATTCTCTTGGGGCTCCACGGTATTCGGTCTCGGAGGGTGTGGGTGCAGGGGCCGTCTGGGTTGGGGGTTGGGGACTGCGGCTCGCCTCAGTTTTGCGACTATGGCTGATAAAATTCAACCATGTTTCTCTGCCATCCTTCTTTTTTGCTTTCTGCCCTGATGAGTGGGCCCTGCTGCTGGACTTATGGAGCTCATATCCCGGGTAGGGCTGTTAAGGGAACTTGCAGCACCTTTTCCTCTCCCCCTTCTTCTACAGGGAGCTCCATCTGGGAGAGGTAGCTTCTTTATTTCTCCCTGTCCACTGCACAACACCCAAGTTTCTGACTTATGGTAACTCTTATGCACAGTTCACACGCTCAGACATGCTGCTGTGCAGTTTGGGTGTTTTTTATTGAGTTTTAGATGTTCAGCTTATTGTTTTTCCAAGGGGAGAGATCTAGGGATATCTTTCACTCCACCATGTTTCTACAATTTTATTTTTCAAGTAACACTTGTGTCCCAATATCCAGTGAGTAGGAAGGGGGTTGAGAAGGGGTGGGTGAATAGTTTCTTGACATTCACTTTAGCTAAAGCATAGTAGAGTGGGACTCTTCCTTGAGTAGGGCTCAGCAAACCTCTTTTTTAAAGAGCCTGATGGCAATTACTTTAGGCTTTATATAGGCCATAGGGCAGTCTCTATTGCCACTACTCAATTCTTTGATTTAAAAATAACTTATGGCTGCCACAAAAGCAGCCATAAGTTATTTTTAAATCAAAGCTGTGACTGTGTTTCGATAAGACTATTTAAATATAAATTTGGCAAAGGGTCAAATTTGACCCTAAGGCTGTAGTCTGACATTTTCTGCTGTAGGGATTGAGCCAGGGAACATGGGAAAATGTTATGTGAAGAGTTACTTCCCAAACAGTAGAAACAGAACCTAGTTATGTAAGAAGAGCTATGAATGCCCAATGGGATTACAGATAGATAGATACGTACCTGTGGCTTTGCCTGTCTTCCATTCTTCTCTTTTCTGAATGTAAGTAATTAGGTTTTATGCTAAGTCATATTACATGTAAGTGGTGGTATAGGAGTGCAGTTAACTTTTTTGTTAAAATGATAGCATAACCAAATCTATCCTGATTAATATAAAAAATGAAAGATACATTCTTTCATCTTATTGACAGAATCATTCCATTGTAATTTTACATTGCTAATTGCAACTGAGAACTTTTTTTGAAATTTAAAGTTTCTACCTTGAAAGGTAATCTCTTTTATTTTAGGCTGCTGTTGAGATCTATCATTCTCCATGCAAATATATTTAATTTAATCAAATTTTTTTTAATACTTTGCTGCTTATATTTTGTTATTTTATAGAATTCTCATAATTATCTTTTTCTCTGGGCCATACTCTTTCTTTTGTCTTACAGCAATCATGAGGAGACTGAACGACCTTCTCATAGAAACCTGCATGAGTCTTAACCAATCTTTCAAATCTAATATCTCCTACCTCCCTACGATGTGCTCTGTTAATTTTTCTAATCCTCTTAACCTTTCAATTTAACCATAGAATTTTAATTTTAATTAATATAATATTATTTAGTTATTATATTAAATACTATTTCTAAATGATTTGATTATTTTTAAAATATTCTAAATTATTTTTGTCCTTCTGTTTCCTGAAAGTTGATTCAAGTTTTTCTTTTTTCTTTAAATTTTTTAATCACAACTAATAAATTTTATGTCTGAATTTAAAATGTATGCCTGATAATTCCAATATTTAAAATATTATTAGAATCCTATCTGCTGTGTTTTATTTATGCTTGGTCTCACTTACTGGCACCTTGTTTACTTGTGTAATTTTTGCCTGTGAGCTACTTGTTTTTTATGCAGCTTAATCTGTGATTATTTTTAGACATCCCTTGATTTGAGTTTCTCCAGACAGGATTTCCATTTGCTGCTGTCTCCTGCCTGGGGTCACTAATAACCAAGAAAATTTTAAATTTTAATTCCCACTTTGATATTTGATATTTTTCAGAGAACATAGGTAGCAGGTTGAGATGAAGAAACATAAGTGCTAGAGTCATTTTAGGATTTTGAATTTTCAAAAGATATTTTTATTTATTCTGCTAAAATTGAAGTAGCCAAGCTTCTCTTCTGTGTCCACCTCAGTGCAGCTTATTTTTTGTTGAATCTTACCCAGAAGGTATACTCCTTTGAATGCTATGTTTTATAATGAATCTTTAGGTTTTTCATGTTCTCTCTGCTTCCTTGTGTTTAAATGTCAATTCTGAAGTCCTTGGTCCCAGAGTACAGTGGATAATCCCAGGAAGAAAGTTACCTTCAATGCTCACATTTTTTTTCCCCCCATTTACTTGTAGGTTTCTTTCAGTGAACTTCCGCAGTGTTCACAAATATATCTGGGTTTGTTTATTTTTTTTCTATCATTTTAATTGTTTTATTTAGAGAACCATCAGAATATACAAGCTGCTATACTGCAAGAAATTTAAGTTTATTCCAACCACTTTCCCAATTCATAAAGTGTTTTAACTGTTTTCTCTGTGTTTGCTTCCCACATGATTCATGAGAAAAGGAACTATGTCTCTCTTACCAGTACATCTCAGCACCTAGCAATGTGCCTGCCACGGAGGAGCTAGTTGGTAATTATTCTCAGAATGGAGGCATTGGGGTAAAGAAAACTTTTTAGTATCATCAGGTTCTTTTAGACCCTAAAGGCCACTGCCCCAGCACAAGTGTCTATGCCCATCTCATCAATTCTCCCACTGTTTCTCTCTTGAAATCTCATGCATAGATTTTCTTTACTAAATCACATTTGACATAATGTGTGCTGCAAATAGCACAGCACATGGCACATAATTGAAATTCAATACTTGTTACTCACAAACTGCTCTATCCCAAAGCTTTTTCCAAGCCATGTCCCAGTTCTGTTTCACAATCTGAGATACACATAGATCTCTCCTAAGGTTTATGATATAATTTTGGTTAGATTTTAATAATTATAAATTATATAAACACTACCCACATATCAAGCAGTAAAATTGTATTAAGCAATTGTATTATTTTTACCTGTGGCTATGCGATTTCTATTGAAAGAAATATGTAATTGAAATCATTCTCTTTACTAATAAATATATTATTATGATCTATCAATATATTTTCCAGATCTTTGGTTCTATTACATATGAGATATTTAACAACATATGAAAGATATTCAAATCATACATAATATTTAGACAATATTGACTTTTTGATAGAATTTAAGTATCTTAAAAGCTAATTTCTATTTCAGTAGACACTAATATTTGTTATTCTTTGTAATATTAGTTGTTTTTGGAAAGTGCAACAATAGTTGAGATTTGAAAATGTTTCTCTATTCAAAAATTCTCATTTAGAAATCATTGTTGTAGTCATGTTGACCTTTAATTCTGCTTTTTTTCATTTTAAATATTCTTTGCAATTTCCCTTATCTAGGAAATTTTCACTCGGTTTAGCTGAGCCCATAGCACTTGCCCTTTTGGGGATACTTTTACCACTGATTATAAACACATCCGCATGAAGTATAGTTGTTAATTTACTTGACAGGATTAATTCACTGAAAAACCAAATGGCATTTTACAAAATAAAGGTTGAGATGCACTGATATTACACTGATCCAATAAATGCAATTTCAGATTTTACTTGTTTCTATGATACTGTTTCTTTGACTTCAAATGCATTCAGAAAAGATAAATATATTAGGAGAAAAACTGACAGAAAAGAATTGAAGCACTTCTCCTTAAAAAGATATATCAAGCTAGTATATCTATAGTGTAAAATTTTAATTCAGAAAGTGGAGTTTTTATTTAACCTACCCAGAACTCAGTCTGTATAATGGAAGATGTAAACTTTGTTGGGAATGAGCAATAGAATCTTAACAAAATGGATTATCAATGAGGCTTCTAGGAATCTGTTAAAGAGAAAGGCAGATATATAATTTTTTTTTATTCTCTGGTAAATGTATTTTCTTAGAAGACATCAATCTGGTGTTCAGGAATCTAGGATTCTATACTGGTGGCAGTCTTCTAATTCAAAAACTACTTTAACACACGGAATATGAGTTATTAGTCTCTTAGCAGTGAGACTCACCACAAAGATAAAAAGATGAGCTTCTCTATAGAAAAGATCGCAAGACGTGGGCAAGGAATAAGTTAAAAATAATCAAATGAGGTTTAGACTGTTCATTACAATGCTGAAAGGGAACACAAAGTAAGAGAACCCAGACACAAGCTCAGCCACACAAATTTAGCTATTGTAATGAAGAGATTCTGTCATTTGCACATTTTTGGATATTAATCACCTTGCATTTGGCTTATCGACAATGTTATAATTTCATACCTTATCCTTGGTAACTCAAATATTCCCAATTTGGTTTCTCTACTATACCACTAGCTACTCTCCTATATACTCCACTACATATTATAGCTTCTCAACTGAAGCTTTTACTGTTAGCACTTTTCAAGTTTTAAGTAAGGACAACCTATTTCTCTTCATTATAAAAACAAGAGATTATATCTTTTCCACGCCATAACTATATACCGATGTTTTCCAAATGTGTTTCTCCAGGTGGATCTATCTTTTGACTTTCAGATAATTTATATGCAATGGCCTATTTATCAACTCCTTTTGGAAATTATATATACTTTTCAATTTCAATAGTTACAAAAGAGGACTCTTGACACACTCTCAGAGACTTTTTATCTCCCTAACATTCCTTGACTCATTAACATAAGCAATCTTACTAAATGCATACATCACATTAAAGTTCAAAATCTGACTCTAGATTTTTATTCTTTTTATTCTTTACTTTCTCATTCAACCTATATTTAACTCCAAAATATATCTTGAATTTGCTTTTTTTTTTTTTAAATTTACTTGGGCCTTGGACATTTTCTAACAACTATTTTTCTCAGTTGTCCTCTTCTCCCTTCCTCCTCATTCAATTTATCTTCTATAAGCCAAAATAAATGTTTAAAAAAATGTAGATCTGATCCCTATTTAAAAGCCTAGCTTTTAAATTTACAACAATCTCCAAGTTTCTCCCCCATGTTTCCGGTTTGGTTTAGCCTCCTTTCATTTCTCCTGACTCTGGTTATTCTCAGTTCTTTCTCATTCACTGAATTCTAGTAACACTTTTCTTTTCTTCTGTAAATTTCTGGAGCACACAAAACTATTTTCTTCTTCAGGATCTTTATATTTGCTACTTTCTATGACTGTCTCTTTTCCTGACACTTTCTTTCCCTGAGTCATTTCTATTAATGATAATTCATTTTACATGTCATCTCTAAGAGACAATCCCTGTTAATCCTGTTCAAAGTAGGCTGTCTTCATTATTATCTATCACAGAATCATATTAAGTATTAATAACATATGTACATATGTATATATAACACATATGTAGTGCATAGAAATGTAATATAACACATATAGATATATAGTTAAATTATATATAACATATATATTATAATAGTTTATATGTTATATATATATATAAAATAATTTAACTATATGTTCTGGACATCTTTTCCTGTGCCTACGTAGCATGTTCACCTTGTTCTTCATGCATCTCTAATGAATTGTGTATCATATACATATAACAAGTTCTTAAATAACATAGAATTATAAGGTGTATCAATAGTTAATGCAGTACAGTAAATCAAGTAAATCTTGTTGAGGGGGGATTGAGTAGGTATCATTTCTGGTCTTAATTCCTTAATTTAAAAATTCTGTCCCTTCTCAAAAATATTAATGCGATTTTTTTTTTGTCAACAAACTTCTACTTTAAGCCTAATATGTGATAAAATATTACATTAGGGGATAGAAATTCCATACCTTGGTGAGCTAAAAGTGGTCTATTATCTGGATGTTATATTCTAATAAAAAAGGAAAAAATATTTAAATTACCAAAAGAGCAAATGTAAGTTTCCAACTTTGATAATGATTATAGAAAAGTATAGAAAGTATCATATAAGTTTTAATATAAAAATAGAAATTAAATATGTGAGTTAGAAATATAAAAACAAAATATTTCTGGCAGAGGTGACTGGATTTGTGTTTTCTCTTTATAAAGAGGTAACTTTCACTACTGTTTAAAGTATAGGGTCAAACAGGTCCAAAACAGATATAAAGAAATCTGTGGGCTAATGCTAGAACACTAGAGATGAATATCATACTTTGGATAAGGATGACAGAGATAGAGATGAAGATATTTAAATGGTTTTAAGAAAAGTTCAGCATACAGAATCTCAAAAGCTGTTCAAAATAACTAATCATTATTCAATATCAAATGTAGTCAGCTTTATTTTTTTACATAGCAGCTATGATAAACTGACAGCTTCTCTCTTTCAGTATTTGTTGGTTGTCTTTCTTTGTCACTTCCCCCACTCTTTTGAAATGATTTGCCATGATAGCACAGACATTATTATTATATTATTATTATTATTATTATTATTATTATTATTGATTTTCTTCTCTGTTCCTGGAACCTAAGTCAGTGCCTAAGAGCAAACACATAATAAATATTTATTAGATGAAAGACTGAATTTGGGAGCAAGACAAAATAGGAGCCAAAATATCTTTTATGTTTTCAGTTTCTGAAACTGGGACAAATGGTTAATGACATAATTTATTGAATTTGGGAACACTGGGAGAGTTCCAGGTATGGAATGGAGGGGAGGGGAAGTCATAAATATAGTTTAGGACATTTTGAGTCTGAGGTGGGCAGATAGATAAATAATTACAAATAACTAATAGAATTCTTTATATATTTTGGATATTAGGCCCCTATTGGAGGTGATGTTTGAATCTTCCATTCAGATGGTTGCCTTTTGTTTTGCTGATGGTTTTTTTGCTATGCAGAAACTTTTTAGTTTGATATAGTCCCATTCATCCATTTTTTAAATTTTACTTCTTCTACCTTTGAAGTTAAATTTATAAAATTCTGCTTAAATCCCTGGTTCATAAGTTTAGTACTTATGTTTTCTTCTATACAATTTTTTGTTTCGGGTCTTATATTTAGTTCTTTGATTTATTTTGAATTAATTTTTGTATATGCTTATAGATAGCAGTCTAGTTTAATTCTTTTGAGTGTAGTTTTCCAATTTTCTCAGCACCATTTATTGAATAGGCTTTCTTTTCTCCATTGTATGATTTTGGTTCCTTTGTCAAAAATTATTTGCCCATATATATGAGGGTTTGTTTCTGGCCTCTCAATTCTGTTCAGTTGGTCTGTGAATCTGTTTTTCTGCCATACCATGCTATTTTGGTTATTGACACTTCATACAACTCAACAACAAAAAATAAACAAACAATCCAATTAAAAAATGGGCAGAGGACCTAAACAGATACTTCTCTCAAGAAGACATACAAATGGCCAACAGTCATACAAAAAGATGCTGAATTTTACTAGCTATTAGGGAAATGTTAATTAAAACCACAATGAAATATTACCTCACAGCTGTTAGAATGGCTATCATCAACAGGACAAGTAATAATACATGTTGGAGAGGTTGTGGGAAAAAAGGAACCATCATACTCTGCTGCTAGGAATGTAAATTGGTACAACCTCTATGGAAAATGTTACGGAAGTTCCTCAAAATATTAAGAATAGAATTACCATGTAACCTAGAAATTCTTCTTCTGGAGATCTACCAAAATCTTTGAAAACATTTATTTGTAAAGACATGTGCATCTCTTTGTTCATTGCAGCATTATTTACAGTGGCCAAGACATGGAAACAACCAAAATGCCCTTTGATAGATGATTGGATAAAGATGTGACACTTATATACAATGGAGTATTACTCAGCCATAAAAAAGATAACATACTGCCATTTGTAACAACATGGATGGATCTTGAGATAATCATGCTAAGTGAAATAAGGCAGACAGAAAAAATTGAGAACCATATGATTTCACGCCTATGTGTAAAAGCAACAAACAAACATGACAAACAAACAAAGATTCACGGACAGAGACAGTGGATTAGTGGTTATCAGAGAGAAGAGGAAGAGGGAGGAGGCAGATAGTGGTAAAAGGGATGAAATATTTGGTGACTGAACAAAATTTAACTTTGCATAATGAACACAAAATGCAATATACATATGATGTATTATTGAATTGTACAGTTGAAACATATTTAATTTTATTAACCAATGTCACCTCAATACTTTTAATTAAGAGAAAGAAATAACTAATAGGTAGGTACACAGTTATACAACAGAAAATGAATCATGACTGAAACCTAAATTTTGAAATTATTTAAATATAGGACTTAAATTTCTGTAGTTAAGGAGAAGATTGACTAGCAATCAAAGTGTTTGATTAAGTCTATAATATAAACTTGAGAAAATCCAACTTTTAATGGCTGGGTAAAGAATCACATTATTTAAAAACAAACAAACAAAAATAAACAAAAATAAACAAAAATGATCAGAGATGTAAGGTAAAAATTATCAAAGGATAATTTCATGAAAGCAAAAGAAGAGAGTTTTAACAAAGAGAAAAAGTCATTACTAATTAATCTGTTGGAAGATAAAATGATATGAAGATCAGAAATGTATATTGGGTTTGGCTAGTAATATGGTTTCCATTGATATCTTTAGCTACATTATATATGTATATGTATATATATATACACACATATATATATATATATGTGTATATATATACACATATATATACATATATATATATGTGTATATATATATACATATACATAGTGTGTGTGTGTGTGTGTGTGTGTGTGTGTGTGTGTGTGTGCGGGTAAATAGAAAATACAAAGATGGAGAACAATGATATTCTGTTGTTCTTTCCAAGAGATTGCCTATAAAAAGAAGGTAGTCTGGAAGGAATTTGGAGTTCTAGAATATTTTAAAATGGAAGAAAAAATGTTTAAATGCTGAATAACATTTAGAAGAAAAGTGGGTTAGAAATAGATCATTGATATCTAATATTCTTAAGAAGATGGGAGGTATGAGATTCAAAACATAGATAAAAATGTAGATGTTTGATATGAGATACTTCCTCTATTAAAACAGAAGTGAAAGGGAAAATGAATAGATAGAATTTGAAGATGTTCCAGTTGAATGATTTTTATTTAACCTGTGATTTAGGAGGCAATTTCATCTGATAAAAAGTGGGAAAGTTTTGCTGGGAAGTTAGAAACACAAAATATTAGAAAACTTTAGAAATAGCAATTGTGGAGAAGAAGAAATTAACTAAGAAATTACTATAAGATTGACAGGAAGCATAAGTGGTCCAGGTTTAAGGCAGGACATTACGAATTTTAAAAAAAAATATGCAGTTTTATAATAATAAAAATAATACCAAATGCATAGAACTTACTGTGAACCAGGTATTGTTCTATATTTTTAAATTTTTAAAATTATATAATTAAAGAAGATATATAATTTGTTTAAGGTTGGACAGCTAATAAGTGTTGATGCTGGATTAACAATTTGTACTGTTATTAGTCATCAGTGGTGTGTGCTGTTACAACCAATTGAATTTTTACCCTACCTTTGGTATCCACATACCAACCAATTTTTCCAAAGCCTGCAACTAGAGAGAGAAACCATGACTCTATAATATTTCTCTCCATTCTCCAAATATTCAATGATAACGAATTGTCTATTCTCTAGATAATTCAATACATTTTTACTGTCAGATACAAACTTTCCAAGATATTTTTTTTTCCCACTTCCAGTAGATATTCCTTATGTCTCATTTTACATACAATAGGGGCATTTGTTAATTTTCACATGCCTTGTTTCTCTCCCATAGAAATATCTTTATTTATTAATTAAGAGAAAGACCAAAGCCAGTATGAACCTATCTCCTACTTGTTCCCACTCTCCTGGTTAGAAGAGAGGACGTCAGACTCTGGTACATTCAGGACAACTGACTCCTCATATAAACCTTAGAAGCATTATACACATAGAAGCATTGCACAAGTTTCCCAATGCCAAGCAAATAGCCATGCTTCTCTGGATCAGTTGAATTACAAAGCAATATGTTATTACCCACTGTGATTCAATGTTAGTTTTTTGGTAATTGAACATATCATAAACAATATATATTATGCTTTTTCTTATTCACAGATCCAACAATAAAAGCTGCTCAATAAATAGCAAAACAAAACCATTAGCATATAATAAAATTAAATTTCATTTTTGCATGATGCAAATTAGCTATGAATAAGAATTTTTCTAATTACTGCTAACAACTTATCTTTTAAGTTATTAGAATTTTCACCAGAAAATTGTGCATTGAATTGAAGAAGTATCCAGTAGGATACAGAGGGCATATTCAAAAGGGGGAAATGAAGAGAATTTTGGTAAAGAACCTATTTACAAATGTTTGGCCAATGGGATGAGAAATGGTAGACTGCTATGGGGATACCCTTATGACTGAAGCAGGAAAGACATTAAGATTATATGTGTGTGTGTGTGTGTGTGTGTGTGTGTGTGTGTGTGTATGTGTGTATGCATATTGAGTTTAAAATACTCATTGATCTGGAACTTTATTCAGTCTTAAAAAAGTAAAATCTTGCCATTTGCAACATGGATGAAGACATTATGCTAAGTGAAATAAACCAAACATTAAGAAAATTGCTGCATAGTATAACTTATATGAAGAATCTAAAATAATCATACTCATAGAAGCAGAGAGTAGGACAATGTTTGTCAGGGACTAGAGTGAAGGGAAAATAAGAGATGTTGCTCAAAAAGTGCAAAATTAGTTATGCAGGATGAATAAATTCTAGAGATCTAATGTACTGTATGATGAGTGTAGTTAATAATACTGTATTTTATATCTGAAATTTGCCACAGGATAGATCTAAAGTGTTCTTACCACAAAACAACAACAACAACAACAAAAACATGGTGATGATGTGAGGAAATGGTTATGTTAATTAGCTTGATTTCGGTGATCATTTCACAATGTACACGTATTTCAAAACATCAAGTTGTACATCTTAGTTATATAAAATTTTTTATTTTCCAAGTGTACCACAATAATGCTAGGGGGAAAGAGATTTCCTTTGATCCATACAAATGGAGTAGGAGAAAAATGTGTCTGGTTCTCAGTCAAGACAAATCTGCGTTACTCACACAAAAAAGCTTGAATAAAGAAGTGAAGAAACATTTTTTGGAGTAGTATGGTGTATAGTCTTACCTATTGTTTTGTAACAGGACTAGCAATTTTGGTTTTCAGGCTTGATAAGAACACTATTCATTTAGTATGACAGCTCAACAATGTGAAATACTTATGGTCTCTGAACTAGTAAAGTAAAAGCTAGTTCTTACTTTTTTCCCCCTATCCACGAGAACTATTATTCTACATTTGAAAGTACAATGTAAATTTTATAAGTTCTCAGCAGTAAATTTTGTCAGTTTTATTCTAGAGTGGCTGATAAAGGGAGAAAATGGGAGGGAGTCAGAGCTACTGCAGAGTTCGACTCAGTTTGCTGTTTGTCACCACCTAAACTCATCATGGAGAAAAGGTTATGAAAGAGACCTGCTGGAAGAATAAAGATTTTACTAGAACATTCGTGACTTATATTAAAGTGAGATTTATATTGATACTTAAGATAAAAATTAATGCTTACTTTGTTAGCTGCTGTGATGTAAGGAAATGTATAATGTTGAGAAACATTATCCTCTCAGCCAGAGCAAGTTATACAAGTTATAAACAGAATAGAGGAAATGAAGGGTATGGGGGAAACAAAAAAGAGATCTATGTTTTTTTAAGGAAATGTGTAAGAAAAAGAGAAAAGAAAAAAAATAGATAAAGGCAGGGAAGACCATAACATAAATTTGAGAAATAAGAACATTAAAAATAAAAAAGAAAAATGGTAATAATACCATTATTTTAAAAAGCATGGAAAAACGAAAGTTGAAGGAGTAAGAATAAAAATAGAAACTGACACAAAGATATTCTCATTCACTTATTTTTATTGTGCATTATTCAATATATATTTTTTAGTTATAGCATGCATTATTTACTCTGAAATTATTTTTACTTATTTTTAACTCCATTTCTCAAAGTTTAATAATAATTGCACAACTCTCAGTCCAGATATCAGCTTAATAAAGCCTTTAATAAGCTTACATATATTGCTACAGGAGAGAGGCTATGTAGCATAGTGGATAAAAGCTTGGGCTTCCCCTGGTTTCAAAATAAAATACTGGGTAAAAGATTCACTCTCCATGTTTCAGTTTTTTCAAATGTAAAATGCACCTGGTTACAATAATACTATCACAGGTTTTGGCCATAAGTATTACATGAATTAATACATAAAAACACTAAAATTAATGATTGTTAAATATGTGCTTAATAATATTACCATAATAATTAACACCTGCAGGGTATTAATCGGTACTTGTGCATAAATAGTTCTAATAATATTTTACTAGATTATAGCGTTATCTAAACTGTTTATTTCTAATTAATTTAAGAGATGTAAAAGTTACCAAAATTATACAAAATGTTTTCTTATTCTGCTTTCCCTATGTTAGCATTTTATGTAACCATGGTACATTTTGAACATCAGGAAATTAACATATTGTAATATGTTAATTTATTAGACCTATGAGCCTAATCAAATTTCATCAGCTTTTCCAGTAACATATTTTTTCTGTTTCAGGATTCTATCCAGGATCCACATTATTTATAGTATTATATTTCAAGTTTATATTTTCTCAGCCTTTGTCTTTCATTGTGGTGACACTTGAAATTTGTAGAATAGCCTTAATTTGGATTTGTCTAATGATTTCTCATCATAGCAGTAATGATATTCATTTTTTGAAAGAATACCAAAGAAACAATGCTGAATTCTTTTTAGTGAATCATATCAAATGGTTTATAATATTAATACATTTTACTATACATGTTAATAAATTTAATCACTTACTTAAGGTGGCTTCCATGTCTCTCCATGGTAAAGTTACTGTCTTTCCCTTTGTACTTAATAAGTCTCTTGGGGAGATACTTTGAGATTACAAAATCCTGATTCTTCTTATACTTTTGCCCAATAATTTTAGCATTTTTTCAATAGATCTTATCTTCAAGATTTACTATTGTGGTATTTGCCTAATGGTGATTTTCTATTTTCCATTTACCTTCTTTATCATTTTGAACTGTAAGAAAGAAGTCTGTCTGCCATTCTCCAATATTTATACAGTAGATTATTTTAGTGATAAGAACTTATGAATTTTTATGTGTTAAAGTTCAATATTATCATTTGTTTTGCTTTTCAAAAATTTTTTCTAGCTTTGCCATTAGGAAATTCTTCAAGATCCTGTGTTTTCTCAATAAGTCCTTATTTTTTTTGAATACTTCTTTACTTTCTGACAACATAGGATGTTTCAGCTCTTTATTTCCTCTGCCCTGAAGTCATTCACTTCTCTAAGGAGTCAAGGTTCTTTTCATAAGAGAATGGTATTTAAAAAGCAAAATGAAACACTAGATATGCTGATTTATAGTAGGGTATTATTGCTTCCAGCATACATACATGTACATGCATATCAATATGACTATATTTATATCTGTGTGTACACATACATATATAGGTATATATGTATATAAACACAGAGATTGTTAGATTTGTATATTAAAAATAATGAGTTTGTAATGGTATTTTATAGCAAATATCTCAATATAAAGTTAAAAATATGACTAAATGTTGAAAACATATCCACATATATTTTTGCTGCATACTAGTCAATATAGGAGTTGTGGGAAACTCTAGGACAGCTACAGGTTTGCAAAAACACATATGTGATCAAAAAACAATAGGCCTGGTAGAGGAGCAAACTTAACAATGTAATTGTAAACATGAAGAAGAGGAGACAAATGAAGGAGAAATCAAAAGAGTCAGGAAGGAGTTAACTAAATTGACTAGGGCAGTGTGGTAAGAGGGGAATAGAGCAGAACTCAAATTTAACTATTTAATACCAGAGGGACCTTTAGGGGTAGGGAGAGAAGAAGAAGGAGAAGGAGATGGAGAAGGAGAAGATGAAGGAGAAGAAGGGGGAGAAAGAAGAACTAGAGAAATTGAGATTTAAAGAAAAACTTCAAAGATAAGATTATCATTGAAAGATAAATTCATTTCTGATCTCAAATTTGAATGAGAAAAAAAAATAATTGAACCTATGATGGTTTTCTCAAAATGCCAATAGGATGAGCAAAATGCAGAATGAAAAATAATATTTTTATTCTTGATAGTGATACTGAGATATGGAATACCAAACCTGAAACCTATTAAAAGTTAGATGTAAAATAAAATGTGACAATTATCCTTTAAATTGGACCCAATAAGAAATGTGTAACAATTAAAATAATAGTTCATTTTAGAATGTAATAAATATATTTATGGTTTACAACTATTAATAGAGATCAGAAACAAATGAGGGTAAGACAAGTCATCATAATTGATGAATTACAGGGCATCTTCAAAGAAAAATGAACTGAAGGTGATGCAGGAAAGGAAAGGCAAAGGAGGTTATTCTTGGTCATTTGAGTCCAACACTGTGGGTCAACATTGTTACTTAACACATTATTTGGAAGGAAAAATATGTCCCTCTTTCAGTGACACTCTTGGGAAATTCTTAGACAGGATTAAGTAATCAAGACCGGCATGGTAGAAACTGTGTGCTTGTGTGAATGTAATGTGCCCAAAACACAAGTCCCATGACATAAACCCACACAGGATGTGGATAGCAGAATAATGGCCCACTTGAAGATGTCCAAGTCCTAATCCCTAGAAATTTTGAATATGCTACTGAGCATTGCAAAGGGGATTTTGAATATGTCATTACGATTATAAACCTTTAGATGAGAAAATTTTCCAGGATTATCTGGATAGACCTAATCTAAATATATGAGTCTTTAAAATCTGAGATGAGAAGTGAGAAAGATTTGACTTGCTATTAGAGCCTTTGAAGAAGAATGAAGGGAATCACAAATCAAGGAATGAGGTGACTTTTGAAAGCTAGGATTAGCACATAGTTTACAGCCAGCAAAAAAAACAAAAAAAAAATGAAACAAAAAAAACCAGAGCCTTTGGTTCGACAATGGCAAGGGAGGACAACTGAACCTAACAACAGATTCTCTCCTGAAGCCTCTGGAAAGGAACACAACACTCTGATACTTTGATCTTAACCCAGTGAGCCGTGTGTCAAATTTCCGACTTATAGAATTGTAAGATCATAGATTTTCATTGTTTTAAGCTACTAATTTGTTGTAAATTGTTATAATTGTGGTAATTTGTTATACCAGCAGTAGGAACTAATACATTGGGTTTTGGCTTAATTCTGTATACATACATAGAAAAATATCAGCAAATTAAAAGGACCGAATTAAAAACTGTTACACTAAAATGATAAAAGGGAAATGAATCTTTGTTCAGCACTTATTATGTATTAAATGTGTTTAGCATCTTAAAAAAAAGTTATATATAATAACCTCAGTAACCTTATGAGATAAGTATAATTTTGATAATTCTGTACAAGTAGAAACCAATGCTCAGTTGGAGAGTTTGAATAACATTCTGAAGGATATGTAATTGTGAAGGAGTGAGATTGTAATATAGAGTTAAGGTCAGTCAGCCATCAAATTTATATCCATAAGAGGCTGTGTTTCTTAAAACATCTGGTCTGTGTAAGTCCTATGATATGAGCTTTAAATGTATTATCTTATTTACAAACAGTGTTTCCAGGACCTACTAGAAGAAAGCAGTTTAAAGAAGGAAACATCAGTCATTAGAACGTTTTTTATTAAAGATTAAATTAGATCAAAGACTGAATCTTCAAGGTGAGATAGGTAATGAAAGGCATTTAGATTGCTGGAGAATAGCAAGAAAAGCAGCAGGAAGCTGAAAAGCTGCATTTGTGTTTAGTGTTGTTGTTTTTTTTTTTAATATCAAAAACATTCACAACACTAAAACTATGTGTGTATATAATATAAAATGTGTATATGACTATGCAGATTTTATAATATTGGTATTGGTTTTTGATGTATATTTATGCAGGCTATTTTGTCTCATCTGACCATACTAATAAAATGTGAATATTCATTAAATAAACAGAACATGGAAATTCACTAATTGTTAAAAAAATAAACTTTAAGAAACACATCAGACTTATAGCTAAGGAATATTTTGTTTCTTATTTATAATCTATAATAACAGTTTTAGAAATATAGATTATAACTATAATCTATAGCATATTTGTAATTCATAATCTGTACTTATTTAACCTACATTCTAGAAGTACAACCTGGAATTAACTTTAAAGCTATAGTTTTAAGAACATAAGCAACCTTTGCTATTTTATAGCAAATTGCTCACTATGCAGTTAAAATTCTATTTAAATTTCGACTGTCCCACCTGAAGCAATGAGACAATTTTGTTCAATTTCCTTTCTTTTTTTTTTTTTTCTAGTTTTGCCACCAGAATGAAATATCGGCATTCATGCTCCATTTATTTTGTGAGGTATAGTAATATGCTGTACTATTTTGACCTTTTTGAAAGTATGAAATTTAATTAGTTGACTATTTTCCACTAGTCATCATCTCAACCTCATTGAGTTGTAAGAAAGGGTAGGCTAGCCATAAAATGTGTGAAAAATGATTAAGGATTTAACATTTCATATGTCTTTAATCCTTGTGATCCTTTCAGTTCTGTTTCAGGAATCTCAGATGTACAACCAGCATTTGATCATATTGAAATCATGATAATTATAGTACAGTGCTCATTACAACACATATATTACAATGTTTAAAACAATTTAGTTCACTCTCACATATCTAGGAAATGATGCCATTTTAAAGTGAATGTACAGAGCACTGGAGAAGGATATTTGCCATTAGGAACATTATTTATTATTTTGATATCTAGAGGTTTTGCTCTTTACTGCTACCAAAATGAAGGACAGTTATTAGATGAAGAGGTACTGTAAGATACATGAAAGAAATAATCTATTCTGTTCTGCTATTTAAAAAAAATCTTTTATTATAAGTCTCAAATATGTTTCTACCAGTTTATATTAATTAATAAATAAATCTGTGCTTCCAGAAAATAATAAATAGAGCACTTCAGCATTGTTTTTTGGAATGAATATATGGATAATAGAAATTGCATATGTAGTGCTTTGGTTAAATAACTACATTTCTGGCAAATGAATTTCCTATTCTGGAAATAACTTTTGAACATGTGTGATATTGACTCTAATGATTTGTATTTTTTAATTCAAATATGTATTTCTTTTTGTGAAATACTAAATTATAGCCATTATTAAAGTAAATGATATTTTAAGGTAAATGCAATATTCTTGCTTTTTAATTGTTATCCAAGGAAGATCTTTAGGAGAAAGGAAAATTTTTCTTTCTCACTTCTTAGTGATTATCTATTTCCTATGTACTGTACATGTACACAAATTTAGTTAAAGGTAAACATTACTTTTACCATGCAAATACACATTACCATAAGTATGAGCGCTTAAAATGATCTGCACTGGCATATTAAGTTTCCTAAGATTTTTAAATCTAGGACATATTAAACATGTCTGCTGTTGTTTGTGAAACTTAGGAAGCAGACAATTCTTCACTTACTATCACCATGACACACACACACACACACACACACACAAATACTGAAAAACAGCATTATTCTGTTCCTAATGATTTAAGGAGATAAGCTTAAATCAGAAAAGTATTTTCTTTTTGTATCCTTATAGTTTCATCTTCCTTAACATTCTCATTGGTTCTCTGAGCTCTTCTGCCCATGGCTAAATTCATTTCTCTGTGCCACTAAATCAAATACTAATCAGACTCTTTCCCTCAAAATGACATATTTTAAAATAATTCTATTCCACTTATGCACTTTGTAAGAATGGGAACACTTTAATTAAGCCAAGTGAGCAGGCTTTGAATTGTTACACAGTAATTTGCACTAAGGGAATAGTTATAAACAGTATAATAATTCAAGTCCATGAATATATTTTTATTATTACAAAGTGATATTTTAAAAATTCTCATTTGTTAGAGAAAGCACAGGAGGACACTTACACTTACGATACCAGTTTCCTAAAATGAAAATGATCCTGTGAAATACAGAAGCTAAGGCCAAAGGAGAATGTCTAGATGCCAGATTTGTTAATTTTCATTAAAAGAGTCAATATATTTTATAATGATTCTTTGGCTTCTCTCTTGCAATGACAGAACATAGGAGAAAAATATTTTAAAAAGAAAAACTATTTACATATGCATATTTTGATGTGTTTTTTTAAATACAAAATAATACTATATATATTAATTGTAACATGTTTGAAAAATTATTTGGCAGCTACACAGGATGTCTGGTTTCATTTGTAATGCCACCAGCAAAGATTTGTCCTCAAGAGTCTAGACTGTGACATTCATGAGTGGTAGATAAAACATGGGAATACAGAAGTTGTATTAATGTTTATAATGGCACGCATTGTATTATTTTATTATTTATTATTATTATTATCATTAGATAGTTATAATTCTTCTAACACAACTTAAAGCATCTCATGGATGATCACTTCTCTTTAATATCTTTTTTGCCTAAAATCACATTTCAAGTAGTACCCAAGATGTTCACATTTCTAACTCTTCCACTAAGATTCTGCCTGAATAGTCAGAAAGGAGGTAGCAACATAGGTAACATATTCTTCAGAACAAATTTCAGATGTCATGTTATCACTATTATTCTTTATGAATGTGTGTGTGTGTGTGAGTGTGTGTGTGTGTGTGAGTGTGTGTGTGTGTGTGTGTGTGTGTGTGTGTGTGTGTTTGGCATTTTAAGAAATAATTGAGAACAGTTTTTTTAAGTAAACTTTTTATTAGATATGCATAATACTTATCATACTGCTATGACTATGCTAGACTTTATATAAAAATATGTTGATTAGTTACTTAATTTAGAATTGTGTCTACTGCTGTTCACCAATATTTCTGGTTCTTTTTGTGTGTGTGTGGCATTTCTCCATTTCTTTGAAATTATAAGTGGCATAGTGACCTGCTTTTAAGCAGAATTTATTTTGTTTCACTTTTAGGTGGACACATTTAACATTTAAAAGCCAGCTGGTTTTCCATACTCTTTCCCCAGGTCACCATGAAAATGGAAGCACAAATGTGTTAGGTTGTTAAGTAGACATGAGCAACTGGGGAATGAAGGCCCCACCTAAAGACCTCCCTTAGGATCTCACTGAAACACCCATTTTACAGTCAGAAATTATCCCTATACCCTGAGGCACAAAGAAATAAAAAGCCATAAAATAGCTGCTGGCTTGAGTCCAGCCACAAGTGCTTGCACAATTAGTACTAAACTAACCTTCTTATAACTTTAGACTCATTATACCATCATTATGTCATGTATATGCCTGGAAGTTCATGAATCTAATTATAACAGACCAAAATCTGGATAACCTCATGCGTAGTAGGCAAAGGATTATATAACAGCCAAATGTCAATCAAAATTATCTCACATGCCAGTCATCTAACACTACCTCTGTAAACACACATCCAGAAGCCAATATAAGATTCACATCCCGAGTTCCACAATGCTGCAGGCTGCTTTGGCATAACCCATTTCTTTATTGAAATGTACTTTCAATAAATCTCACTTTTCCTACATCTTGCTGATCTATAATTCTTTATTGTGTCGGCAGAAAGAACCAAGGACCATTCAGTGCCACCAGCGCTACGAAAGATTTTAGATATCCCCAAGGTAACACTGATATGGATCTTCCATGAAATTAGAGTATTTTGGAATGAGAAGTCACCACCTGAAGGGGAGTACTCTTAGAGAATTGCCTGAACTCACAGTGAGCAATTAACTTGGATGTTTTAAGTAACTGATATTTTTGTATTATTTTGGATTATTTGTTACTGAGAGACTGAATGATAACGTACTTTATTCTAAATAATAGTAATGCTAATATCTAGCTGGAATATTTACCAGTGGTATAGATAGAAAGGGTGTGTGTGTGTGTATGTGTGTCTGTGTGTGTGTGTGTGTGTGTTTAATAAGTATACACAAGTACGCGATCTAAAGAACTGTAGATGAGTAAATTGAATGACTTCATCATGTGAATAAGAACAGGAAGAATAAATGGAGATTACAGATGAAATTTTTCTGCGAAGAAATTTTACAAAACCAAAGCTACTAATGTCAGAAATTCCTTCTTATGACAAATTTACCCATGAGCTTCAGGTTTCTGTAAATACAGCCTATTGGACATTACCAGTGGTGTTTAAGGAAGCACCTCATATTCTATATTTTCAAATTCTAACTCATTATTTTTCCCCCAAAAGATTCTGTAATTTATTTCATTACTTTCTTAGTCACTTTATCCAGAAACACAGAAGTAATTGATTTCTTCTTCTCAACTTACCCTTTCACCTAGAAGCAAGTCCTATAGATTCCAAATTTTTAACATAGTTCACTTGTTCCTGTCTTTCTTTCCTGGTCCTGTGCTACTTCATTATCCGTTGCCTGTGCCAGCCAATTAACAGACTTCTTTTATCCTTTTATTTTATTCTTTAACCAAACTTCTACAGAAATCCTTAGAGAAGTATTTTTAAATTGCAAATCTGGTCTTGTTACTTCCACCTATGAAATCTTCAATGTTTCCATCCTCTCTAGGAGAAATTCTGATGGAATTCTGGTCCTGTGAGATACCTCTTTTAAAAAATTACCTTGAACAAATGAGTTTAGGATTCACTTATGTTTGATAATTTATAAAGAACATAGATATATTAAAAACTCAAAGAATGCTGGCTTAATCTTGTTTAATTGATATTTTTTTTTTTCAAATTTACTTCTCAATGAATCCCTTTTATTCATTTATAATATCTATTAATACTCTGCAGATTTGCTTTTCCACATGGACCGGAGGATAAATGTCAAATCTTTCAGAATGTTGTTCTAGCTCATTTGCTTCTTCAGACCTATCTCTAGTCTTTAGTTTTATGCTCTGGGATTAAGAAAAACATCGTATGTCTTTGCACATTCCTAGTTACATCTACCTGTGTCTGCTTTTGCATTCTATCTAGAATGTCTTCCCACCAAAACATTATTTGCCTAACTCCTATTAAATCTTTATATTTGAGGTCAGATGTAAACTATTCCTAAAAGCCTTCTTCATATTTCTACCATTATGATTTCCATAATAAATAATAATGATCTATTTCTGTGTTTTTTTCTCCTTAAGAATAAAAACTTGAGAGCAAGATCATCTCTTTTTTTTCTTGCATTTCAATTCCTGGGAGATGTTTTGTGCTCAAAAAATATTTATGTAATAAATAAATGAACAAATACATTTACAAAAAAATAAATAATATATTAAATGATAATTACATGAATGGCCATATATTATACAGGAATATGAATAGTCTTTAAAGTCCTGCACCACTTAACAATGGGGATACCTTCATATAAATTGGGTGATTTCAAAGAGTACACTTATACAAACCTAGGCATTACAGCTTACTACTGTAACTGAATGTGCTATACTTTGATACAACCAGCAGCACAGTTGGTTTACTTACACCAGCATCACCACAAACAAGTGAGTAATTGTAGTGTAAGGCCTGACAGTTTTTCTTTTTGTGAAGCCAATGTAAGACTTAAGATTTGATTGCTGAGGATTCTACTTCAAAACTCAAAGCTGGCTATCACCAATAAATGAACTGCCAGCCACAACTAGATAAAGAGCCAGGTGGCCTCCCCTCACTGAGGCACCTGTCTTTTATAGATCTTGGAACTGACTACTTGTTTTTTCTTTTCTCCTCTTATGCTTTAAATTCCCTCTGTTATGTTTTAAATTCACCAATAAAGAGTGGGGCAGGAAACCCTAGGCTCCCACCCTCACCCCAATAAAAACAGAACCCCAGGCTCATGAGTCTGCTCGCGCTCTCTCTCTCTCTCTCTCCCCCTCCCCCCCACTCTCTGTCTATTTTTCTCTCCATTCATCACCCTACCCATGGCCCTGCTATTCTAGCTATATGCCCCTAAGGCATGCCTCTGTAAGCTCTAGAGCTTGTAAGTAACAACCCCTTTTTTCTTCAGTTTCTTAATTGTTATTGGTGAGTGTTTTCTTATTATCATGATAAGAATCACAAGAGTTGTTCCAGTTTTAACACTGGTTTCCAAAGGGGAGATGTTTGTGGGAAGCTCATCTGGCCCAGGTGAGTGCCCCCTACGCATATCTAGCTGAGAGCATTGTTATCCAGACACTGAGATGGCACAAAACAGTAATGTGTTGCCCTAGGGCAGTATCAATAGGTACATCACTAGATGATAAAAATTTTTCAGCTCTATTATAATGTGGCACTACTTTGTATGTATGGTCTATTGTTGACTGAAATGTTGTTAAATGACAAATATGACTTTATTTACATTATGGCTACTTAAAATTATCAGCTTCAGTCACTGGCAAATTGTTTTATCTGTTTGCTTTTGTAACTGCATCCAGATTTCAATTGTAGCTTTTTCTTGGATTCAAGATGGTTTTGCCTAGATAATGGCATTGTGACTCACTTACTCCCCGACTCTGACTTCATCCTTCCACCCTTATAAACCTACTCCCTTAGTCATTAAGCCTTAGGATGTAAGGTTCCAGCCAGTGTCAAGTCTTTAAGAATGAAGGCTCAGGTTTATTGACCAGAAGGACAATAACTTTTGATTAAACTAAGGATAACATCTGGCTTTAGGTATTTTTTAGCCCCCGGCCCATCAAGAGGAAACAGCCTCATCAACAATGAGACCAGATGGGATAGTACCATGGCTGATTCCAGAACCTGATACAATATTCAATTACCTCAACTCTATCTAATCAATAGTACCCACAACCTACCCCACTCCCCATTAGTTTCCATGACTGATGATTTTTTCCCTATATAATTTATCCCCTTGAGACATCTAGAGAGCCAGGCCTTTGAGTGATAGCTTGCCTGGGTCTCTGGGACTTGCTACTCTCTAAAATAAATACTTTCTTTTTTCAAAACTTGCATGAATCTCATTGATTTAAGATATGAGCAGATAGATGGACCCTTTTGCTCCGGTAATACTTTCAATTCTTTTAATAAGTGTTTTTTTAATATGATGAACTTATGTTAGGTATAAAAGTGGCCGCTGTCCTGGATTTGCCATTATCTAGAAATTATCATATTATGCTTTAATAACAGATTATAAGAATTCTCTTTTGCGAGTTAGGCTCTCTCATAATCGTGGACCACTTGTGTTTCCAATTACTGGTTTTCCTTCCTATTCCCTGAATGGAAATGTTACCACTGGGGTAACGTGAAATCCAGCATTGCCTCAGCTTCATATGGAAGGATGTTGATGTTGTGTGTTGTTCTTGGGTTCTTTACCTCTGATACAGCAAAGAATTACAGGTTGATGAGATTTTAAAGAAGTAAGATTTATTGAAAGTACATTTTAGAAGGAGATGGGCTACACTAAGGAAGGCTACAGCCCTGTAGAATTTGGGAAGTGAAGAGATAAGATAGTATGCCTCAAAGGGAGGGGTGGGTTTCCAGCCAGAAACACTATAACAAGGCAGAAATGGAAAGGTCTGTTTATGTTTGGGCTGTGATGGGAGGACCTAGATCATTCCTAGGTTACCTTGACTGACATTTGGCTGCTATATAATGCTTTGCCTACTGCTCATGTGTTTACCCAGAATTCATTCTGTTATAATTAGATTCATGAACTTCTAGGCATAGTCATGATATTATAATGATGGTATAATGAAGCTGAAGTTTTGATAGGTTAAGGTAGTACCTTCTGCACATACATCCGTAGCTTGCTCTAGGATTTAGGGTAATTTATAACCCTAAAAGGGAAGTGTTTCTGGGAGATACTTAAGGAAAGTCTTCAAGAGAAGTTTCTATGGTTACAGAGCTCAGCCTTCTCTCCTGTCGCTCATGCCTAACTATCAAACAGAAAGATGCAGTTATTTCTTCCATAAACTTATATATTTCTCTTTGATACTTGTCCTCCATCTCAAGATTATTCTGTTTCTATTCAAACAGATTAAGTCTGCATTTAAATAACACATCTATTCAGATGTCTCCAAAATCTATATTTTTTTGTAGACACTATCCTAAGATAACTCTTAATTCTAGATTATTGCTTAATGTATAAAATCTTGAGGTTTTATAGTGCCAAATACTTGGGAACCAATATTTTTTCTTCTCTATTCCATAACCACCAATTTTCTTTCTTTTTACTATGTCTCCTAGGGCAACATCATGCATACAATCACCTATATATGAAAAGTCTGATAATCTTAGGCTTCCTTTACTATCTAGAAACCCATGTTCTTGTGTTTCCTATCTTTATATTATAACAAAATCTTTGACATCTAATATTGTTGGGTTTCTAACACTTTTGTGAGCCATTACAAGAGAATGCACACTTTCTCCCCCATATCAATTATTTTTGTTTTCCAAAATTTGGTGTAAACTGACAATTTGATTACACTAAATCTAAAATCATAATTTTCAGTAGGAGTCTTATAGTTTATATGGCTTATATTTATAATTTACATAAAACAAAAAAAAATACAATGAAAACCAATTCATTCTATTGTCTAAACACATGGTTTGCCCTGAATAATCTTAAAAGTTTCACTGGAAATTATATTCATCAAAATTAAGCAATATATTGGTGCTTTTCCAAGTTGGTAATTTAATTATGACTATGACATAAATCTTTGGTTCTTTATAATGAATCATATGCCTTTGTGCTGAAGCAGACAAAAACATATTTTTAAATTATATTCCAAAATTAAATCTCAATATTTATTTATATATTGATAAATGTATATATTTTATTCACCTGTCATAGATTAGCTTCACTCTAATTCTTTTTCTGCATCAATAATCTTTATCTTATTTTAGTATAGTACTTATCAAAACTTCTGTTGAGAGAAAATAAATATTTATTGATAATTGTCTGAAAGTTATGTGATATATTCATTATTACTCTAAAGTCTATTTCTGGATTAAGTAAATCCACAAAATAATGGTGTTAGTTCATATTATTTTGGTCCTCCAAGACAGGACTGCCAAGCCAGTGTTTCATAGCTCACTAGATCACAACTATGCTGAGATATGGATCTCTCCATTTCTTAAGGGGACCACACAGGGTCGGAGGTGATGGATCCTTTAGAATTGTTGCTTTGGTCATAAGCAGTAAGGAAAAAGAGACAGTACACAAATACAGGGTTATAGTTCTTTATGTGTACTTTCGTTTGAAACTGGTTGGATGACACTGCTATAATAACTTTTAAATCAATTTTTTTTAATGATATTATGGCATGTATTTACATTGAGCTATATTATATAAAAGATGGTCCTATAATTATATCAAATATCTTTAAGAATTGTATTTACTGCTGTATCAGTCAAGCTTCAACCAGAGAAACAGAACAATGGACAAATATACATATACATATATATATATATATATATATATATATATATATATAGTGTGTGTGTGTGTGTGTGTGTGTGTGTGTGTGTGTGTGTGTGTGTGTGTGTGTGTGTGTGTGTGTGTGTGTGTTTTGCTTATTGCAAGGAATTAGCTTTTGTGATTGTGGAGAATAAAACAAGTTTGAAATACAAAGTGCAGGCCATCAGGAAGGATAGGCTGAAATTCTCAAACATGAATTGAATCTGTTATCTGTAGGTAGAATTTCTTCTTCCTCAGAGAAGTCTTAGTTCTACTCTTAAAGCCTTTCGACTGATTAAATCAGACTTCTCCAGATTATCTAAGAGATTCTACTTTACTTAAAGTCAACTAATTATGGACTTTTATCACATTACAATTAGCTTCATAGCAACATCTAGATTAGTGGTTGATTGAGTAAATCAATAAATATAGCCTAGCCAAGTTGATACATAATACTGGCCAACATAACTTCCATAGCCCATATAATCTTAACAAAATTCCATAGTAGAACTCTTTACCAATCTTCAAGACCAAGAATGTACGATACACTTCTGGGAAAGTTGTTTTTAGTTTGTTTGCTTTATGTATATTTATTTTACCTTATTGGTAGCATGAATCAGGTAACTGACCATAAGTTTTGTGATAAAAACACCCTGAGGGGACCTCATTGAGTCATATCCTTGTATATTCTTCTCTCTTTGAGTCTGGGTAAAATCTGTGATTTATTTCTAAAGGAAAATGTAGTAAAGGTGATGAGACGTCACTTTTATGATTGCAATGCATCATATAAAACTCATTTTGCCTGGAAAAAGAGATTTCCTTACTGGTTTTGAAAAAGTAAACAGCCATATTATAAACTTGTTATAGAGAGGACCACAAAACAGGAATCTGCAATGACCTCTAAGACCTCAGGTCTCCCTCAGTCAGTAGTCAGTCAGAAACTGGGACCTACAGTCATATGACTGTGAGAAAATAATTCTGCCAACAACATGAATGAGCCGGAGAGTAGATTCTTCTGTAGTCAAGACTTCAGATGAAAATGCAGCAGAGTTGACAGACTTTGTACCCTAAGCAGAGGAGCTAGCTAAGTGATTCCTGATTCCTGATTCATGGAAACTGTGAGATAATAAATGTCGGTTTCTTTTAGCCACAGAATTTGATATTTTTTTTATACAGAAATAAAAAAATATATCTTTTTTTCTATTTCTGGTTAGAAAGACCTAACTCTTGTGGGGTTCTGTTAGCAAGACCTTGTAGCATTTCCATAGAGCCTCATCCTTCACCCTAGATTGTATCAATAAGAAAGGTGATATTTTGACTTCTATGAGTTTTACTGCTTATTGGTACAGAATTTACATTAAGTAGAGAGAAGATTTTAATTAAACTATATAAGCAAATTGTACAGTCTGGTCCCTAATCTGGGGATATTGAGAAATAAAAACAGAAGTAGAATGTGCAGAGCCAAGTAATAAATTGTGATGTTTTTGGTAGAGCCTCTGAACTGCAAAACTTTTGAACTTAATTATTTTGTTTTAGTTCATTATAAGGCCCAGTGTAGGGTAAATTCTCTTTACAGACTTTATAGCCATTGGTAGATTTAATATTTTTACTCTAATGGTTTTTCTGTGAAGTCTTGATCATGAAGAAATTTGAGTCCTAGAACAATAAGCATTGACCTTTATTCAATACTCAGGCAAGTGTCCAGAAATTGTGTGGCTTGTCTGCCTTGGCATCATTCTGAGACCTTCCTCACCCACCTTGTGCTAATTATCCTTGTGAATATCTGAGATCAGTATTTAGGCTTTACTCTCAGAAACACATTACTTAAAATAAAAGGCAATGGGAAATCCTACCATATCAGAGATAAAATATCCACTTTGAAAGATATAGAGAAAGCCAGAGGACTTCTTAACAAATCTTAAGGTCAAGATATCTTTACAGAGTACTTCTGAGATGACTTGGTAATTAAGCATAGTGCAAGGAAGTAGAGCCAAAGATAGAGAAATGATAGGATACCTGAATAAAAGATTGTGGCTTAGGAAATAGTTTCAGTCCGAGAGTAGCACAGGTAGATACATATGAAGAAATAAAAGAGCAGAGGACCTGTATTAATGGAGACTTGAAACTTCAGAGCATACGCTAGATAGATAGACTACCATAAATTTAAAAAGAAGGAGTATATCTAAGACAATTCTATAGCAAATCTTTTTTTAAAGATAAGATTATAAAGGAGGAGATTTGATTTGTTACCTGGTAAGAATATGATTGGGGACCAAAAAGTTCTATTTAAAAGAGAAAGGAATCAATTTAAAGAGAAGACTGGCATGACAATCCTAGGGAGAGAGTGTCCAGAAAATTAAAAATCGCAATTCTTAACCCTTAGATTTGGTATCTGAAGTGTGCTGAAAATAAACTATATTTAAATAATTCAATGAGAAAGCAAAATGTGACCTTACCTGAAATATATTATGAGAAAAGTTAACCTGAGCTTACTCATAGTTTTTATGAACCTCACTTTATAAGAGTATTCATATATTAGCAACAGAAATATTAACATGCGTTTCTATGGAATACTCCTCAGTTCTTGAACAATATATCATTAATGGAGAAATTTACACTTCTATAATTCCCATATTTTGAATTCTGAAATACGTTTAACTCCAAGTGTATGGGATAGGAATTGTGGAACTCTTTATAGAAGAACCCTTTCAAATCAGAAAATAAAAATGCCATTACACAAACAATTAAACTACTCTTTAATGTTTAGGAAAGCACACAGAAAATATAAACAAACTATAGATGGTGGCATGCATATTGCTTGTCTCTTGGGGAGGACATTTATGATAATTTATGGAACTAGGATTCTAAGTGATAGAAAAAAACTATGATAAAGCATGTTAATGAAGAGCCAGACAAAACAATTTAATTTTGAATCTGGGCCCAACATGAATTTTAGCCTCTAGGACAGTATTACTTGAATACAATTACCCAATCAAGGAGATTTAGGTAGCCTCCAAATAGACTATAAACACTGGTATAAATCTAATAGCAAAGGTCTGAGAGCTCTCGATGTGCACTTTGTAAACTTATTTTCTACTGTTTTAACTTCATTTGCCCTATTTTCTTTCCCATATATTTCTTTTTTTACTTTTCCTTCTATGTATTTCACCAATTCTCTTCAATGCTATGTAAACAAAATAATATGTAAGCAAACACAAATAAATATGTCTGTAACATGGTAGCTAGATTAATATTTCTAAGAAATAACTTCAAAACATCATTATTCTACTAAAAAGCCCTTGATGGTTACCCATTATTTATTAAACATGAAAAGTAATCTATATATCAAGTTTTATATCTCATGATCTCCTATATTCACTCAATAATTGAATAAAACTTAAATACTACTTTTTAAGAACACAATGGACCTTCCTGATAATAATGAGTGTTTATTTATTTTCCCATTGTCAGTTGATGTGTACGAAACTACACTAAAATTTAGTAGGTTAAGGCAATGAACTATTATTTCTTGTGACTGTGTGGGTTAGGATTTGGAACAAGGCTTTTCTAGGGATTTATTCTGCTTCTGTGGAATCAGCTGAGAATTCATTTGGTTGCAATAGGCTGAAAGGCTCAAGAAGGCTTCACTCACCAGTTTAGAACTTCAGTGTTCCTGCACATGGCCACCTACTTTCCTTATTCTCTAGTGCTGCTTCTTGTTTTTTTCTCTCTCTCTCACTGCACAACAGCCTTATTTGTTGACAGCATGGCGATCGTTTTTACAAAGCAGGAGAATGAAAGCTGCCACACTTCTTTAGATTTGGGAGATACAGACATCATTTGTGCTGCATTCTATTGCTTAATGCAAGTCAAAATACATGTACAGAAAAGTGAAAAATTGTTCGTGGACCTATTTAGTGGCTCTCATTTAGTGAAAAATACATGTTGGGCAAAAAACTAAGCATTGGAAATATAGACACTAAAGATGTCCTTTTATTTAAAACTATCTGTTTACCTCTGTAACATGTCAGACAGATTCCCTTATTTTATTGTGCTACATACATATCTAATAATGAGGACAGGTATTAATCAAATAATCTATTTCAAAATTATTCCAAATTCCTATATTAGTAATGAAGAAAAAGTTCAAGGAGCTCTTTTCATTTCTAACAAGGCAAGCATCATTAACTTTGGGGAAGTCAATGAGTAATTTCTGGACTGCTAATAAAGGTTGAATACAAGTAACAAGATGAAGTAGTAGAAAGAGATAGTGGAATTTCAGGCAGAGATAATAAATCCAAACACAGTTATGATAATTTATCAAAATTCAGTTGGCGAGTGCTACTAGATTGGAGAGATTAGGAAAAGAGTGGCTTAAAATGAAGTTAGAGAGTCAGTCTGTAGCGTTAAGGACTAATATTATTGTCTTTATGTTTAAAGTTCATGCTGGCTGCATGGTAAATAATGTGTTTGAGGAAACAAATGCTTATAGGAGAAACGTATTTTTTTAATTGGCTATTGAAGTAATTTAGGTAAGAGGTGCTGATATCTTTGGTAGTTGAAGGTGGATAGTAAGTGGGGCTCACAGATGAGATTTTTTAAAGTAAAATCAATAGAACTTGGTGAATTATTGGACAGATTATTTAGTAAAAGAGATATAACAAGGATATAACTTTCTCAGAATCTAGAATTCTTTTTCTAGATGTCTGGCTGGGAAGCTGAGAGAATTTTGAACAGGCAGTTCTTCAACACCTTTGATATTTCCAAGTCAAAATGTTAAGTAGGCTCTTGGATGTATGGATTATATAAAATGATTTTCTTTTGCTTTGAATTTTATTTATTTAATAGTTTATTTTATAAATTTAGTTGATAATACATTATCATATCTAAGTATATATTAATCATATCAGCTATTGTTAATACCTTAACACGTAGCATCTTCCAAAATACATTTTTAATTGAATACAGTGTTATCAGAACCCCATATTTGAGTCCATCGACCTGTACTCACTGGCTGGAAAAAACTTATGCATAAGCATAAGTTTGCAGTATAAAAAAGAGGTTTATTAGAGAATTAGCCAATCTGGAGTGTGGACAAACTCATGCTCTAAAGACCTCACTCCTTGATGATGTGTAGGTTACAGATTTTATAAGACAAAATCACAAGACACCGGTGGGTAAAGAGTTCAAAGTCATGCTGGGAGCTGATTGGTCAGAGGTGAGATAAGGGTAATAAATCATTTCTTCAGGTCTTGAGAAAAGCTCTGAGGTCTGCTCTGGCTTCCATCTTTCTAGTTTCATGGAAAAGTAGCCCGGAGGTCATTCCATCTTAGGGCTCAAAAGCTGAAACATAAATTAGGTCAAAATGTTATCTTTATCCCGCTAGAGGTCCAGACCTTGTGACCATTAGTCAGGTCCAGGATGTTGTCTTCTGCTGCCTGGACGTTTGCTGATTATCCAGGGGAAAGGCTAGGTCTATGAAGAGAGAGATATATTATTTCTAGAGTTAGGAGTCAAAGTTAAATTTAATTAAAGTCATAAGGATTCTCTGTTTCAATAGCTTCTAATAATTACCTATATTTTTAACTCTGTCTCCTGGAATTAGGTCACGTATATAAGCTATTTCAACACAATACATTCAGAATCATTCTCTACAACTTTCTCAGAGTGTGGCATTTTCTTTTCTCCAGGTTTTTCCTATAGAAATAAAAATATACTTAAAAGTTATAATAATACAATATTATCAGATATTTTATCCGTTCTAAGAATATAAGTAATATTTGTATTTGAAACGAAATGGAAAATAGAGAGTTCTTTGTCTCTTTTCCACTTTAAGTGAGGAATTTCAAGGTCTATGTTACCTAAGTGAGGCGATATATGGCTTAACACTGTTACATCATAAAACATCATACTTCTCAGATAACAATCTCTAATGTCTACATATAAAGTCAGGGTTTACTTTTTTAACAGTAGCAGCAAAAACATTGTTCTATACTGTAGAAAAACACACATACTTTGTTCCTCACATTAATTTAAAAAGTCAAAGAAAATATTTTCTAAATATAATGTAAGCATACTTTCTAGTTTGACTGTTCTGTTTTGCACTTGTATCTATAAGTATTCTTAATCATTCTTTTATTATCAATATTATTTCTCTTTGAATAATAAGTTATATGGTTGCCCTACTTTAATCATCATGAATTTTCTTATAAGCTATTATTTATGAATTTTCCAAAGCCCTTCTTAAAACTATACATTTCCTTGGATTATGCATAATATAAGAAATTTACTTTTTTGTTAAGTGCTATGTAATGTACTCATCGGTTTTTATTAATTTATATTTTTAATTTATGTTTGCCTCTTAAATTATTATATTTTAAATTTTGCCTTAAATTATTATTTTTTAGGTTGTGCTTTACTCTATTTTGTTTCTTTGTTTTTTTTTCCTCTCATCACCAGAGTAACATTATGTTCAGTCAACTTTCCCATTCTTTTATTTACTTTTTCCTCTCTGGACCTTCTCTAGTATTCATTCTTAAAATACGATGACTGGTGTTTGCAGTATTCAAGGTATAGGTACACTAAGGTATTACAAGAATAAGGTAATATGGGCTCTTTTGGGTTTGCTTTTGCTTTCATGTTTGCTGTCTTCCAAGAGCTCTCCTGAGGGTGTTAAGTATTTTCTTGGCTTCTTTGTTCAAGGCAGCACATTTGCTTGATCTCCCCAGGCATGAAAATCCAGCTTCCCGCATTAATACTCATCATATTGTCTTAAAGGTGCCACAAATGTCCTCTGCTACTGTTGAAAATTGGCAATTCAAATATCCCTTTTGCCATTGACTGAATGAAACCCATTCTGACACCAGGACTGTGACTAAATGAAGATAGCATGCTTCCTCTGAAAGTTACTACCCTTGTCCTAGTCGTGTTTTGGAAACTGACATTTTCGACCTTTAACAATTAGGATCTACAGACAAAATGTTAATTTTGTGAAGAAGGAAAGGAAGTATGTTTCTGAAAACATGCGGTAAAATTTCTTTGGATTTCACACACATAAATCAAATAAATCTCAATTGTTTCTTAAAAAAACACAAATGTATATTTTATTCATAGTTAAGATAATTTTTTTTCTAAAGGATTATGATAGTAAGACAAAGACATTTAATTTTTTTTCAGAACTGATATATTTTGTTAACCTTTTAGACAAAAAAAAGCTTTGAATTGAGGAAGCATAATTAGGTTTTTTTTTTTCCCCCCTGCTTAATAATGGGAAGTTTTAAAGTTCTGTTTGAGGAGATTTTATGTCAGTATTTTACAGACTGAAATTGATTAGGAGAAGAACAATCTGGAGTTATTTTCTCTTAAAAAAATAGGGCCAAAAAATTTATTTAATGTGTCTGTAGGTAGTAACTCAGTTTTCCATCCAATTTTAGTAAAGTGATTTGTACAAGTAACAATAAATACATTAGCATTTATTACTCTTATGTAAGTCTCTTCATAAGCTAAGCAAATCAAGAATTGTCACTTTTCATTTCAAGTTTATGGAGAACATGAAAACTATATCTTAGATTTCTTCCTAGGCATTTCATTTTTTGTTGTTGCAATTGCAAAAGGAAGTTTTCTCTTTTCATTTCTTTTTCTGAAAGTTTATTATTAGAGTATAGGAATTTGAACATTGATTTTGTATCCTTAACTTTACTGTATTTGTTTATTATTTCTAATAGTGCTTTAGTAGTGTTTTTAGGGTTTTCTATATAGAGAATCATGTCATCTGCAAAAAGTGACAATTTGACTTCTTCATTCCTTATTTGGATGCCTTTTATTTCTTTCTCTTGCCTGATTGCACTTGCTAGAATTTTCAATATTATATTAAATAATAGTGGTAGCTGACAATCTTTTCTCATTCCTGATTATAGAGGGAAGGATTTTAGTTTTTCACCATTAAGTATAATGCTAGCTGAGTGTTTGTCCTCTATGGCCTTTATTATGTTGAGGTATATATCCTTCTATATCTGTTTTATTAAGTATTTTAATCATAAATGGATGATTAAAATCTTGTCAAAGGCTTTTTCTGCATCTATTAATACAATCATATGATTCTTATTCTTTATTTTGTTTATGTGGTGTATCACATTAACCAATACGCATATATTAAACCATCCCTGTGCCCCTGGGATCAAGTGCACTTGATTATAGTGTATAAATTTTTTAATGTGTTGATGTATTCCATTTGCTAGTATCTTATTTAGGATTTTTGCATCTGTGTTCATAAGAGATATTGGTCTGTAATTCTCTTTTTTTGTGTTATCTTTACCAGGTTTTGGTATCAGATTAATGTTGGCTTCCTAAAATGTTAAAAAATATTTCTTCTTCAATTTTTTAAAGAGTTTGAGAAGAATAGGTATTAAATCTTCTTTGAATGTTTGGTGGAATTCACTCGTGAAGCCATCTGGTCCTGAGCTTTTACTTTATGAGAGATTTTTAATAATTGTTTTAATCTCTATACTGCTGATCAGTCTATTTAGATTTTCCAGTTCTTCATGGTTCAGTCTAGGAAGGCTGTATATTTTGAAGAACTTGTCCATTTCTTCTAGGTTATTAAATTTGGTCTCGTATAATTTTCCATAGTATTAGTGTATGATCCTTTGGATTTCAGTGGTATTTGTTGTAACTTCTCCTCTTTCATTCCTGATTTTGTTTATTTGTGTCCTTTCTCTTTTTTGTTTTAGTAAGTCTACTTGTCAACTTTATTAATCTTCTCAAAAAACCAGATCTTTGTTACATTAATTTTTTCTGTCTTTCTGTTCTCAATTTCATTTAATTCTGCTCTAATTTTAATTATTTCCTTCTTTCTGTTGATTTTGGGCTCCATTTGTCCCTTTCTCTAGTTTTTTTAAAGGTATAATGTTAGGTATTTATTTAGACTCAGCTATTTTTCTTAAAATAGGCTATTAATGATACAAACTTTCCTCTTATTACCAGTTTTGTGGTGTCTCAAAAGTTTATTTATGTTGTACTTTCATTCTCATTTGTTTCTATGTATCTCTTGATCTCTCTTTTTATTTCTTTTCTGACTCAGTTATTCTTCAGCAGCATGTTGTTTAATCTCCACGTATTTGTGGTTCTTTCTATTTTCTTGTTACAGTTGATTGCTGATTTCAAAGCTTTATGATCACAGAATATACTTCATATGATTTCAATCTTCTTAAATTTGTTGAGGCTAGTTTTGTATCTCATCATATGATCTATCTTCAAGAATGTTCCATGTGCCCTAGAGAAGAATGTAAAAGCTGCTGTTTTAAAATAAAAGGGTCTGTAATGTCAATTATGTCCAATCGACTGTGTCCAAAAGGCACAGTATTGTTAAAAGACTGTTTTGTTTGGATTATATTATGTTTTTACTTATTGTAAAAATAAACTATAATAGAATACACATAACTTTAAAAACATAAAGATTAAAAAAAAATCCCTATGTTTTATGTTGTTACTTTGTGCTAGAAAACAGAATATTTACTCATATTTATTTTATAGATTTCAAAAAATTTAAAGTCTATAATTTATCACTTGAGTTGTTTGATTTCATTAAGTATTTAGTGGGTATGATATTATGAATAAATTTTAATGTTTTCCTGATCACAATGTAAATGGGAGGAAATGATTAACCTTAGAAAAATCAATCATATATTTTTATTGTTTGCCTAAGAATCAGTCAAGTAGAAGGCAAGCTTTTGCATAATCCATTTCTCAAACAGGCATGCTAATGCTGCGATTCATTTGAACAAAATAAATATGTTTGACCAATAAACATCTTAGAAAACTATCTTGAAATAAATTATAGGGAATGACAAAGAAAATTTTATACAATTTAAAAATGTATAACTATATTCTTAAATTAGCAAATAAAAAAAATCCTATAGTCCATTATACAGATAACAACTTCATATTGATATATATTTCCTATCAAAATTAACAATGTTTATTAGCTAAACACTTTATATAAACTACTATTCTTTTCCTAAGATATGTTAATGTCTTTTTTTAAAAATATTTTCACACTTGTCATGTTGCTTTCATCAAGTACTCTAATAGACAGAAATTAATGATTATCCTTTTACTTTGAATGTTATCTATTTCAGTAAGAAAAGGCTTTTTTCTCATATGAAAATTAGCATTTCTTAAGAAATTTCTTATACAAGTCCTTCACTCATTTTTCTATTTGACTTTGAATATTCTTATTAAAATATTATTTTATATAGTTTATATTAGATTATTTTTGTTATTATTTTATTTTCTGGTTTTGTTATCCTTTTTGTTTTGACATACATGTTTTAAAAAATATGTAATCTATTTTATTCCATTATGTCTGTCTTTGAAAAAGTTACTTTTTTGTCACATTTTACTTAAATTGCTTAGAATGAAGTTCCTTATATTGAGATTACATATGCAACAACATTTACCTTTAATATAGATAGTTTTTAACTATTTAATTCTTTGAACCAAATATGATTTTTTTCATATCTGTAAAGCAAGAAACTAAAGAAGTTTGTTTCAAGTAATTTATAAACTCTACTAGCACAAGTTATAGCTATAATTCCTCATTTATCTAAAGATATGTCATGACATCTTCCACATCTACCAAATTTTTATAGATACTAACTCTCTTCCTGTGCTTTCTGTTCTATTTTATGAATCTTACTCTCTCTGTTTTGCAATAAACCAGAATTTTAATTATTTATCATTTATTTTATAAATTAATTTAGCTATATAATAATTATTTATAGTTATGGTTATGCCTCTGTTATATTTATTCAGTGTATTCACTGTTTATTACAGTCCCATGACCTAGAAGATAAAACTATTGTTCATATCTCTTTTAAACTTGCCCTCTTTAGATAATTTGGGGGATCATTATTAAAAAAGATATATCTGTCAGGTCAGGTTAGGTTATGCTAAAATAACTATAACAAAAACAACAAAAAATCTCTGTGAGTAATTTCAATAAATAAAGGTTTATTTTTCACTCACATTCCATGTCTTTTGTAGGTTAGCAGATTGAGGGGAGGGGGTGGGTATGATCTTCTTATAGTGCTCAATAAGGGTCTGGGCTGTTGAAGAACCCATCTTGATGCTTGTTTCCACAATAGCCAAAGCAAATAAAGGAGACAGTGATTTTTTTCCAGTCTTTTAAATCTTTTAGCCAGGAGAGACATACATCTCTTTGTTAATGTTTTATGTCAGGTGAGTCACATGATCACACTGAACTTCAAAGAGGCAGGGAAGTATAATCTTACTGTGTCTAAACAGGAGGAATTCTGAAGTATCTGCTGAACAATTTGCCCTTTTGGTCACCTATCATTCAGTTCATTCTTCTTCAAAGATAAGATATACTTACTCATAATCTGAAAGAAATAATCCAGCTTCAAACTGAAAGTTTAGAAGCTCTTGGTGTTCATGCTCATTTCTTCATCAGCATGTAAGGTAAGGTGGTCTACAGTATGTCTAAAATGTGTTTTCTCTCGATTCTTATATTTGAGAAATAAAAAACAAGTAATATGTTTCCAAATACCCAATATATAATGATACAATTGTAGAACAAGGACAGGGAAACCAAAATGCACACTTCTATCAGAAATAATTAATGGTTATAATGTAAGAGATGCAGCAAACATATGTGTGTGTGTGCTTGGGTGTGTATGTGTGTGTACACACTCAGCAATCAAATATATATACTTATTCCTAGCAGACATTATGTCATGTCAGCATAATTTTTCAAGTATACAATTCTGTGATTATAGATTATTAAAAGTTGTAAAAAATCTAAAATTACATGGAAATAAAATTTTAAAAAATATTGAAATCTCAAATAGAAAATATTACAAAAAGCAAAAATTTATTACATTAATAAGACAGGTATTAAATAACTTATCAAAGCATACAAAAATTTAATTTTATCAATTGAAATTTCAATGGAAATTTTGAAATAACAAAATATTAGGTACTTGAAAACAGAACAATTTAAGCATCAAAAAATAGTGGCCTTGAGAAAAACTGGTAGATAAATATACAAAACCTGGAATGATATATATAGTAGCTCAAAATCCTCCAGTTTAAGATAAACCAATTAAAAGAAATATATTAATTGATAAGACTATTACCTGAATGTGAAAGCAACTTAAATCCTTCTCTTCTCAGTGATTTCTCTTTTCATTGAACTCATTCCTTCTTAATATTTACTTTTGAGTAACACAGATAAGACGTGAATACCACAATATTACTACAAAATAAATATGTAAGAAGGCAGAGTTCTTATCTGCAAATCTTAGTCCTGAAACAGCCACTATTGCTACTTTTTGCATACATATTCATATACATAGAATATATATTATATAATTACATTATTATATTATGTACATATATTATTATGTAATTGTAATATAAGTATTATGTTAATTTATATTAATGATTTATATATACATAAAATGTCCATATGTGTATATTTTCATAGGACAATGATTAGATATGTTACAGGTAAGCAAGTATATTATAATATATGGAATAATATGCAATCATTAAAATGAATAAGGTAGTGTTGTGGCCAAAAAATAATTAATACTCTTTTTTCTCACCTTCTAATTTCCTCTAGCTAGGCTAAGGCTAACAATCAACTCAACAGAGTTAGCAGGAGAAAATAAAAATGTTAATATATGTAGATGGGAATTCATATAGGCATAAAAATTCCAAAGACAGTGAGGTAGCATTGGGTTTATAAGACATTGTGGACAAAGAAGAAAGTTGGGGAAAGGGATATTAGATTTCAGAAGTGAGAATGCAAAATTTACAGGTAATTGAGGAAGGGCAGAACATACAAGGCAGGAAAATTCTTGCCAGGCAACTCAGAAACCAGGGTACATAGGGTATCTAGCTAATAGCTGCTTGCCTAATGTCCTCTTATTTAGCATATTTAATTCAAATTAGCCTAAGGCAGCATTCTAAGATTTCTTTCTTGAAGGAGTTTTCTCTGTCTGAATCTCTTGGGCAAGAAGGTTCATTATGTTGCTTATTTCTTAATAAACAACTTAAAATTAATATCCCCAAAAAACTACTTCCAGGTGGCAAAAGTTTGATTCTCTTCAGTATCTACATATGAATTAACATGAAGCATATCAATTATATGTTGTTAAGTGAAAAGAAAAAACTATTTTCAAAAGGTCACATAAAGTACATTTTGTAAAAACTTTAAGTATCTCCGTACTGGCTGTGAGTGTGTATGTACAGAAAAGGTTTGAGAGATGCACACTTCACTGACTTTTTAACTCTATTTGGACCATAGTGAGATCTTAATAAAGATTAGCTATATTTGGAAGAAATGAGAGTAGCTGGTAAGGAAATTCTTCATTTCTATACTTTAACCTATTGCATAGTTTTGATTTTTACAGTAATTCTATTACTTTTAAAATAACTAATAAAATGCAATCATTTTAAGAATAGAGCCACTCTGTTATTTTTAAGCATGCCATGTTTTCTTGATTTTTTCAACAAGGGCTTTTTTTAGATATTCTTTTTTAAGTTTGATCTATTCAGATACATCAACTTCATGTCTTATGGTTTTTGCCTTGGAATTTTGAATATCTAGATCATATACATTATCTTTTATTGACTTCATTAGCTTTCATTAATATTTTGTTAAATTTATCTTTTATTAACTTCTAGTAACTTCAGTAATTTTAACTTCTACATATAATTTCTAAATACATGTGGAGTCTATCTTTGCATATCTTACTAGCTAGAAGTTCCATTTCATTTTTGTGTATATAATTTTCAAGTTTCCTCAAATCATCTTTTTGCATTACCTTTGTCTCTCTCGGTCTGCCTCTTTCTTCTGTCTTGTTTATTTCTTTGTGGTATGTCTTAGAATCCAGTAAGGAAGTCTTTTATCTTTGCTCATTTTTTTTTCATGTTGACATAGCTCTTTATCTAAGAAAATATCAAAATGCATGAATTGGGTTACTCAAAAGTCTCAATAAAATATTTATTTTTATTTCAATAAATTTCTATAACATTTAGAGAAAATTAACACCTTTATAATTTTCAATTCTCCTATCTAAGAACATGGAATGTTTTGCTTATTTTTAAAGTTTTATGTTTTTTAATATAATTTAAAAATTTTTACTATACAGGCATTTTATTTTTTATTTTAAATTGTGCATTTAGAGCACAATTTAGAGCTAGATATCTAAGTATTTATATTTTTTGTTAATCTTATTGGTATATTACTTTTAATTATTTATTTTTTAATGCTCTTTGAGAGAAATGTTGATTTTTATATTCATATTCTATTCACAGACATGTTGAAATTGATTTTGCATTAAAACACTGAAATCACTTGAACTAATTTATATTACATTTTTACGTAAATATTTATATTATCTCTAAATAACAATAGGTTTTATTTTTTCTTCTCATGTATTATATTATTTATTTTGATTTTCTTGGTTATGTCCCTGATAGTTAAAGAAATGTTTGTAAAATAACTTCGTTAATGATAATAGTTGCTACATATTTTTAAAAATTCTGCTTATCTTAAATAATTTCCCTTTGATTCTTCATTCATTAAGATTTTTAAAAATTATAATTATTTACTTAATTTTTTTTTGCTCGCAGATTGTTTCTATTCTAACATGATAATTTTTTTTGCTCACAGATTGTTTCTATTTTAACATGATACATGCAATCAAATGGTGATTTATGCAGTGAATGGCAAAATTAATATTTAAATCGTTTTAAAATAATGCAATCATATTTTATAAAAAGCACTATTAGCATTGAATTTGGGGTCATTAGAAGAATGGCTCACCTATATAACTGTCAACTCAAAGTGAACTCTCTCTACAGGGAATCTGATCACATGGATCTCAGAGTAGCCTAAAAGTGAAGTAATATCCAAACAATGTGCAAGGAAGTTTATGAATATTAATATCTGAATATATATTATTTTATATTATCTATTGCTCAGTTTCATCATGATTCCAAGAGAGAGATTTTATAATAATAGCAAAGGCCAATAGTAAGTACACTGTCGCTCATAACAAATGATAGAAAATGAAGGGATAATACCAACATGTATTACATTCTGGGTTCTTAAATGTATTTAATATGTGTGTACATATTTACATGTATTAAATAAAAGGTATTGACATATCATTAAATCCATACATCGCCATCAATGTTTTATAAGTAGCTCAACTACAAAGATTGTGCTCTTAACCACTAGAATATGCTGAGGATACTGCTCTTTCTGTAAGAATTGTGGTTAACAATTAGAAATCACTAGATAAAGTGAGTACTATTGATTTATTTTCTTTTGTTTGTTTGCCTTTATAATTTGTTGATCTGTCACTTATTTCCTGGTTTCTGACTCTCAGTTCCTCTTAGTTGATCTTACCAGTTATTTGTATGTGTATGTGTTTATGTATAGCTGTGTGTTTTTATGTTGTAGTGTGGAACGAAAATACATTAACTTTTTACCCTCCATTGATAAATATCAGAAGCTTCTAATAAAGAACTACTATCATTTTCTAGTCTAGCATTCCAGCTTGTCCAATACTAAGGGGATTCCCAGGATGCAGAACTTGTAATTTTAAAGCCAGGAAAACAGTCCCAGAAAAACTGAGATGAGTTGGTCATCCTATCTTCATGCTTTGTTATGCATGGCTAGGATGAAGCGGATTTTCCTAAAACCAGTCCTTTACTTACATTTCATAGCTTTTTTTTTTTTTTTTTTTAAGTTGTGAAATAATCTAAAGTATCTTCTAAAATGTATGGAGATGATTTGCACTAATATCTGAAACTCTTAGATTAAATAAAACTTCTTTCTTTTTTAAAAGTTTGCATACAATAAATACCATGGTTTAAATGCATTCACAAGTTACCATACACAGGCTTCGATAATAAGAATTTTATTCTTAAAAGACTTTAAGGAAATACTTGAAACCTGTTAGACTACCAGTGTTAACCCATTTCTCATAAAGGCAACTGTTCCTATAAGCCTTTGTATGTCATCCTTAATTTCCATTTAAGAGTCATAAATTTTAAGTGACACTTCTCTCCAGAGCTGGAAAATTACACTAGCTCGTTGCTTTCTATTGTTCAACTGGAGAGCCATGTATCTTGCACTTTGATAGCTGCATGCTGAATGGCCGTCAGGTAATAATAAGAATGTAAAATGTATAGGAGTATATTTTTAATGATACACAGGGTGAAATATGGGTAAAATCTCTTCTATCAATAACTGCACTTACATTTGAAGTAATAGCTCTTTCAGAGTATGGAGAATGGAGCTTTATAATGTTTAATTCTAAATTGTTAGACAATGGTCTCTCAATCTTGACAGAGCTCATGATATACATAGAGAAATCACTTATTTTGGTAATATCATTTTATGCACACTGCACAGTTGAAAAACATTTCAAATCCCCTAATAATTAAAACTACAATTATCATCTGTGATTTATGTCTATGGACCTGCATGACTCTCATTGCTAGTATGTTATATAGACATGTGTTCAGTGACAAGACTTGCATTCCAATTTTCTCAAGACTGTATTACTTAAAAAAAAATAAAAGAAAATCAGTGTTATGAAACACTATAGTAATCACATGTGTATTCCACTTTCAGCACATAAACATCTATTATATAACTTTTCTAGACAAGGCTCTCCTATAGATTCTTAGGAGACCTCCTATGCAAGTATATAATAAATGGGAGGTAAATTTCAAACAAATAGCTTATTTTTATTTTCAATTCAGTCATCCATTATGTAGGTCCATTATGTTTTGGCTCCTATGGAGCTGAACACTGCAGGAGCAATGAGTCGAGCAGTGCTACTACCATTCTGATTAGACCAGAAGCTGAGACAGGATATTTAAATAGAATAGGCTGGCCAATGGCTAGATGGAGGGGGCTGAATGAAGTGAGGAAATCATTTACAGAATTGGACAGCATCACAAAGGCAAGATTATCCAGGCTCAATCCCTCATTCACAGCTCCTGTGGTCCCCCTTGGAATACTGTGGCCATTGCCTGCTGTGAAAACTCACTTTGTTCTCTTGCAGGTTAGCAAATAACATCTATTTGGAACTATTAAGATTTGCTATAGTTTCACTAAGGAAATACCCCACAGAGCTTTAAATAAGAAACTGCACCTGTACTTATCTAATTCTATCTTCATATAATCTACACTCTGGTAATTGAAAATCAAACAACAGATGTAAAAATGAAGGTTATTTAGGTCCAAGAGTTTAGAACAAATAACAATAAAACTGATTCACATTGCCGATGGAAGCAGAGATAATTATAGCAGATATTGGATGACTTTCTTTGCCTTTAGAAAAACTGGAGAGTGAAAGAGAACTGGAGAACAAAGTTGACGGTGAACCTTTGATAGCAAGTCTAAACATGTGTAGATTTAATGATCCTGCCAATTCATTACAAATAATAGCATTTCCTGTTGCTGAGACATGAATTTGAAATACAGTATAATGTCAATGTATGGAAGGGAATCCTGTGATGAGGGTTCAAGCCTGGATGGCTGCCCTTTCTCAGAGCAGCCTCGTTGGTCTCATTTAATGCAACATTTTTTCGAACTCACACAATAATGCGGTGAAATTGGTATTACTATCTATATTATACAGATAGAAAAATGAGGAGATGATGTACTATTGTGAATTTCATGGTTTTAGACAATTACTGATGTCTTTGAAAATACCCTTTGTTAATGGGACCAAAGAGCATGTCAAAAATTACAAATTGTATGTTTATTCTGGCAGTCTGATCTATTTTGAGTGTGGTATTTTGGAAATAGTTTGTTTATCACCACAAAACTAATGACTAGTTCACTTCTCATTGAATCAATACCACTATCCTGTATACGTCACAAATTTTAATTAACTAGTCTTATTATAGATCTTTAATATTAAGAAACATTTAAATTCAAAAATTCATTAACTATTTTAACTATGACTTAGACCCATCCCAAAGGCTTTCTTTCAGCATTTAAATATTCAATTAACATTAAACACTTGCTATCTTAGGAGATGCTGTGAAGCAAATGCTTTCCTACTTCTATTTTTTTTTTTTAATATAAAGTGCAATTTTTGAGATTTTCTTTTGGAATTAATAACTTTTTCAGTGTGGAAAGTAAATCTAAGTGATCAAACATGGTATGTGCATATAGAATTTGGCCCTTAAGACAGAGCTTTCCCAAATCCTGTTCTCAAAAAGCTGAAGGCAAAATGATCTTGTGAAAAATATTTTTAGTTGGCAATTTCCTCATCTAGTGCAGAACATTATTCTATACCTTAGGGTAAAACTGGCAGATCATCATCAATCCTGTTTTTGCCTCCCAATGCAAATTAAAAACATAAAATTTGGTGAGTATGAATTAAATTAATGGTAGAAAAAACACAGAGGCCTATTTTTTGCTGTGAGATGAAAACATAAAGTTGACAATTATTACCAAAGTTTACTCTGGAGCCCTTTTTACCATGGGTTGATTTATTTCATCTACTTTTTCTGGTATCAAAAACATAGCCAATTTAAAGCACCACATACTTGGAGACAGCTGTAGGCAAAATATACACAGTTGGACGGAGCAAATGCCTGTTTGTGAGTTTGCTTTGCACTCTAATTCTACTGGTGGCAGTGGGGAAGGAGAAAGATGTTTTCCATAGAGCAGGTGCACACATTATACCAGCCAAAAGTAGGACTATCTTGTGGAATAATATATTAGCTTAACCAGAACTTTACCTCTCTAAATCTCTAAGCTGAAAACTTCAAGTTCTCAGGCTACTGCATAACATAAAGTATTCTTCATAAATTAGTGTTGACATTATTTGTGGCTCCTCGTACTGTGCATGTTTCCAAATAGGGTCCTAAAGTACACTTTTCTTCTCTTGTATCTTATTACAGCAAAACATCCATATAAGAAACAAAACTTCTCCTTTCCCTAGGCAGGTTGCACACACACACACACACACACACACACCCACACACACACACACACAAACACACACAGATATATTTTTGTAATGGGCATATTAAAGTTAACCTTCACATCTGTTCCACTCTCTAATTACATATGAAAATAAAAAAGCATAACTCACACTGTACCATAAAACATAGTTGTATATGATTCAAATTTGTTTTCAACATATATTTTATTTCAGGCAGTGTACATCTGTTACGTTACTCCTGTCACAGACTTAAATCAATAAAGAATGTCTTTCCCTGGGGAAGAATTGTATGCTACATTTTTCTCTATGTAGACAAAATATGTTTTTTCTCAATAAACATGGCTTTCATTTCATTTTATTTTAGAACAAAGTTCAATTGACTGTATTGGTCCTGTGAGTTTTCTTTGATTCCAAGGACTAGCTCAAACTTAAAAAAAAAAAAAAAAAAGACACTCGGATAAGGGAAGCAGTTGCTTCATGATAATTTTACAATCACCAAGCTACATAGGAGGCTTTTCTTCAGGAATCCTTAAAAAAACAAAACAAAACAAAAACTTTTTACATGAGTAAAGTTAACAATTGAGTTGTATTTTTTTGTGAAACATAATACAGTAATACCTTCATTAAATAAACCAATATTTCCATTCCATAGCCTCAAAATATACTAATTAATTTTATCTTTATTCCAAGCAATTCATAGTTTCTCCAAAGAGTAAGCTGGATATAGAAAGTTTAGCCATAATATTTTCATTTGATTTAAAAATAAACTGTTTTAAATTCTATAATTTATAATGGAATTGTTTTAGGATAGTATAAAATATCAGATAATCACATTCTTGTCTGTATAATAGTTGTTTCATAAATGTTAATTAAACGAACAAACTAAACTGAAAAATATATGTACCTGCCATCCATTTCATACTCCTTGACCCCATTTTCACTCTCATTGCCTTGTACCCTGAGTTCCTATATAAAGAAGTCTACTTAACAATTCTTTCTTGTTCTAAAATCATTCCTTGAACACATTTTGTACAATGCTATGAAGTACTTCATTCTTAATGTTAAGGGTGGAAAATTTTCAAGTGAGCAAACTAGCTAAGTCAGCTACAGGGAAGAAATATCTTTAGATATCAGAAGTTGTCCTACTTGCTTGTGTGCGGTTTAGGAAGTGTATTGTATAAAATATGTAGATGGCCAATGTCTGCTTCTGTAATCCATTTATTTGTTAACTAAGGGTGTTGTTCCGGGCAAAGATATGCTAAAAGCCAACTTCCACTTCTGTAATCTGCTGGCTTGTTCAGGAGACCACCAGGATATGGTCTTGAGCTTTATCAGCTGCCTGCTCTAAAAGCTCGGGGCTGATCTCTTCTAGCCCTGCGTGGTAGAGAGTCAGTCGCCGGCCGGCTAATAAAGGCTCATAATTAATCTCAATTGGCTCCGTGGGTCTCAGAATTGTTCGCGCCATAACATTAATTACAATTTTTGTGAAATTAACTTTATTTTTGTTAGCTATCTAGTGCTTGTCAAATTACATTCAGATTCTGTATTTTATTGAGGCATATCATAAGTCCCTACCCTATCTTTATACTCTTTCTAATTCTGGGAAATTTTTTGGTCATCATTAAGTGACAGTATATCATATTCTATGTGGTTTACCCCCAACTTTTTCTGCTTTCTCTTTTTATTAAATCTCATCTCTGCTCCTCCCATTCTATAATTGACATTTCTTCTAATTAGTATACTTTTAGACTGAGGCTAATTGAAAAAAAAATCTAATCTCAACATACCTGTTTTTTCCTACCCCATTCTGCATTCAGAGAAATATCTTTTAGTTTTGTTTACCAAATCCAACCTGCCTATTGAGACTATGATTTTTTCATCTTATCATGTATGACTTTTCTCTCTTTCAAAATTGTTCTCACTGTATCATTTTTGTCCACTAAAAGCACATTCAAGGGAACTTCATTCTAAAAGGTAATAACAAGAAAAAATAAAGGTATCTAACCTCAAATCAGTATTTGATTTCAAGGAAGTGATGGAGCTGACAAACCTAGTCATAGAAACCATAGAAACTTAACTTTATTTCCTAAGAAATGTCCCATAATATAGCATGTTACCATAAAAAGTTAACATATTGAGTTCCAAAAATACAAATTCCAGTTATTTTACAACTTAATAAAATGACTTCTTGCTCTGTTTATATCCCTATTTCTAGAACCCTGAGTAATATATCTCCTCTATTGGACCAGTGTGCATTTACTTCCTCTAGTATAATTACAGCCAAATCCTGAAAATCCCTTGCAGATTGGCTTGATTCTCATCACAACTCTTCACAACTGCTCTTATAAATGTAATCAAATCATTATTCTTAAGCTAACATATATTGAAAGTTTTTTTATGCCAAATGTAATCTAAAAACTTCACATGGATTATTTAATTGAACCCACATAAGGATAATACATTGGAAGTGTAAAAAACTAGAAAATCACCCAAGGGCACAACAGAGCTAGCCAGTGGCAAAACCTGGGTTTGAATCCAGGTTATCTAATTCCACAGCTTACCTACTAACTGACCTTCTTTTGTTATAGTACAAATTTCAAAACAAACAAGTTATCATAGAAGTATTTTAGCTGTTATCTTGAATTTTCTGTGTCATTTATCAATATTGACTGCCACATTATTAATTCATTTTTCTACTTCTTTGGCATCTAGCATTGCAATTTCTCTGTGCTCTTCTTAATTTCCTACCTGCTTTATCTAGTGTTTGCATGGCTGAATTTTATTTCTACTTCACTTCATCAATTCAGATGTTACCCAAGGAATCTCTCCATGACCACTTGCTCTTTCAACAATCTCTCTCTTTACAGTATAACTTTTTCA
>NW_011888807.1:8344877-8383444 GCF_000151845.1 Pteropus vampyrus
CATTAAGTGACAGTATATCATATTCTATGTGGTTTACCCCCAACTTTTTCTGCTTTCTCTTTTTATTAAATCTCATCTCTGCTCCTCCCATTCTATAATTGACATTTCTTCTAATTAGTATACTTTTAGACTGAGGCTAATTGAAAAAAAAATCTAATCTCAACATACCTGTTTTTTCCTACCCCATTCTGCATTCAGAGAAATATCTTTTAGTTTTGTTTACCAAATCCAACCTGCCTATTGAGACTATGATTTTTTCATCTTATCATGTATGACTTTTCTCTCTTTCAAAATTGTTCTCACTGTATCATTTCTGTCCACTAAAAGCACATTCAAGGGAACTTCATTCTAAAAGGTAATAACAAGAAAAAATAAAGGTATCTAACCTCAAATCAGTATTTGATTTCAAGGAAGTGATGGAGCTGACAAACCTAGTCATAGAAACCATAGAAACTTAACTTTATTTCCTAAGAAATGTCCCATAATATAGCATGTTACCATAAAAAGTTAACATATTGAGTTCCAAAAATACAAATTCCAGTTATTTTACAACTTAATAAAATGACTTCTTGCTCTGTTTATATCCCTATTTCTAGAACCCTGAGTAATATATCTCCTCTATTGGACCAGTGTGCATTTACTTCCTCTAGTATAATTACAGCCAAATCCTGAAAATCCCTTGCAGATTGGCTTGATTCTCATCACAACTCTTCACAACTGCTCTTATAAATGTAATCAAATCATTATTCTTAAGCTAACATATATTGAAAGTTTTTTTATGCCAAATGTAATCTAAAAACTTCACATGGATTATTTAATTGAACCCACATAAGGATAATACATTGGAAGTGTAAAAAACTAGAAAATCACCCAAGGGCACAACAGAGCTAGCCAGTGGCAAAACCTGGGTTTGAATCCAGGTTATCTAATTCCACAGCTTACCTACTAACTGACCTTCTTTTGTTATAGTACAAATTTCAAAACAAACAAGTTATCATAGAAGTATTTTAGCTGTTATCTTGAATTTTCTGTGTCATTTATCAATATTGACTGCCACATTATTAATTCATTTTTCTACTTCTTTGGCATCTAGCATTGCAATTTCTCTGTGCTCTTCTTAATTTCCTACCTGCTTTATCTAGTGTTTGCATGGCTGAATTTTATTTCTACTTCACTTCATCAATTCAGATGTTACCCAAGGAATCTCTCCATGACCACTTGCTCTTTCAACAATCTCTCTCTTTACAGTATAACTTTTTCAGCTATCATCTCTGTATGGATAACTTCCAATTTTCTAAATTCTGCACTTACCTTCCTCTTGAGGTATGATCCTGCATTTCATATCTCCTTGTTGAAGCTGAATAAAATAACATCACCTCAAAATAAAAGGATAAAATTAAATTTTGTTACCATGATATCATCACACACATTATGTTTTCTAGTCCCTCAGCTACCAATACTGCTAACTTTGGTGAAGATTGAGGAACTGGTCCAATAGAGGAGATATATTACTCAGGGTTATAGAAACAGAGATATAAAAAGTGAAGCAAGAAGTCATTTTATTAAGTTGTAAAATAACTGGAATTTGTATTTTTGGAACTCAATATGTTAATTTTTTTGATAACATGCTATATTATGGGACATTTCTTAGGAAATAAAGTTTCTATGGTTTCTATGACTATGTTTGTCAGCTCCGTCACTTCTTTGAAATCAAATACTGAATATGACCATAGTCTTGTCATCTTCAGCTAATTTTATAATTTGTTCATTTTCCTATTGCAGGTCATCCTCAGTGGTCATGATGTTATGCTGATAGTACAAAATTTGGAAATTTGTTTTAAACAGTTTGATATCTCTTTAATGCTAATGAACCTCAGACTCTACAGTTTTCAGATGAGTGGGAGATGCAATGAATTCACAGAGATAGTAAATATATATATATTTATAGAATTTTTCTTGTCTTCAGAACTATTCCATATTTCTATTCTTGGTAATTCACAAAGTTCTCTTATAAATAAACTTAAGCAATCTATTATTTTTCTAGCTTTTAGTGGATTTATTAGTGCTGAGAGTTCCAATGAAATCACAGGATAAAAAACACTGTGTTCGTTCTTAGAGTTTATGAAAGATGATAGTGACCACAACAATATTCTGGATAGAGTTACCATTGCCTGTGGTATTGGCACTATTGAGCATTATGTCTGGCATATCTTGGAAACTGAACCTTGAGAAATATTAATCCTCAGCTGAAATAAAAACAAAAGAGAGGCTGACAATTCAAAAGGAGTGAATTGTTACCGTGTGATGAGCTGAAGTTAAATGGGTGGTAGATGAGAACTTACCTTCAAGTAGAGAGAAAACCAATGTGTTTAACCTGAAAAATTTGTGAGTTGGTATGTGGACACCCTCCACACATTTTTATGTCATTGTTGCCATCTGTAGCATGGGTGTCCCAGATTCATTTAGTAAAGTTAAAGCATTTTAGATATCTTTATAACTTTTAGTCTAAAGATGAAGGATACTGAACATGATATGAAGAATTTTGAACAGTAGCCGCTTAAAATTATATGTAAACTAAGAACCATGATCGGGTTTTCCGTTATAAAAGAAACTTTCACTATCAAATAAAGAAATAGTTGCTGAGTTGAGAGGGTGACAGGTAGAGCTGTAATGTACTATTGTGATTGGACTACATTTTATCCTTGAGATGATGAGAAAGCTGTGGGAGGGGATACATCTCTAATAAATTCATTGTGTTAGGAATCTAAAGGTTCTTAGAAGTTGGAGGATTTTCAGCAATTTCTTATGTTTCCCATACCTATCCTTGTTCTAGGCCCATGTAGCATGAATTTTTATATATTTAAGATTGTTGTTTCAGATGAAAGGCTACTCAAAGCCCTTAGGTCTATGTTATGCATGTTTGATGACAAATTATTAAGTAAATATAAGAATAAACCTATAGAAAATTAATGTAGTTTTCTCTAATCAATCCATTCAAATGGTCTTTCTGATAAAATAGGAACTTCTAAGCTTTGAGCTTCCTAGGACTCTAGAGAGCTCTCAGTCTCAGCCATTTGCATACATTTCCAAAGACTCATGGCTATTACTTTAAAGATTTTTTGTGGGGCAGGATGACAACTGATTTCTTAAGCAAACATTTCCTTCTCTTTATAAGATGTCTTATAAGACATACAAGTCTACATGTTGGTTTGGATTTCCTGGCTTTAGAAGTCAAAACTGTCGAGAGGGTCTACACTGGCACAATCTGAGATTCTGGGCTGTGGTCCTTAGAAATGGTTATCATCGATATGGTCATTTCTCTAAAACACTCCTACATATTGAAAATATTTTGTTCTCAGTGATAGTTACCAAGGCTGTGCTTTGGTGTTCCGATTCCCTCTCTTCTGAAAGTATGATAGGATTGCATTTCCTTACATTCTTTAAGTTGGAAATGGCTGTCTGACTTGCTTCAGTAAATAGAACATGAAATGAGTGACACGATTCATTTCTTTTTGGAAGTCATTAATAGCTAATAAGAAATTTGCCAGATTCCCTTCTTCCTGCATAAAGAATCTCTATTCCAGAACCTTTCTAATCAGTTTAGTTTATAGACTAACAGCAAAAGCATTACCTGTGAACTTATGGGTGTTAAAGCTTGAGAAGTATTGGTATGAAAGTTCTGCCAGCCAGTGTCTCTGAGTGAGATCAGTTTGTAAATGAGCTGCCAGCCAACCCACTATAAACTTTTAGCAAGAGTAGAAATAACTTCAGTTGTCTTAAGCCACATAGATACAGAGTTATATTTTTCTACAGCATAACCTTGGTTATTATGGTTGAGACAAACACCAAAACCCACCGCAACGTAGAATAAATGATCCCATACAGATAATAACAATATAGCACATAAACAGGAAATATAAAATATTGGCGTAATTAAATGCTTTCTGAACATGCAATGCCATACATTAAAAGTTATTTTTAAAACATTTTCAAATTATATTATTTTCCAATTATACAAAAATAAAAACTTTTATTTTTCCATTATTTTTTGTGTAAAAATATATGTAACAAAATTTAACATCTTAACCATTTTTAAGTGTACAGTACAGTGATATAAACTAAATTTCATGTTGTGCTACCATCAAATCATCCATCTTTAGAACTCTTTCCATATATGATTTTTATTATGTTGAGGCAGTTTCCTTTTATTTCTAGTTTGTTAAGGGCTTTTATCAGAAAAAGATGTTTGAATTTTGTCAAATTTTTTTTTTTTGCATCAAATGAATTATCATACTTTTTTTTTTTAATTTATTCTGTTATTGTGGGTTTTTACTAATCAATTTTTGTATGTTTAACCTACCTTGCATTTTGGGAATAAACCTCACCTAGATGTGGTGTATAATCTTTTTCACATGCTGTTAAATTCAGTGTACTAGTATTTTGTTGAAAATTTTTGCATCAGTATTCATAAAAGCTATTGATTTGCAGTTGTCTTTCCTTGCAGCGTCTTTGGCTTTGGTATCAGGGTAACAGTGGCTTCAGATAATTAGGAAGTATTTTCTCTTCTTTAATTTTTATAAAAAATTAAAAAGTTTGAGGAGGATTGGTGTTAGTTCTTCTTTAAATGTTAGAATTCACCAGTGACACCATCACATCCAGGTCTTTTTTTTGTTAGGATATTTTCAATTGCTGATTCACTCTCCTCAGTAGTTATAGGTCTACTCAGTTTTCTATTTATATGTAAATTAGTCTTGTCAGGATTTTTCTTTCTAGAAATGTGTTTATTTTATTTACTTTATCCAATTTCTTGTTGTACAATTGTTTATAGTACTCATCCTTTTCATTTCTGTATGATCAATAATAATGTCTGTAATTTATTATTTATTTTAGCAATTTGAGTCATCTCTGTTTTTTTCTTAACCCACCTAACCAAAGATTTCTCAACTTTCTTGATATTTTTAAGAAATCAACTTTCGGTTTCATTGATTTTTCTCTATTGTTTTTTATTCCCTATTTCATTTATGTCTGCTCTAATTTTTATTATTTTTCCACTGGTAGATTTGAGTTTAGTTTGTTCTTTCTTTCCTAGTTCTTTCATTTCTAAAGTTAGGCTGTTGATTCAAGATTTTTCTTATTTTTTAATGTAAGTACTTATAGCTACAAATTTCCCCATTATCATGCTTTCCCTATGTCCCATAAGTTTTGGTATATTATGTTTTCATTTTCATTTATCTCTAAATATTTTTTAATTCTCCCTGTGATTTCTTCTTTGATCCATTGTCACTTTAAGAGTGTGTTAATTCCAGAAATATTTTTAATTTTTCAATTTTCATTTACTTTTTTAACTTTATCTTAATATGGCTGAGAAACATACTTTGTATGATAGTTATCATTTTATATCTATTGAGACTTAATTCATGACCTTGAGAAGATATGTATTCTGTTGTTGTTGGGTAGAGTTTTTGTTACTTCTGTAAAATCTAGTTATTTTATTGTGTTATTCAAATCTTTCATTTCCTTACTTATCTTCTGTCTGGTTGTTCTATCCATTATTAAAAGTGAAATATTAAAATCTTTATTATTGTGTAACAGTCTTTTATTCTTTCAATTTTTGCTACATATTATTAGGTGCATTAATGTTTGTAATGAATATGTATTTTTGCTGATTTCAATCTTTTTAAACATATGATATCATTCTTTGTATATTAAGATTTTTGATTTCAAGTCTATTATATCGTATAATATTGTAGTCACTTCTGCTTTTTTGGTTATTGTTTGCTTTGAACATCTTTTTTCTATAATTTCACTTTTAACTACTTTGCGTCTTTCTATCTAAAGTGAATCTCTTATAGACCATTTTTCTAATCTTTGACTTTTGATTAAAAATTTCAATTAACATAAAGAAATTCCTGCTAAGGAAGGACATACTTCCATCATTTTCCTATGTGTTTTCTATGTCATTAACTTTTTTTTTTTTTCCCCTGCATCACTGTCTTCTTTTGTATTTAATTTTTTGGTATTGAAATGTTTACATTCTCATTTATATATATATATATATATATATATATATATATATATATATATATATATATATATATTATAGCTGTTTTAGTTGTGATTATCATGGAGTTTACATTTAATATTCTAAAGTTTTAACACTAATTTGCATTTATACCAGGTTAACTTCAGTAATATACAAAAACTCTGCTCCGTTATAACTCTATACCCACCTTTTTCAATTGTTGATACGACAGAATTACATCTTTATACATTATGTGCCTAAAACATAAAATAATGATTTATTTAGATATACTAGTCCCTAAAATTATGTAGAAAAAATGTGTAACAGACCAAAATTAAATAATATTAGCTTTTTGATTAATAATTGTTTTTTTAAATATATTAGTGTCTTAAATTATGTAGAACACAAAAAAATGGAGTTGAAAATCATTGATACAATAATATGTTTTTATAATTGCCCATATATTTACCTTTACTGAAATCTTTATTTCTTTATATGACTTCAAGTTACTCTCTAGAGTCTTTTTATTTTAATCTGCAGCACTCACTTAAGAATTTCCTGCAGAACAAGTTTAATGATAACAAAGTTCTTCAGCTTCTGTTTATCTGAGAATGTTCTAATTCTCTCTTCATTTTTGAAGGAAAGTTTTGCCAGATATAGATTTTTGACAGTTTTTTTTTTTTTTTTTTTTTTTTTTTTTACCTTTTAACACTTTGAATATATTGGCCTACAGCCTTCTGACTTCCAAAGTTTCTGATGATAAATTTGCTTATACACTTATTGAAGATCATTTGTATGTGATGAATCAGTTTTGCTGCTTTCAAAATTCTTCCTCTATCTTTTGAAAATTTGATTGCAATGTATCCTGGAGCAAGTGTATTTGACTTTATCTTATTTAGAGTTCTTTTTACTTCTTGGATGTTTACATCCATGCCCTTCATCAAATTTGAGTTTTCTGACATTATTTCATCAAATGTTTTCTCTACCTTTTTCTCTATCTCTTTCTCTTCTGAGACTCTCATAATGTATATGTTGATCTGCTTGATGGTGTTCCATAGATTTCCTAAGACTCTGTTAACTTTCTTTAATATTTTTTTTATGTTTTTTAGGCTCAATAATTTTCATTGTTTTATCTTTAAGTTTAATTATTCTTTACTCTGTCTGCTCAATTCTGCCTTTAACTCCCTCTAGAATATATTTTTTTTAAATTTTAATCGTAATTTTCAGCTCCAGAATTTATTGTCAGTGTTTTTGTTTTTCTCTTTCTTTATTGAAATTTCCATTTTTTTTATACATTGTTAATTTTACTTTCTTCACATCTTTTCTTTTTTTTCTTGCACACTTTTAAAACTATTGTCTGTGTCTAGTCTATCTGTCATCAAGTTTTTTTCAAGGCAAGTTATTGCTGATTTCCTTTTTTTTCTTTGAATGATCCACATCCCTGTTTCTTTATATGTTTTCTGATTTATTTTGTTGTTGTTGACAACTAAACATTTGAATCTAATAATGTGGTAACCCTGGAAATCAGATCCTCCTCCATCCCCAGTGTTTGTTTTCATCACTTTGTTTATTATTTATTTATTTTTAACTTATGTTGTTAGAGATTGTTTTAGGGCCTTTCTGAGATGTAAACTTAAAGTCTCAATTTTCTTCTCAGGCTTTGACTTTCCTTGAGCATACACGGTGACTTTCTTTAATTTCCTCCATATATACAGTTACTTTTGAATGTTCTACTCTTTAATTCCGGCTCTAAAAAGAGAAAAAGGAGAAAAATGAAGAAGGAGACTAAGAACACCTGCTTTTAAGTTCCTTGGTGGTAACTTCAGCCAGAGGTGGAGGGGCTTTCGATCTTTGAAGGTTGTACAACAATAATGGCTACTGGGTTCTTTGTCTGTACCTCCGAGATCAGAAGCATCAATAAGTATCAGAGTACACATCCCCAATATTTACAGGAAAGCATTCTTTTTTACAACCCTGGGTCCTACTAGTTACATGCAAACTGCTCCTAGAATGAGTGCATAACTCACTGACATGGTGTAGGAGGGTGGAGAGTAGCTGTGCTATGCTAAGAAGAGCTAAAATTAACTGAAATCAATTACAGTTTACAATCTAAGCTTTCATTGGAAATTTCAAACCTTCAATAAACATCAGAGATCCAAATTATTTACATCAGATAGATATCGCCAGTGTAATTGCCATATAGAAGGACAGATTCTCAGTACTTCCTACTCCATCATCTTTTCTTGTATTTTTTCTATATTTTTAACAGGCTTATTGAGGTATAATTGATATACAAAAACTATACATATTTAATATATATAATTGATGAATTTGTATATATGCAAATACCTGTGATACCATTACTACAACCAAGGTAACAGGCATACAATACTTATCAGAATCTCTTTCTCTCTCTCTCTTTGTGTGTGTGTGTGTGTTAATGACACTTAACATGAAATCTTAACATGAATTCCCCTAACAAATGTTGAAGGGCATAATACTGTATTGTTAACTGTTAGAACTATATTTACAGCAGACCTCTAGTAGAACTTATTCATATAGCATAACTGAAATTTTACACTCATCAAATAATCAACCTTTACTTTTTAGTGAGTTTGATTAATTAATATAAGAAGATATGGCTTCTTCAAATCATTGAATTATTTTAGCATTTGGATCTCAGTAACATTATTTAATAAATAACTATTGACTCCTATTAATTCAAAGAAAAATTTCTCAGCAGGTTCTTTTGCCACAAAAATAACAGCAACCTTGAATAATTTTTTCTAAAACAATGACAACAATTTTCAAAGGAGAGAGTTAGATTACTAACTGTTGTGATTCTGAGAGGCAAATTTTATGCTAATTATCTTTGTCATTATATGTTATAATTTTTAAGGGACACTCATAAAAAAGAATGGTCTTTTCTCTGTTCTACACTTCTTTCATAGAAGTTAACGAAAACAAAGCATGAGCTTTGTTGAATATTTAAGATAAAATATGTATCAAATTGAACCCACGAATGATGGATGTATGTTTCAAAAAAAAATCAGTAAGTAGAATCTTCTGAAAACTAGAAGACTTTAAATCATGAATTAGAATGAGATCACTTAAGAATGAGATCACTTATGAAGGTTGAGGAAACTTATGTCATTGGGAGCCATCATTCTAGTAGAAATAGCTCCTCTGGGTAATTAAAAGAGAAAAAAGTTTAATAGGAGAAAATTAGGAGATTGTATTAATGCGTGGAGTCTATCACATCACGAAAGCTGGGAATTGTCCCCTTCTAAACTTAAGTAAGATTAGGATGCAGTCACAAGTTATCGTCTATTATCTCTCATTATTGTAGGTTAATTCACCATCAGTTAGTAGGGGAAGCCAGAGCAAAAACTTTTACCTATTTGTTTTTCTTCACATTCTATGGAAGGTATTCTATGGAATGGAATGTTAAGTTCAGCATTGTACACTTGATCATGTAAAATAAATAAAATATACCTACTTGGGGGAATATGCTACTTTTAGAAATCTATAAAAACATAAACACATAACATTCTAAATTAACTAATGAAATGACAAAAGGAATAATATTAAAAAGGTTTCTATATACAAATGCTATGCTTGCAATTATATTTCGCCATAAAAAAAACTGAAACAAAATCTCTGCATAAGACTCAAGGGAAGATTCAAATATGCCTGTCCATCAAATTAACCCCAATTCAACCATTTCTAGCCTTGCTTGTATTTGTTGTTAGGCCTCTATGACATCAGGCCTCTGCAACATTAACCAGCTTACCTACGTGTTGCAACTCAGAAAACCAAGGCATTGCCCTAGAGATAGACTCTGAACAGACAACCCATAAAGGAACCAAGAATGTGTATTCAAGAAATAAGAACTAAAACTATAAGTTAAGTAAGAACTGTGTCATTGAAGCCTTTAAAGTGAGATTTATGGGAATAGTTTCTGAACTTAGACAAACTTATATTGAGATTCCAGCAATGAAACATATTCCTTGTGCGACTCTAAGCAAGTCATTTTTCCTCATGAAACCTCAGCTTTCTCATCTATAAACTGATATTTATTGAGAATTTTATATTGAGGATTAAAAAAAATAATTCTTATGAGGAATCTGAAAGATAGAAGGCACTAAATGTTAGCTACCTACTTCTTTCTAAGAAAGTTACTCTTAGTAACTTGAATTTACTAATACAATGTAAAGGCACTGGATGTAATATGTATACGTGTATGTGTGTATCTGTGTGTATGTGTAAACACAACATTTTTTTCACCTATCAGGAAATAAAATATTACCTGAAGTTTATCAAAAATATTTCCTTCTAATACATTTATTCAGTGTTTACAGTTAGGTTAGGCACTTCTCCTAAAGAAATTACTTCATTTTGATTTATAATTTACACAGATTCTGGACTATAAAACAGTATGTACTTAACAGATTAAGCAATTTTGAGACCAAATGTGTGAAATCATTTTTAATTATTTACCATGACTTATCAACCAAGTGTAGAATGCAGATTTCCGAAAACATGTAATTTTTTTTTTTAATCAATAGGGCAGAATTATTTTTGGCACATGAGAACATCTTAAATGATATGTAAGAGGCTTGATGTTTTGAAAGGTCTTTGAATATTTGTGATATCACATTTTTTCAAATGGAGTTGGCAATAAATCAATTTATGATCCTCATGGATGAACAATCTAGTTCATCAGAGCTTGTATTCAATTTTTTTTAAACTTTTGTTATTCAAAATATATTTTCCTATTTATTTTGTTTAATAGTATTTAAGGACTGAAAACAATCCCTCCCTCTAAAAGTCCATCATGGCTTCTGTCTCCTATTGACAGTCAGTTCTGCAATACCACCGATAAAACAAAAGGGTCACTCAAAATACCATGTAGCAATCTGGAAGAATTGAACTTGTTCAGCACAAATTTTATCTGAGAATCAATTAATTCGCCACTGTGTATCTGCAGTGTCCTCTTGTCTATCTAAGCAATCTTGGCTCAGCGAAGTCTTATTTTAGATTAAAGATGAGAGAAAATCATTGGTGAGTCATGAGAAAAGCTTTAAAAAACTCCGAAAACTACTTATAACATGCCCTATTGAACAAATTTAAAAGAGGGGAAACTACTATGCATTGACAATGGGAAAGAATTTATTTATCAGATACTCTGACTTAAATTATGCTTTTAATAACATAGACCTCTTTATGCTTCATAACATTAAATGTTATCAAAGTAACGTAATCTTACTGTACTGTTGCTAAAAAGCATAGAAATTGAAACAAAAGCTTTTTATCTACTTGTTTTGTCTTTTTCTCTCTATCTTTGTAAACCCATGTTTTTGCTTGTAAGAAATACACTGCGTTGAATCATTGAAAAGATGATGCATTTTGTTAAAATGGGAGAAAAAATTATTGAGTGATCTTAGGCAAAATTCTTTGTAAATATGGAAAAATCTATTAACTACCTGTAGGGTAGCTGTACATCTGACATTTGTCACTGAAATCTAGCACAAAACAATTACATGAACACACAAGGGGAAATCTCTAAAATCTCAAACAGAACTCAGATGAAATTCTAGACAGAAAATAGAATTTTCAAATACCATACAAAATTACCCCAAAATAAGAAGTAGCACAGAATACCACATTAGTTTTTATGGACCTTTCTTATGACATTTTCTATTATGGAAAGGGAACTCAATACTCTGATTACTCTCTCTCCAAAGGAAAATTTAGGTTGTTCTATTATTTGATTTCAATAATAAGAATGTGAGGATCTGAAGCTTTTAGTTATATGAAAGCTCCTCTATTAACTGGCTTTACCAGTGCACTGACTTTTCTTACGACATGTGGTTTATTCTTTAGAATTGCTGCTCCTTCTTCTTAGCAAACCTGGTAACACTTCGGGATTCTGCTGCTGCTGCCATTCTTGCTAATGGTGCACCTGGTAGGATTTAAATCTCTTGGAACTACTCCAGCCCTTTTATCCCCATACTGTTCCTGTGCAAAATGCTCTGTCCCTGAAACCTTATGTAAAGTGAGCATAAAGTTTTCTTTGCTCTTGGAGATTTCATGCATTATTTGAGCAACTACACAGGAAATCTTTCTTTTGTTAGTAACTGTGTAAAGTACCAAATGTACAGATAAAGCTGCCCATTCTCTCAGGAAGCTCAGAATCGATTGGAACCACGCATAAAATATTGTATGATTTACTATAAATCACAGGAATGAACAGTGGAATGACCACTAACCTGCATTCAGTAAAGGCTTTTAAGAAAGATGGATGAGTTGAATTTTAAAGAATAAATATTTCTTTGGTAAAAGAAAAGTGTGTGTGTGTGTGTGTGTGTGTGTGTGTGTGTGTGTGTGTGTGTGTGTGTTGGTGGGGGTGCTGGTGTTTTTACTAATGTTTCCAGGAAGAAAGAAAACCTTGTGCAAAGGTGCACACGAATAACGTTCCATGGTATTTTTTTATAATATGGGAATACTGTAAATAATTAGCCTAGTTGGAATATAACAAAGTTGAAATAAAGGGGCATGTTTGGAAAGAAGGGAAATAAGCAGATAACAGTAAGGATTTGCTTGAAGATGAGCTGAGGGACAGATTACAATATACTGTGCTCTTTTTGGCTATTCTAATCAAGTAGGTCTGAAATTACTACTACTACTACTACCAGACTTACCAGCACCATTGCTGAAATCTCAATATGGACCAGGTATTGTGCTAAACATTTTATACATATTAAGTTCTTTTATACACTAACTCTATGAAGTTTATTATTATTTTCAATTTTCATATGCAAAATGTTAAACTTAAGGGTTATATAATTATCCAAGTATAGCCAGTAAGTGGTGGAACCCAGTAATAATTCTCTCTTCTTACCCAGATAACCACATTATATCTGATATCTATGTTTTATTTCTCTTGCAGTAGACTCATAAGTTTGTATTCCCAAGTGCCATAAATTGAACCTGCCTAAAAAGAATGAAAAAATGCTAATCATTTCTTCAACACTGGTTAAAAGATAAAGAATTCAATCCTAACTTAGTTCCCCATATTCCCTAAGAACTCTGTCATTATATATATATATATATATATATATATATATATATATATATATATATATATATATATATATCTTATTTCTTTCTAACTACTCCAACACACATGTTCATTTGATGGCATTGCCACAGAATTCTCTGTAAAAAAATTAAAGCCATTATATGGAAACTCCCTCACTTTCTAATACCAACTCTAGAACTTATAGCCATATACTCCAGGTTTTATTTTTATTTTTTTTCCACTACTTTTAGAAAGGAGAAAGAATCCTTCTTCCCAGTAGAAGCCGATTCCTTCACATTTTCTCTGCATCTCATCATGTTTTGTCTATTTAATGAATTTCCACCTTTAATTTTTGTCCCTTTTTTCTACATATTCAAAATATTCCTTATAACTGTATTATTTGAATTTCTTATATTTCCTATTTACAAGCTTTTCTTGATTCTGCATCTCTTTACTTCACTGCTCTGTTTTGCTGAGTTTCTTGTTCACTCACACAGCAAATTTCCCAGCATGTTTTTCTATACACATGGTCTTCAATTTCAAAACATATATTCACTTTTTTCATGTAGTGTGGACAGAGGGTGGGCATTAGGGTAACAGAGTCATAATAATGACTGAGTAGTTAAGCTAAAGGTTGCAATTAAATAATATATTACTTTTTAGCATTGCATTTGGAGAAGGTAAAATGCTTCACTTCGGCCCTGTTGCAACTATAGTGTCCCATTCATCATTACCAGGTCATAGCCATTACAGCAAGAGTGAAGAGATGGTTGTCAAGGTTTGGAAACATTAGTTGGCTTACGGATGCATCAGCAGCTACAGAGAAACCATATCCTAAGGTCTAGACACTGAGCCATACAGTTTGTGGCTATTTGTGAGAAGGTTAGTGAGAAGTAATTTCTCTAAAATCAAATTTAGCAAATACATCCCACTCATTGAGCTGATTGAACCATGAAATAAATCGGTCCCCATATTATGACTGTTCAAAGGCACAGGTGGTTCTCTACCTGCTCCTGGAGCAGTGGCTTGACTGCCGTCATTCATTTTACTATTCTCTGGGCAGCTCCATCCACTCTACCCACAGATGCCCCTTCATGTGTTCCAGTATAGCACTTCTATGTACACTTGTTAGCATAGTTTGTATGGGTGATCATGCACTAATGATGGAAGTTAAAGAGCTTAATGATACTCCCGGCCTTGAATTTGGATTCTGTTATCCTCATTCAATTAGAAAGTCATAGAATAGGCCTACATTTCTTGAAAAGATGGCCACAAGGAAGTTTCAAGCATCTGTATTCTATCATAGAGCCAGGTCCTTAGGCATACAAGATTTTTCAAAATCTTGCTTGCCTTTACTTCATCCTCATAATATTTTTCTTCTCTCATGCCTATGTTTTAGTTCTCCTGGTTTCCTATCATTTCCAATGTATTATACTCCTCTCCAGGAAGGGTCATCATACATGATTTCTCCTATATATAAAATCATCATTTCATTATCATTCTACATTATTGTGGATGGCTAACTTTTGACAATTTATTAAGTCTTAGATCAAATGCTACTTCTCTAGAGAAACCATCTCTAGCCTCTCAATCTAAATTTGATGTTCTCTATTATTTTCTCTTATGATCTGATGTCCTTTATAGCCATTATTACTTTTAAAGTCTGTTTTGTTTGTCATTAAATTCTTAGCAGCTAGCACTTTTCCACACATAAGAATTCCTCAATTAGTATTTTTAATGAATAGATAAATGAATAAATATATGAATGAGTGGTGAATTCTTTATTTCTCCTACTCTTGAGGCGAATGGGCAGGAGACAGCAATGATCACCTTTCATTAATTTATTTAACACTGATCTATGACCTTTTCCATTTATTTTCTACTATACCCCTGACTAAAAAATCCATAAAAGAGTCTTGATTATTATACCAAAGATTTATATTAAGGAAATAAACTCAGACTTTCACAAATTTACTCAAGGTAAAATGTCTATTTATTTACCTGCTATGTAAGTAGGGCTATTTGATTCCAAATTGAATGCTCTACTAAGATATATCCGCATTTACATTAAAAATGCCTATTCTGATGCAAAAACATGACTTATTGCAGAAATTTAATAATTTTTCCTTCAAAATTAAAGACTCTACTCAAAAAAATACTCATGTGAAAAAGACATGGATTGGAAGAATGCAATGTGCAAAACATATTTTATAGAGGGCTTGTGCCTAGAATGTGTAGAGAATTGTTAAAATCAGTAATAAGAAAATAATAAACTCAGTAAATAAATGGCTAAATTCTTTGAACAGATACTTCACCACATTATATGTGTGTGGGGGGGGTGGGTATATATATATACGTGTGTGTGTGTGTGTGTGTGTGTGTGTGTGTGTGTATGATAAATAATCATACAGAAAAAAATTCAACATCGTCAATTTTTAGGAAAAGATAATTATAAAAAAGCCAAAAATATGGAACACCTATAATTCTCGTACATTGCTGGTGGGACTGAAAGGTGTTAGAAAGCACTTTGGAAAACAGTTTGTACGTTTCTAATTAAGTTAATACACACTTAATATGACTAAGCGATTTAACTCCCAAATAATTAACCAATAAAAATAAAGATATTTGCATGGCACCAAAACCTGTATGCAAATGTTTATGGCAACTTTATATAATCACCCCAAATTGGACAAGCCAAATATCCTTCAGGCTGGTGAATAAATGAATAAACCATGGTGCACACATACAATGCTTTTTTATTACTCAGTAATAAAAAGTAAAAAAACAACTGGTACATGTAGCAACATGGATGCATCTCAAATACATTATGCTAAGGTAAGGAAGCCAGATTCGAAAACCTCCATATATTTATATATATTCAGAAAAAGACAAAACTATATGGACAACAACTGTGGTTGTAGCAGCAGAAAGTTTGAGAAGAGGCTAATTTTAAAGGGGGAAAAATATTTTTTTGATGGTGGTGATGGCATGTTTTCATCTTGATCTTGATTGATATTATTGTAAGTATTTGTCAAAACTCATAGGACTATATACAAGAATAGTATATTATTATATATATTTTTCTCAATAATCTGATTATGAAAACTATTAATCTTTAAAAATATTTAATTCTTACACATTGTAAATTTTACTTCTTTCCTACTTAACCTGTCTCACCTTCTGAAAAATATTCTAATAATCTTATTTCTGTCTCATTTTCTCATGAAAGTAGACATGCTATTGTACTTTAGAATTATAGACCTTAGGATACACAATTATGAATACCAGAGTTGATAACATACATTATAAGTTTTTCCTTCCATCTATACAATTCTTCTGGGTTATTTATATTTATATTTAACTAGTTTGTTGCCCATTAAAATGTTTGTGGAGAACATAAAGTATATTTTATGTTAATGCTTATATAAGTTAAGGAAGATCCAGCATCTTTCATCTACCTTAGAAAGTTTAAACTGTTAAATTGACTTAGAGGCTTTTTGTTACTCCAGCCCTCAAAGAGAAGCCATAGTCTACAGTCTTTATTTTCATATATTTCTAAAGTTAAACTTTTTATATAAAGTTGATGGTCTATGAACATCATTTTTGTAATAAGTCATGACTCTGAAAACAAAAATGTCATTTGCTCAAGGTTGCAGGCTATGATGGTCTGGATCTTTTCCTCGCTAATTAGGAGCTTCTTCAAATCACAGTTCTGTCATTCTGAAGATGATGTAGAGATACATCGAATTGGGCTTTTTCCAGAGGTAATTGCACCTTCTGCTAATACAAACATAGAAGCTAAGAAATCACAAATTTTGATGCAGAACAATCCTGTTATTAACATGTTTTATTATTGCATGGCTGGGAAGGACTATGAGCCAAATTGTATCCTGTCTTATCGTGGGTATAAATGATTTAACAGCACAATGCCAGGCAAGTGCCCAGGGACAATATGGAGGTATAATTTAATGGAAGTGTCAAAATGGTTAGTGATGTCTGCAAAATAAGGGAACATTTTTCTCATTCTACTCAATAAACAACAACAACAACAACAACAACAACAACAAAACATATTTTTTCCCTCTGCTAAAAACCAGAGATAGATAAAAATTCTGTTTCTTGGTAGTGCAAGAATCATGAGAAAAAGTTCATGCAGCATATTCACATGGCAAGTCATTCTTGGGACAAAACGGGCAGCTGACATTTTTCCATGTCAAAGGTAGCTTTGCATATTAAAATAGAAAAGATATATAAAACTACAGAGATATACATTATGAAAATCATTACACATCAACATACTAAAGATGTCCTATTTTCGTAGTACGATATACTAAAAAAAAAAAAAAAAAAATCAGCCATTCTTCACATACCTGAAAAAACTTGTTAGGTAATATTTCATTCACTTTTATTACACAAAAATATCATTTTGAAAAATTATTTGACCAGCTCGATATTCAAAATCCTTAAGAGATGATGAAACTTTCTTTGGTATAGGGAAAGTTTTCTGACCCTTTGGCATTAGACGTACGGCTGCTGAGTCAACGTCCTGGTCTTGCTTTTGTGTGTTTTCTGTTGTGCAAGGAGTTGAATTCTTCATGAGTTATGTTCCAACTTACACCTGCTGAGGAATATTTCCATTTACGTGCATCTTTGTGGCATTTGCTACTAAAATCTGTGACTAATGATTCTTTTCCTGTTTTTCTTGACTCAGGACCTAGTGGTATTTCATAAGGATGGCTATTTAGCTGAGGTACACTACAAAATCAAGTTTTCTGACACATAGGGACTATGTAAGTGATTTCAGTTTGACAGTTTAGCTATGTTGTCCATATATAGAGGGTAACCTTCATTTTTCTGATTTAATGGAATGATATTTTTTGACAAAAGGAATTTAGAGCACATATGCACTAAATGTGTATGTGTAAGTGTATCTCATTTACACTTTCAATGTGATTCAATACACACATAAAAGATTTAGATATTAGTATTCATGAATTGAGGGAAAAAACCTTTGTCAATTATTTTATTCTTATTTTTTAAATTTATTATTGAAAACTATCATAAACAGCCTTAAATTAATCCTGTTAGAGATCTTCTTGTACTAATGCATCGCATCACATCATGAAAAGCATTTCTTTTCACGTCTCAATTTTATCTAAATAGGGATGATTTCAGGCAGTTGTTTGGTTTGTTTTGTTTTTCAAGAACATTTTCATAATAATGGCAAATGCTTTAATGTACTAAATGCCCAACAATATTAATGTTGTAATTACTGAAGACTTGTTTAGAGGTAATGAGCTAAAGCTCTGGCAGAATTTGTGAATATGAAAGCCTAATTTTTGGACATGGGATCCACCTCACCACAGAAACACATATTGAAAAGCTGAATTGTTGTAAATCCCTGTTAGTAGGGCATCCAGCAACATTTCCCTTTGGCTGGTGGTTTATGTGGGATTCAGCTGTATGTCCTGAATGCTCTGAATCTTCATAATCATATTATGTCTGCTCTTGCTCATTCTGAAACTGGCAACCTCAGACATGGTAAATTGATTTTTAGTTGGCTGTTTCCTATTTTATTTCTGGAAGGGAAGTTAGTTGAATAGACCTCAATAATAGAAAATATACCTTCATGAGATTTAAAGTCAGGCTCTTCACTTACACTTCTTTATGGGAAACTCTCTTACAATTTTTTAAAGTATTTTATTTTTAAAACCTCATGTTCCAAATCCACATTAATCATAATCTCTGCCTTGAAGATTTGAGGGCTAATTGAAAATATTGAAAATAAAATAGTAATATTATATTCAATCGATAATAGTAAATTTGTGCATGAAGTATGTTTTATAAATTTTTTATTGTTTAGATTACGTCTAATAACTCTTCAGACTCTCTCTGCATTACTAGAAAAGCAGGCAAAATTGAAAGTAAATGATATTAAAGTATAGTACTTTCCTCTTCCTTATATTTTAATCTTCATTCCTCTAAGCCTTAACATGAGTCAACTTTAAAGAAAACGTTCTTCCCATCAACCAGGCCATTGCCAGAGATTTTTCTTAAAATATTAGAATATATGGAGTAGTCCAGAAATAATAAGAAGGTAAATATGTTCTCAGTCTCATTGTTTCACTGATGGTCCTTGAAATCAAGGAGACATAGATGTGTGTGTGTGTGTGTGTGTGTGTGTGTGTGTGCGCGCGCACGCGCGCGCGTGTGTGTATATACTCGCACATCTAATATATATACCTATGATATATACCTATGATGATATATATACACACACTTAATATATATACCTATGATATATACCTATGATATAGTTGAGAAACACTGAAGAGGATCACAGAATCTAGCTTGTGGAGCCAAACAAGGTTTGTCTAGGCTGGAGTAAGATGGAAATTATTTTTATATTTTTCACTTAAGAGTTTAGATTTTATCAAATAGCAAACAGACAATAGAATACTTACAACTGGACATGGCATGATTAGTTTTGATTTTTTATACCTCTAAAAGTAATGCAGAAGATGAATAGAAGTTAAACATTATCAAGGAGACATTTTCAAAGTTGCTTCACTGATATAGGTAAGAGAATTATAAGAGCGGGCTTCATTCTATGTTACTAAATATTTAGCAAGTACTTACTATTTTCATGACAGCGATGTTTAACTCCTCTGTGAAGACTTATGTAGTCTTTCTACCAATCTTGATAATACCAATTTTAAACCTCAATATTGATTTCTGTAATTAGTACTTTTCTGATTATATTTTTGTTATTTGTATGGTAGTTGATCTCTGTAACTTGACCATAAATGTATCTCTTAGACCACACAGCAGACTGTCAAATACGTAATATGTATTCAATGCTAAGCAATATAGATTACTTAGAATTAATTTTTTAGGGTTTGTCACTAAAATATAGTTTTAATGTGATATATTTAGTATTTTAGTAAGGACACTGGCAAAACAACAAATAAAAGAAAATTATGTTCAAAAATAAAAGACAAACTAAATAAGGATTTATTCTGTTTTTCTCATGGACTCCAGATTTTTGGTTTTGTACAGAAACATAGTACACCAAGAGAATATATAATAAACATAGTACACCAGGAGAATATATAATAAGAAGAATACATAACATCATAATTTCTGAAACTATAAAAATAAGAATCTCAGATAACTGTGCATTATTAAAATAAACTTTGGTACTTGCAAATTTATGAATGAAAAATTTTTATAAGTTCTTATAAGATTCTTCTTTTTTAAAAATTGTTTTTCTATTATATCAGAGAAAAAAGATATGACGAAATTGTCTTAACACATTACATAGTTATGATTTTATTTTTTTACCAAACTGAAACTTGAACAAATATCATTTTTGATGGAAATTTTATTTAACCAAAAACTAGAAGCACACTTCTTAAACAAGTTGGGAGTGATTAAAATCATAAAATCTGAATAAGGAGAGAAAGAACAATAGAATTAATCTTAAATAAAAAATTTCCATTACTTATTCTGTGTGGAAAATTAAGAATTTTAAATTTTGTGTTCTGTGATTTGTAGAAACACCAAGAGATTGAAAAGAAAATATATTTTAAAATTTGCAGGGTCAGGTGGAGGATATCAACTACCAACATTAATCATAACTCATCACATATCTAACTCCTGAGTATATATGTAGTACAGGATGCTAGAGTAAGCAAAAGTAATAGTTGGATTAATGAATATCATAAAAGATTCCTTTATATAACAACATCTCTGGAGTCCAGGCTTTTATATATGCGTAAAGATGTGTAAATTACTAATATATCCTCTTGGCAGGTTTTTTCAGAAATTTATTTATTGAATTATTCAATTTATGGTTTATAGACTTTTACATTTAAGACAAGGCAATGAAATCCCCTTCCCACAGTTGGAAAACTATGAAGTTTTAGTACTACTGAACCGACAACAGTATAAAACATGGTATCCTAGGACAGTTTTAGCTTGAACATTTAACACAACAGAGAATAATAAGAAATTTGATCTTTGTGACTTTCAATTTCCAAGGTATGCTGACTCCCTTACAAAATAGACTATTAGATAGACAATTCTATATGGAATCTCTTTTTTATTTGGTTATATATTTTAAATAGCTAATAGCTAAAGCATATGCTTCCTTATTCTTTTCTAGAATGAAAATAATTCCTTTTTCATTTAGTTTGACATATTTGAATATCTTTTATTTTTATAGAATTTCAGATAAAATAAAAATATGAGATACAGTGCTACATTTAAATAGCTTTATCAGGCCAACTTTATGATCTTTCCAACTCAAAATTAAGCTAGTGAAGAAAAGATGTATGGTTATGTTAACAACACACTCCTATAAATCTTGATAATCTGATTAATATGAGATGGTTTATTTTTAAAAGATACATTGTCATTAGTCCAGTGCAAGGTTTTCATGAGAAAATTGTAAATATAACTTTTCATAAAAGAAGAAAGGATGAAAAAAGAAGTGAAAGTAAAAATAAAATGTGAAAAGAAGCTAAGAGAAAAAAAGAAGCTATAAGACTCTATTATAATTCTAGTTCCTCCTATATAAGCTATAGAAGGAATAATGTTTACATAGAAATTGTTTTATGCTATATTTTCAAAATAGATTGTTCCAGTTTTAAAAATACATTTTATATATTAAAATTATATTCATCATTTTGTTAATATCTGCCTTAGACTAAAAAAAAATGTCCAAAAGTATAAAATAAAAGTGCAATGTGCAGTGCTTCAGTTAAAATTATCAAATTGGTAATGAACTACATCTTCCACTGGAAAAGGTTGTTTATCAAATGCTTGTTACTCTGGTATAAAAATGTAGCCTACATTCCAGTTTCTCAAACAAATGAAGCTGAGATATTACCGATCTGCTGAGTAAGGATCTGTTTGGTCCCAGTTTTTGTGAGTACCACAAAAGGTCATGTGGCATAAGTTAGCCACAGAATAGAAGTCTGAAATGTGTTCAATGACTCTGGGCTACTTTATTTAAGGTAGCCTGACAGCAATATTCAAGTTAACATTTATGACAGGATTGCTGTAAAGAATGATGGTTTCATTTGATCATCTCTATATTATGTAAGTGGTATAGCCTTGAGGCTATGTAGCTTGATAAACATATTGTACTACCTAGAAATGTTTCTGTACTTTTAAAGTAAAGTGAACGGAGTTTAAAATGAGAATGATCTTTATAACCTGTACTCAAAAGCAAATGAAATATAATCACTAAGATGAGTTTGATCTTGGAAAACTCAGAAGAAATGCTGCTACCTAATGGATGATTTTTTTAAACATAATTTATGCATAATATTAAGTTTGTAAGCTGAACAGAAAAAAAAAATCTCGTTAGATGACTATCACCTGTTGAAAATATTTATTTTGTAGTATGTGATTAAATTTAGTAATCCAGAATATAGATTATATCAAATAAGTACAGCTATGGTGCTAGAGCAGGAATATTTGTACATGGTAATATTTTCCTACATTAAATATACTTCCAATAACATAAATCAAACATGGCATAATGAAACTCTCATAAAAAAAGATAATCATCACAAAGTATATGTCAAATATCTATAATAATAAATCCACTTTATTTTTAATTTAAATACGTTTGAATGAGCAACTCTTATGAAACCTTTAGGTGAAATTCTAAATATTTTTGTTTTATATATTTGTATTTGAAAGAATTTAGAACTCAGAGAGTAGGATCTTTTTGGAAAGAAGATATACCAAACAAAGCTCTGGGCGCAAAGGGACAAAATGGACCATAATTTAAGATTAAAATATCTGCATCTTCCATGCAAAATCTCTTCAGTTAATAAATTGACTACACTGTTCCTGTGGATAATATCAGTGCTATGTGTGTGTGTTTTCATTATAATTTTTCTGTTACCAAAAACTTGAAATTATTACTCAATCTTTGTTTCGAGGACAATGTTGGAATCTATTTCTACATTTCTTCTTGATGATGTGGATCATTGCCTACTGGAAGAGTATCCTCATGAACAGATTATGGCAGGTAGCATCATTGTTCTTCTAGTTTTACCTTCATCTCATACACATATCGGGTAAGTTATGTATTTCCCAATCATCAAAATATAAATGAGGTTGCAGAAAGTGGATCAGAAAAGGCAAGATTAGCAGCAACAAAAGGAGTCTAAGTCTATCTCCTAGTTTGTGTACTGGATAGAAAAGCAAACCTTACCTTCAATGTCACTTTAAACAGGCAGATTCCCTTTGAAAAAAACTACATGATAAGAAATATATTCAAAGTGACCTATAAATTAATAAAGAAATGTTGACATAGAAGTTTACATTCCTTCTAGGCATGTGATACTTTAATGAAAGTTATATCAATAATCAAATTCTATAATTGATTCTATGATGAGACCAACATTTAAAGGAATTTTTGCTTTTCCTTTATCAATGAAATTTAAAAATTGACTAATTCTCTTGTGTAGTAAGGAGGAAAAGAGCACTCATTAGTCTGAAACACAAGAACCTTTGTTTTTAATTTCCATTTCACAATTTTTAAGAAGGTCATACATCATTATGTTAAATCAACTTTTAGACAATGCAGTTAACTTCCTCGGGCTTTAATTATTCCCTCTGTAAAATGAGGATGATGAAATATGTCAATTTTTCTCATTAGAGATTATATCAGATATTTTTTGCTGAGTTGTTGATCTTAGAAACTATATGTCAGAATATCTATACTTATTTTGTTTATCTTGCAAAGGTGATTTTTAGTGATACCTAACATGAGCTCATCAGCTATAAAATATCTTTGAAAAAACATTCAGTCATTTATTTGTGGATAAAATTTTTCACAGATGGACTATGTTTGAAAGAGTCTCTTTCACATCATTTACATAGTTTAGGCCTAAGAAATAGCTTATGATAAGCTGCTTTTTATGATCAATATTGTCGTTTGTGATGCCGGAGTAATAGTCTCTACGTCAGAGCATATACAATCTGATAATGTCAATAAAATCTTACTAATTTCTACCTTATTTCTGTTTTATAATGGACAAAGTACAAGAATTTAAATGATGCATGATTTAACATAATAATAAAGGATAGTTATTAGGGCCATATTCTCAAAAGCTTTTTACTGATCGAAGTACATTATTACAAACAATTGACAAGCCACTATGCTAAAAGATTATCTGTTTCAATGCTACTGTGCTTATTTATTTACATTTTAATTTATTTAAAAAAATTTATGAAATGCCATAAAAATTTGGTCATTAGTCAGTATTTTTCTTAATTGTATAAAGTTCTTGGTTAAATACATATCTTAGTTAAGTATATGTCTTTAAAGACCGACTATTATTAAAATCCATTTTTCTCAACAAACATCTAAATATTATTACAATGACTAATATCCCAAAGTAATTTCCATATTATGAAACAAATTTTCGGTACTTTTCTTTTATAACTTCTTTATATAATATGTGGTTCTATGAAACAATATTTTCCTGCACAGCAGACAATACATCGCTTATCTTTATCAATGACTTCCTTTCCTATACTTAAAATGATTACTATTTAGGATTTTATTTTGTTTTGCTTTTGTAAACAGCATCAGTGTAAACCATAAGACATACAAAGGGGTACTATTCAGCCATAAGAAGAGATGAAATACTACCATTTGTGACAACATGGATGAACTTCAAGATAATCGTGCTAAGCAAAATAAGCTATACAGAAAAAGTTGAAAATCACATATCACTTATATGTGGGATATAAACCTAAAAGCTACAAGTGAACAGGACAAACAGAGACTCATGGACATGGACAATAGACTAGAGGTCTACTAGAGAGGAGGTAGATGGGTTAAAAGGGGTCAAATATGTGATGACAGAAAGAAATCTAACTATGAGAGGTGAACACACAATGTAAATATATGTATGCCTTACTGTTAAAACATACAGCTGAAACTTAATGAATTTTGTTAACCAATGTCACCATAAAAATAAAACTACAGAGAACATTAAAAAAAATAATAATAATAACTGCTATAATAGGTTCTCAAGTCTCAAAAGTTTTAAGGCCCATCATTTCAGAACGTTAAGAACTGATCATGAACTGCTGACACTTGATTCAGATTTAAAGAGAACTATGTACTATTTGAAATGTTCCTATTTCAGATTTATCAATGTAAAATTTTCTTTAAATCTGCAACCTGTTTTGTTTCATCAGGAAAAGCTTTGCATTCACCAAGAAAAAATATTTCTGATATTTTGATTCTTTTAAAAGAATATCGTCAATGAGGGCATCAAAAATAATGGCAAGAACACATGACAACAAAAAGAGACATGCTTATTTTACTCTTTATTCCTTCACTTGATGATTGTGTTTCTTTGAACACATCACTCAAATTTAATAAAGCTTATTACTTTTCTTAAAAAAAAATACAGAATATACTTAAAAAAATTTCCATACATGTTTTTAACTGGATGATTTGTAAATTAAAGATCAGTATATATATATATAAAATGTACTATTATTTCTACTAATCAGTCCATTTGACCTCATAAGTTATCTTTGAGCAAACTTTTTGGATTACTTGAAAGCCAGAGGAATAATAAAAGTACATCATTTTATTTGATGATAATCATATGCTGTTTCTGAAATTTTTACTTATTTTCATTAATTTTCTATATTTAAAAGTATTAATAATTGTATTGTTTGTTCACTTTAAAATTATCCTGAAGGGTAGAAAAAAGATTACGTATAAGTTAGAAAATTTTAGGAACACATACTTTTGGTTAATTTTACAAACATAGATGTTCTCCAAGTGGTTAACGAGTACTTTGAATTTTTAAAAATGCCTCCTGTGATGGTGTCCAAAGTAGACAAGTGAAATAAAGTGCTATAAGGAACTGTAGTGATATTCCCTTGAAGATTGTTCTGTTTATGTTCAGAGATGGGCAAGATTCATTATTCTGTCAAAGGGTATTTATTGTATAAATATTAGGGATGAATATCAATTTATCAAATGTTTCATGAAACTTATCATCAAAGCCAGTTTCTAGAAGTAACTTAATTCTTTCATGTGGACATTGTGTAACTCTATTTCTAATAACTCAATTAGAGTGTGAGCTTACTAAGGACAAATCTTAATGTTCCATACTTGTAAGGACCTTGTCAAATATCTGAAGCTCAATAAATAGTACTAATGAAAAAAAAAGAAAAAAGAAAAAGATAATAAATTTGAGATAACCCGGTGAAAGACATTGAAGATTCAGTATGGAACAAAGAAAATGTTTTTCATGGATAAAAAGAGAACAGACTTTTTAGAAATGAATTATTGACACTATGAAATCCCACAGAGTAGAAGTACAATGATAAATAAAACAGCTATCAAATTTGGTAATTTAGAGATCATTGGTAACCTTTAAGAAGACAATTTTATCAGGGATGGGCGTTAAAGTAAAAGAACAATGGCTTGAGAAGAACAGGAAAGGAAAAAGGGGAACAAGAAACCACAGGAGATTAGTAGATTCATAGTGGAGGAAATAAAGAAAAGGTAATGAGACTTTGGGGGCATGGTGCCAGCAGAGAAACGTACTTAAAAATACTCTCCATTCTTAGATGGAAACTCTATACTTGATATTAATGTCCATTGAATAGTATTTTATGATTATATTAATCCCTTTCACTTACATTTTTTCGTTTCTAACATTTTACCAGTCTCCAAAAGGCTAACTAACCACGCCTTGCCTCTGGCTCACACATTATTACGTTGTTTCTCTCTTTGCTGAACCTCTCCTATCATAAGAACTTTTTTTTATATTGTTAGATAGTCAATAGGTAATAGTTCCATGAAGGAACATGCTTTATAAATGAATTAAAAAGAGATCGGCAAATATGCATGATACTATTCTCATATATGGAGCACATGACAGGCCTTCATTTTTTGTTGTTAATCACTGAAGCAGCTGAAACAAAGAATTTTAGTGAGCTCATCTCAATCCACCAAGTATACAAAGATGAAATTTTTGCCAATTCCGAGATAATAGTCTTGGTTAAATTAAGGTTATATATTTAACTTGCCACTTCACAAAGAAAAACTCTAGTTTTAATCTAAAGAGTTTACTTTGAATCTTAGTAATGTTTATGTTTCATCCTTTTATTCACAGAGAAATATATGAATGTATTTATTTCTTGCATTTCCAAAGTTTATTAATTGTCCTATGCTAGATACTCTGAGGGACCCAAAGGTATATATAAAAAAGAACATTTTGCCTTTAATGAACTTTAATCTAGTAAATGCGTATAACAGTATAGAATGGGCTAACAATATATATGTTATGCATATTTTATATTTAGGTGGACAACTTAAAACTCACCAATCTTTAATGCTTAAAGACAGACAAGTACACACTCGCACACACATGCATACACAAAATTAGACAGCTGAGGAAAAATGATCCACCTATTTTGGAAAGACTAAAGTTTTCAGCATTTTTTTTCTAATAAGTGAACTTCCAAACCCTAGCCCATTTATTATACTTTGAGAGAGAGAGTAACAAAATAGGCACCTTTTTTCTGATTCCTTTATACTATATAACTGTACACAAGGTGATATTTCCAATTCTCTTATTCTACTGTCTATCCTGTGTTAATTTTGTCTTTGGTCAGAATTTCAACTGGAAGATAAATAAAAAATTAACTTAAAGGGAGAGAGAGAGAGAGAGAAAGAAAGTGAAAGAAACTGCCTGATAAAAAGCTACATATCATATTTCAAAAGCTGGGTTGAATTTTTAGGACACACAGATCACATCTGAGTGAGTACCTATAACTATGTGAAAGTGCCCCTGTGAACACGTTTTGAAGATATTATTGTTCTCCTTACCTCAGTCAGACTTCTCAGACCCGTTGCAAATACTAAATACAAATACATAAAAAAATAAACATTGTCAATGAAAGGGAAACAATTCTACAGTTTCCAAATTTTTACTTCAGAATTAGGAAACTTTCAGCCACCTATTTAGATATAATACTTTATAATTATTTACTTGTATTTATTCATGAAAACCCGAAATTCAAACTCTAGCCATCTCTAAGTTTTTATTTCTTTATTCCTAAATCCAATCTCCTATATAAATTTATATCTTTCTTTTTAAATATCTTTCATGAGCACTCTTTCTTCTATATTTTCTTTATCATCATCACAGCCTAGAACTACATGTAAGAAAACTACAATAATTTTTCAGATTGTCACTGAATTCACCTTATCTCCTTCTCTCCCACACATTTAAATAGAAATATCCCAATTTTATCTAATCATTAACTGAAAACATAAGGAAAACTATATCTTTGCTTTCCATGATCTTTTACATACAGATTTCTAAGAAATCTAAGAAAGTAATGTGTTCCAGTCTATATTTACAAATATACCTTCTGTTTCTTTGTGATATGAATCCTTCACTATGAACAGGCTATTTATTTTTTAAATAGTCCCTCACAATTTTTCTTAGGCCTTGAATGGTCTGCTCTCTCCTGGCTGCATGATTTAGAATATCACAGCTCTTTCTCTTCAAAGTCCATTTAAATGGACTTTCTCTGGACAAGATATGTAATTGTGTGTCATTTATCAGGTCAGAAATTTCCAGTGAGTGGGTGGGATGAGTGAATTCATACTACAAATTCCTCAGGAGGTTAGATTTTCTTTAGTGGAGACACATGACCAATCTCTCCCTCACTGTCATTAAATATGTGAACTGTTAATATATAATAATGTTAAAGCATTACTCATGAAAAGACACTGGCTAGATATATTATGGTGAGATATAAAATTTTTTGATAACCATTGGAATGGTACATTTACGAAGAACAGCATATCTTATATCTCCTTATACCTGGCATAAGATATTTTATTAGAAGGAATTTAAGTAATATATTACAAATATTACCCAATCAACATATATTTTAGGTTTGATTAACTTCTAAATATGTGCTTTTAAAAATTCATACATTTTGTGAGTTTAAGAGTTGGTAAGTAATTATGAATTGCCACTATACAAAGAATATACAATGTTTATGTATTAGAGAAAAACACCAATGTTTTAATATTACTTACTTTAAGATGCAATGTGATATACAAAAGCCAATTTTCCTACAAACAGAATACATGGTATAGGAAGTAAACATGAGCAGTACTTGTAAAAATTGAATTATATGTTATACAATAGTTTGGGATATATTCTATAGTACTATGACACATCAGAGTCAACCTTGCTTTGAATTTGTTGTGTTCAAATGGATATTAGAAAATGAAACAAAATGAAGAATGAAATATAAAAGTAAATCAAGGAATACCATAACGTAACAATAAATTTACCATGCAAACATGCCAATATGAGTTCTGATTTAGTCCTCTCATAAAATAGCAGCATCAAATCTGTCAACATTTATATAAAAGTTCCTCAAAGAAAATTGAAATTTTATAGCAAATCGTGAGGTGGCATTATTCATTTTGAATGATAAACAAAGCAATTCTTAAGAACTGTAAGAAGGTTGGCATTATTTCAATACAATATAGTTTTATTCTTTAGTATTTATTATGCAATAATAAGGTCATACCAAAGCTTTCTGACCTGGGCAAAATCTATTTGTAGGTAATTTATTTGGTACTTTTGTATGTGTTTGTGTATGTTCATATATTTAGCACCTAAGTCAAGAAACAATTTAGTTAAATTTTAAAAGCTATTGAATAAAATATATTTGTAGTGCTATTTAGCATATTTAAATTTAAAATATTACTTTAGTGAAAAAATTTGCATAATTCTAGCCCACATTGTTTTTTTAATCCAAAAATCAATTTATATTGCATCAACTTATCACATGATTATCATCTGAAGAAAATTATCCAATAATGGTTAGTAGATGTATATTTAGGGATCCAGCAACCAAAATAAAAATTTATCTGCATATAATTTACCTAAAACTAAATGCAAATTTAAATTTCTGCCACTCAAGATTTCTGGTCAAGATGGCAGAATAAATAAATACTGTGCTCACCTGCTCCCATGACCATATCGACATTACAACTAAACTATAAAACCACCATCATCGAGAACCACTCAAAGTCTTATAATAACGGTATACAGAAGAAGCCACAGGGAAACTGGTAAGAGAGGAGAAGATGCAGAGCGGGTAGGTCCCACATCCACATATGGTGTTTAAAAATCTGTAGGGATATCTAGATTAGAGATCCCCTCTGAGACCAAGGAATCCCAGTTCCACACCTGTGCTTGAGTTTCCAGTGCCAGAAAGAGAAGTTCTCACAACTTCTGGCTGTGAGAACTAGCAGAGACTGTGGCTTAGTGAGACAGAGGGCAGCTGGAGTCCAAGACATTCCTCTCATAAGGCCTGCACACAGGATTACTCATAGATAGATCAAATTGCTCTGAGCTCCAGAACTGCAGTAGAAGCTCAACAGGTGCCAGAAACTTGTGGGGAGGAAACAAATTCTCTGTCTTTAGATAGAGAGATAGAGGGGAAGATTTCCCTCAGAAGTGCAGGTAGATGACATAGTTCCTTAGTTGGAAACGAGCGCTCTCCTTACCCAGCCCGCCAGCACAAATGGCACAATATTTGAGTTTCCATCAGCCTGGCTAATACCACTTGCCCTGCCCTGGTAGTTACCTCAGACCATACCCCATTCAACTTGCAGGGCTACCTAAGCATCTTCCAGTGGTTTTTCCATACAAATGGACTGTCTTAGATCATACTTCAGACTTTTATAAACTCTCTCAAAGGTTCACAAACCTCAAACAAACAGAAACTGGCCTCTAAGTATTTCTTACCTTTTACTAAGAATCCTCAAGCCCATCACTGGCAGCAGCCAGCCACAGTTCACAGTTTAGCTTCTACAAGGCACCTCCAAGCCAAGCAAAGTTGCAACCATCCGGTATGTAGCTCATACCAAGTGCCCCTATGCAGGGCACAGGCGAGGGCTGATTTTGCTTGCAACAGAACTTTTCTCAAGACATGCCACAAGCAACACATCTGGTGGCCAGCTTTAGACAACACCAGAGCAGTACCCAACCACATCCAGAAATTACAGATCCAAAGGTAAGACTAGTCAGGTACCAGAGACTCACTAAAGCAAATCATGCTCCATAGAGTTAGCTCTTACACAACAGCTCTTCCACTTTAGTTATGGCCAGTCCTCACAACCAATCGGCCCAAGGGTCAGTCCCTTCCATTGATGTGAAACAGCAAACAAGGCTCAACTACAATGAGAGAGCACAGACAAATCACACAAGGGACACTCCTGGAGCACCCAGCTTAGATGATCAGGGAGATTACATCATTGAGTCCCACAAGACAACTACTACATAAGGGCAGCCTATTAAGATCAGGAAGCCTAGCGGCCCTATCTAATACATATAAACAAACACAGGGAGTCAGCCAAAATAGTGAGACAAAGAAACATGGCCCAAATGAAAGAACAGAACAAAACTCTAGAAAAAGAACTAAATAAAAGGGAGGTAAGCAATCTATCAGATGAAGAGTTCAAAACACTGATTAAAAGGATGCTTAATGATTTTAGTAAGAACCGCAACAGAGATAGGAAACATAAAAACTAGAGAGAGAAAACATAAAAAGAGAATCAGTAAGAAATAAAGAATATAATAACTGAAATAAAAAAAAAAATACATTAAAGAGAATCGATAGTAGATTAGATGAGGCAGATGATCAAATCAGGAATTTAGAAGATAAGCCAACAGAAAACAATCAAAACAGCAAAAAGCCAACAGAAAACAATCAAAACAGCAAAAAGAACAAAGAATCTAAAACAGTTTAAATAGTTTAAGGAGCCTCTGGGACAACATCAAGCATATCAATATTTGCATCATAGGGGAAGCAAAAGGAGAAGAAAGCAAGGGGTTGGAATCTTATTTAAAGAAATAATGATTGTAAACTTCTCTAACCTGGCAAAGGAAATAGACATACAAATTCTGGAAATGCAAAGAGTCCTAAATATGATGAACCCAAAGAAGCCCACTACAAGACACATCATTATTAAAATGACAAAGGTTAAAAACAAAGTGAAAATCTTAAAAGGAGCAAGAGAAAAGCAGTGAGTTATGTACATTGGAGCTCCCATTAGACAGCTGCTTTCTCAACAGAAACTTTGCAGGCCAGAAGGGATTGGCAAGAAGTATCCAAAGTAATGAAAAGTAAGGAACTACAACCAAGTTTATACTATCCAGCAAGGCTGTCATTTAGATTTGAAGGACAGATATAAAGCTTCCCAGACAAGAAAAGGCTAAAGGAGTTCATTAACATCAAACCAGTATTACAACAAATGTCAGAGGGACTTCTTTAAGAAGAAGAAAAAAAAATGATCAAAAGTATGAATAATAAAATAACAATAACTACATAGCTATCAGCAATTACTATAAATGTAAATGGATTAAATGCTCCAATCACAAGACATAGGGTGGCTGAATGAATAAGCAAATATGATCCTTACATATCCTACCTACCAGAGACTCACTTTAGATCAAAAGATATAAAGAGACTGAAAGGAAAATGATGAAAAAGATATTTTATGAAAATAGAAACAACCCAACAAAGAGTTGGAGAGCAATACTTAGACCAGACAAATTAGACTCTAAAACAAAGACTACACCAAGGGATAAAGAAGAACCCAGTAATCTTACTTCTGGGCATTTATCAAGAGAAACCCCAAAATGCTACAAGAATGGATGTGTGCATCCCTATGTTCATTGCAGCGTTATGATAGTTAATATATAAAGGCAACCTGGGTGTTTATCAATAGATGAATGGATAAAAGAGAGGTGGTACATGCATACAATGGAATATTACTCGGTCATAAAAAAATAATAAAATCTTCCCATATGCAATAACATGGATGGACCTAGATGGTATTAAGCTAACTGAAATAAGTCAAAGAAAGACAAATACCATGTGATTTCACTTATATGTGGAATCTAAAAAACAATATCAACAAATAAAACAGAAACAAACATAGATACAGAGAAAATTTTGATGATTGCTAGATGATAAAGTAGTTTGGGGGATGGATGGAGAAAGGGAAGGGATTAAGAAGTACAAATTAGTAGTTACAAAATCATCATGGGGACGTAAAGTATAGCATAGGAAATATAGTTGATAATATTGTAATAACTATGGGTGGTGTTAGATGGGTATTAGATTTATCAGATGATCACTTTGTAAGTTATATAAATGTCTAATCACTATATTACACACCTGAAACTAATATATTTTATGTCAAGAGTAATCAAAAAATAATAAAAAAGTATTAATACAATAAAATAAAACATTAATTCAAGTACTAAGCAAAAAATAAATAAATGTCTGCCACTCAATCTTCACTTAATGCATTTATTACAAAGCCTGACCCCAAACTAGTTGCAGAAAGAGAAAAAATCAGCAGTAGCATGTACAACAAGTAACAGTCAAAATAGGAAACTTTTCCAAGTCTAAAATGACAAAGTTCTTTTTCTGATTATGAACAAAAACAAAAAAATGCCATTACTCTGTATATTTTAAGTATTAATTTGGATCAAAACTGATTTAAACATTTAATATTGCCCAGTTTTCATTATTAATGATCTCTATGTTTTTTTCTGATTTTGTGTTTAACAGTAGTAGGTAATACTAAAAATAAAAATTAGTGAATATTTTAAAAATCCATATTGTTACAAAATAAATTTTTTAAACTTTTTCATCATTTATTCCCAAAGCCAAGTTACCATTGCACAATCATAAGCAAACTTTCTTCAGAAAGCAATTTTAATGATTAAATGGTCTCCTTTCTCACTTGGTATATGTATGTATGTATGTATTTAGACAAACACTTTGAGAAACTACTTTTATTTACTTTCTATTGTGGTAAAAACATAATATGAGATTTACCTTCTTTACAAAATTTGAAGTGTGTAGCACAATATTGTTAATTATAACCACGATGCTGTTCATTAGATCTAGAAATTTTAAATTTTGTATAACTGAAACTTTTATCTATTAAATATCAAATTCCTATCTTCGCCTCACCTCAGCCCCTAGCCATCACCATTTTACTCTCTGCTTCTATGAGTTTGACTATTTTAGATACCTTATATAAGTGGAATCATGCACTATTTGTTCTTGTATCACTGGCTTCTTGCACTTACAATAATGTACTCAAAGTTTATTCATGTTGCTATGTGTAATAGGATTTCCTTTTTTTTTTAAGGCTGAATGATTTTATTTTCTTTATTCATTCATCCATCAACAGACATTTAGGTTGTTTCCATGTTATAGCTATTGAGAATAATGCTGCAATAATCATAGGAGTACAAATATCTCTTCAAGTTTCTATTTTCAATTCCTTTGGATAAATACCCACAGTAGTATTGCTGGATCATATGGTAGCTCTATTTTTAATATTTGGAGGAGTCCAATACCATTTTTTACAGTGGCTGTTGCACAGTTTACATTCCTACAAACAGAGTGCAGCATTCTAATTTCTCTGCATTCCTGCCAATTCTTATTTATTTTTGATTTTTTTTTATAATAATCATCTTAACAAGTGTCACATAATAGCTCATTGTAATTTTGATTTGAATTTTCTAATGATGTTGAGCATCCTTTCATATACCTGTTGGTCACTTACATGTCTTCTTTGGAGAAATGTCTGTTCAAGTTTTTTTGACAATTTTTAATCTTTTTTTTTTTTTTTGCAATTGAGTTGTAGGAGTTCTAACATATATATCTGATGTTAACCCTTATTAGATATATAGTTTGCAAATATTTTGTTCCAATTTATATTTCCTTTTCACATTGTTATTTTTTAGCTTTGCTGCTCAGACACGTTTTAGTTTTAGTTTATTTATTTATTTTTTTATGCCTATAGCACCTGGTCTTCCTAGGTGGTCTTCCATCCAAATACTAACCAGGCCCAACCCTGCTTAGCTTCTGAGATCATACAGGATCCGGTGCATTCAGGGGAGGCATGTCCGTAAACACGTTTTAGTTCGATATAATCCCCCTTATTTATTTTTGACTTTGCTGACTATGCTTTTGTGTCATATCTAAGAAATTATTGCCGAGACCAATGTCGTGAAGCTTCTCCTTCTGTTTGTTCTAGGAGTTTTACAGTCTCCTGTCTTAAGTCTAATCTACTTTGAAGTGGTTTTTGCATATGGCGTAAGATGCAAGTCCAGTTTTATTCTCTTGCATGTGGATGTCCAGTTTTCCCAACACCATTGTTTTTTTAATGCTTATTACATAAATAATTATGTATCCCTGTAATAAAGTGCCAAACAGCCATAAAAAAATCGTGTTTGCAAGGATTACTTAGTGACATGAAAATGTCCATGAAATTATGGAAAGAGATAAAAGTCACAATGTAAAAATGATGACAGTATGATTTTAATTTTGTAAAATATGAATAAATAAGTAAAGAAACTATAGGCAAAACCTCCCCGCTCCCCGTTTATGACTGTCCCAGGATGGAGAGGAAGAAAACTTATCTTTTACAAATTGTATCTCATGTTCTTTTTTCTTGTAACCAAGCCTGAATGGTGGAAAGGAGATAAAATTTTAAGAAATTTTAGAACTTTTAAGAGGTAAGTACTCCATCCTCAACTATCAAAATGGTAAGAAGGCCAAACAAACATTTTGAACATCGCTTTTCTACAGATCAAATGATTCTCATAATTTCATAGATTGCTATACAATGTAGGGCTATTATAAAATGTGAGACTATTAGCTTTTTAATATAGTTAGCAAGTGAAGAACTAAGAATAAGACAAGTGAGATATTGTTTTTTAATATAAGAAACACTGGACTTGATTAGGAGTCTTCTTTGTCCTAATTCAACCTCTAGCTCCATTTTGTTTACTAACCTTGAGTGTTGTTATTTAATAAAACTCTTTGGATCTTCTTATTTTCCTTGTCTTTATCTTTTAAAATAATAAAATACTAATAATAAATAATAATAATTATTATTAAATGTAAATTATTATTATTATTATTATCATTATTATTATTATTATTAATTATTATTTACATTTTGACCCCCTTCACCCATTTTTCTCACCTCCAACTCCAATCTCTGGCAACCACTACTCTGTTCTCTATATCTATCAGCTTGCCTTTTTAAATTTTTTTATTCCACATCTAAGGTGATATGGTATTTGTCTTTATCTGGTTTTACTTAGTATAATGCACTCAAGGTCCATCCATGTATTCATAGATGTCATGATTTCATTATATATATGCAATATATATATCTGAGATATATATGTGAGATATATATCTCTCACAATTTCTTTATTTTTCCATTGATGGACATAAGATATGTCTATATCTTAGCTATTGCAAATAGTGCTGCAATGAATATGGGGATGAATATATTTTTTTTAGTGTTTTTGTTTCCTTTGGATAAATACCCAGAAGTGTAATTTCTGCATCATATGGTAGTTTTATTTTTACTTCTTTAAGGAACCTTTATTCTGTTTCCTATAGTGGTGGCACCAATTTGCATTGCCACCAACGGTGCACAAATGTTCTTTTTTTCCCCACCCTCTTTCCAACACTTGCTATTTCTTGACTTCTTGATAATGGACATTCTAAGAGCTGTGAGGTGATATCTCATTGTCTTTTTGATTTGCATTCTCCTGATGATTAATGATGTCTAGCATCTTTTTATAGATCTGTTGTCTCCTTTGGAAAAATGTCTCTTCAGATTTCTGCTTATTTTTTAATCGAATTGCTTATTTATCAGACATATGATTTCTAAATATTTTCTCCCATGCAGAAGGTTGCCTTTTTATTTTGTCGATTGTTTCTTTTACTGTGCAGAATTTTTTAGTTTGATGTAGTCCCTTTTGCTTATTTTTTCTTTTGTTGCTTTTACTTTGGTGTAGGATTCAAAAAAAATCATCACCAAGACCTATGTCAAGGAGCTTACCACTTATGTTTTCTTATAGGAGTTTTACGGTTTCAGGCATTACATTTAAGTCTTTAATTCGAGTTACTTTTTGTGTATGTGTGGTGTAAGATAGTGGTCCAATTGTATTCTTTTGCATGTTGACTGTCCAGTTTTCCCAGTACCATTTATCGAAGAGACTACTCTTTTCCTGGTGTATATCCTTGACTCTACTGTCATAAATTAATTGACCATATATGTGTGGATTTACTTTTGGGCTCTCTATTTTGTTTTATCGGCCTATGTGTTTGTTTTTATGCTAATGTCATACTGTTTTAATTACTAAAGCTTTGTGATAGAGTTTGAAATCAAGAAGTGTGATGCCTCAAGCTTTGTTCTTCTTTCTCAAATTGCTTTGGCTACCTGAGGTCTTTTGTGGTTCCATACGAATTTTTGGATTATTTGTTTTATTTCTGTTAAAAGTGATATTAGAATTTTGATAGGAATTGCTTCATATCTGTATATGGCTTTGGGTAATATGGAAATTTTAACAATATTAATCCTTCCGATCTATGAGTATGATATATATTTTTAATTATATGTATTTTTTTTCCATTTCTAATAGTTTTTTTTTTTTTTTAATGTCTTGTAGTTTTTGTTGTATATAGCTTTCAATTCCTTGGTTAAATTTAATCATAGGTGTTTGTTGTTGCTATTAAAAATAAGATAGATTTTTTTTAAATAGATATTTTGTTATTAGTGTGTCTAGCTGCAACTGATTTCTGTATGTTGATTTTATATCCTGCAACATTACTGAATTTGTTGATTAATTCTCAGAGTTGTTGGTTGAATTTTGAGCTTTTATATATACGAAATCACACCACCTGCAAATAGTACAGTTTTAACTTCTTTCTTTCTAATTTGAATGCTTTTTATTTCTTTGTTATGCCTAATTGCTCTAACTAGTACTTCTAATGCCATATTGAAAAAGAGTCATGAAAGTGGATATTCTTGACTTGTTACTGATCCTGAAGAAAAAGTTTTCAGCTTTTTGTTATTGAGTTAGATGTGGGCTGCTCACATATGGCTTTTATTATGTTGAGGTATATTCCTTCAAACCCACTTTGTTGAGAGGTGGTTATTATTATTATTGTTATTAGTAGTAGTAGTAGTAGTAGTAGAGTTGTTAAATTGTGTCAAGTGTTCTTCCTCTATCTATTGAGATGACCATACGTTTTTTATTCTTCATTTTTCACATTGACTGTTTTGTGAATATTGAACCATCCTTACTTACATTTCTGGAATAAATCCAAGTTGACCATGGTGTATCAACTTTTTAATGTATTATTAAATTTGATTTGCTAATATTTTATTGAGGGTTTTTGCATCTATGTTCATCAGAGATATTGGTTGTCCTTCTCTGGTTTTGGTATCAGGGTAAGGCAAACCTCATAAAATGAGTTTAGAAGATTTCTTCCCTCTTCTGTTTTTTCTTTTTTTTTTTTTTT
>NW_011888807.1:8383494-8404982 GCF_000151845.1 Pteropus vampyrus
GACAAGAGTAGAAATTGTTTTTTTTTTTTTCCCTCTTTTCTTTTTTTTTTTTTTTTTTTTGGAAGAGTTTGAGAGGATCAGTATCACTTCTTTTTTGAAAGTTTTGTATAATTCGCCAATAAAGCTGTCTGGTCCTTGATTTTTATTTGTTGAAAAGTTTTGGTAAGTGATTTAATATTTTTAGTAGCAATTGGTCTATTCAGATTTTTCTAATCCTTCATGATTCAGTCTTGGTAGACTGTATGTTTCTAGAAATGTATCCATTTCTTCTAGGTTGTCCAATTTGTTAGTTTACAATTATTTATAGTAGTCTCATAATTTTTTTGTATTTCTGTGGTATTGGTTGTAGTATCTCCTCTTTCATGTTTTTTTTTTTTTTAAGAAATTGTTTTTATTAAATACTTTGAAATCAATCACATTTTAGATAGTGTTTATCTGAAAACTCTCTTCTAAGAAAGACCTGTAATTAGAATTTGGTCTAAAAAGTCAAATAATAAATAGTATTATTAAACTTTTCAGTAGATTTAATTTGTTAGTTTTGGCTACATATGGTGGGAATACTATTTTTATGTGCATATAAAGAAGCATAAATCCCTAAAACTGGAATCTAAAGTTACATTTTCAAAGCTGAATTATTTCTTAATGTCATTTGGACCATGTTTCTTTGTCTCCCTATTTTGGCAGCCTCCTTGTTATTGAGTAGAGCTACCAGGTCTCCCAGTCTTTGTAGAGTGGCCATATGTAGTAGGTATTGTGGGGCTCAGTGGCACAGTCTCCTTAGTCACCTCAGCCAAGTGTGTTCCTTGTATGGGTTATGTGTGCCTTGTTGTAGTTTAGCTTGGTTGCTGTTTGCACGTCAGTGGAAGTGATTGACCCTCTGGCTTATTGGTCATGAAGACTGGCCAGTGACTACAGTGGAGGAGCTGTTTTAGAGGGGCTGACCCTATGGAGCAGGATTCATTTTAGCAGAGCCCTGGTGCATTCTAAGTCTACTCTTTGGGTGCAGCATCCTTAAATGTGGCTCCAGGAGGTGCTCCAGCTCAGATGGAAGTCAGTCATCAGGCATGCAAACCAGTGTCTCCTGGGAAGGGATCTGCTGCAGGCCAGTTTCATCTGCAGCCTGTATCCTGCCCTGAGCCACCTAGATTGATCCACTAAGCAATCCACAGATGGCCATAATCCATGTTGAGCTTGGATGTGTCTCCAGATGCCAAGTCGTGAACTGAGGCTGACAGCCTCCAGTGCCGGTCCTGGGCTGCTCAGCAAGAGGTATGGGGCTCGCCAATGCCATATGCTTCTTGACTGGGTTTTGTGAACCTTTCAGAGGTTTTAGAAAAGTCCATAGCATGAGTTAAGACAGGCCATTTGTATGGACAATCCACTAGAAGCAGCTTAGGTGAGCCCTCAGTTTGTGTGGAGCAGTGTCTCAGGGAATCACCTGGGCAGCAGGACCAGTGTTAGCCAGGTTGATGGACACTCAGATATAGCAGCTGCCTATGTCTGCTTACTGGATTGGGGAAGGACTTAAGAAAGGAACTGTGGCCTCCATCAGCACTTTCGTCTGGGAGAAAGCTGCCCCTCCAGCCCTCGTCTGAAGCCATGCAATTCAGTTCCTCCCCATATGTCCTGGCATCTTTTGAGCTGCTGTCCTAGCTCTGGATCTCAGAGTTAGTTTGTCAGTGGGTAATTCTATGCACTGGCCCATTAAGAGAAATGCCCGAGACTTCTGTGATCCTCTGTCTAACTCATCCACAATCTCCCCCTGATTTTCACATCCAGATTTTCTGACACAGAAGTACTGGGCTGGGGAGTCTGCTGTGGGATTGGGACCCCTTGCTGCTCTGGGGGGGATCTCTGTAGCTGAGATGCCCCACCTGATTTTTAGGTACCACATGCAGTGTGAGACCAGCTCGTTCCACATCTCTGCTTCTCCTACCAGCCTCAAGGTGGTATCTTCTGTATGTTCTTATTTGCAGTATTTCTGTTCAACTACATTTCAGGCAATTATCAGTGATGGTTGTTCTGTGGTTTAGTTGTAATTTTGATATGGTTGTGAGAGGAAGCAAGCTCAGCTTCTACCCACTTTGCCATCTTGACCTGAATCCTTCATAAATAAACTGTATTTTAAGTTTTGTGTTATCAAAGGCTCTAGTGTTAAAAAACATCTTCCTGATTCACTTATCATTGCAAATATTTATAGTAAAGCTGATTAAAATACTTTAGAGAATATATTTGATAAATTTAGTAGAAATAAAAAGACAATTTTATTGAAAATTATTTTCTTCATATGCCAGACTGCTTTAATATTAGTTTGTGTGTTCAAAATTGATTATTTATTGTAAGACTTTTATTACTGCTAAGATTTAATGTCAAAATATTGGATATTACAAAGATGGTTTGGGATAATTACTAAAGCTTATAAGATAATATTAATTATTTTGATAAGTGTATTATTAATAGAAAATGAACCTATGAGCATTCAATTTATCAAAAAATAATAAGGTAAGGGCAATAAAAAAAAGTAAATAAGTTGTTTTCAAGTGATTGCAAGAGACTTCCTCCCTAGAGCATTCCAGCCATGGGGAAAAGCTAGCTCAGATGCCTAAACTGAGGGTGTAATTAGTTTGACTGAAGAAGACTATATCGATGTGTTTTAAAAGAGTGATGGTGAGATGAGGTCCAAGAGTTTATAGATCATGTCGTAACTAGTAGGTCCTTGTAGGGACTTAGCTTTTACGAAGAAACTTCTGTAGTGCTGATCTTATCTGACTTGACATTTTAATAAAAACTGTCTGGCATCTGTGTGGAAAATAGGCTGGGAGCAAAGGTGAAAGCTAGGAGATCAGTCACAGTGATATTACAATAATATAGGTGAGAGATGATGGTAACACAGAGTGAATTGTTAGAAGTGGCAATGATGGGAACTGTAATTTTCGATAACAGTATGTTCTGACAGAATTTACAGGTACATTATGATAGAAAGAGAAGTATCAAGAATGACTACAAATTGTTTTATTATTATTAATTTTTAATTAAATTTATTGGGCTAACATTGATCAATAAGCTTATATAGATTTCAAGTGTACAATTCAATAATACATCATCTGTTTAATGAATCGTGTGTTCACCACCCAAAATCAAATATCCTTTTATCATCATATATTTGATCTTTTTTAACTCTCCACCTTTTTCCTCTGGTAACCACTAAACTGTCATCTGTGTCTATGAGTTTTTGTTTGTTTGTTTGTTGCCTTCAGTTTTATATCTTACATATGAGTGAAAGCATACAGTTCTCAACTTTTTCTATCTGACTTATTTGACTTATCATGATAATCTCAAGATCTACCCATGTTGTCACAAATGGCAGTATTTCATCTTTTCTTATGGCTGAGTAATATTCTATTGTATATGTGTACCACATCTTAAGAGTGACTACAAGTGTTTTAATGTGAGAGTCTAAGAGGAGATGGGAAAGATTTAAGAAGAAGGAAGTTTGGGGCAATATTCAGGTTTTTTTTTATTAAATAAAGATGATATAGATAATGAATATTGAGAGACAACCATAAAATCATAATGGCAAACTGGTATATAATTTGCTATAAATATGATAAACAAGCTAATTCAAAAGAGTTCATACATATAAATAAGGCAAAAATCCTGTCATTCAATCAAAATTGTACAAATGGCACCAATATACAATTCACATATGTGGGAAAGTAAATGATAAAAAAAAAAATACTAAAAATTCGATATAAAGGCAATTGTATACCTATATTGTAAAAGAAAAAAAATGTTAATGCTTACTTAATTTCATGCCAGTATGTGAGTTTGTGTATATGTGTGTGTGCATTGATGATTATACCCAATGCCAGGAAAAAATGGTGAGATAGAAAGAGCATACACACATTAAGGGTGTCGAGGATATAAATTTGTTTAATAGCCTTTTATTAATTAAGAGCTTTAAAATATCAATTGACTTTTACCCAGAAATTTCAATGATAATGCAAACATAAAATTATTAAGAAAATAAAAGTCAATAGTGAAAAAAATAGAATAATATAAATGTCTAACAACAAAGATTACGTTAATTGAAAAAGCTAAAGATATAATTATATACAATTTAAATTTTCTGACTTTATTCACCTTCAGATATCACAAGCCTATGTAATATGTTTCACTTTATATGTTTCAGTAGATTTCAGATTCTTTTAAATAATTTTTTAAATTTTATAATCAGAAAATAAAACCAAATACTATGAAATGCATTAGATTACACATTTTATTAAAACATAATATATAAAGAATCATAATAAATAAATTTTAGCATTAAAATTGTTGATGCCAGAGGAAACAAAGTGAAAAATAAAAGAGGCTATCTGTTTCTATATCTACATACAGTCTATCCTCATAATTTGCATATTTCATGCTTATGAATTTGTTTACTCAGTAAAATTTATATATAACCCCATGTTAATACTTATGTTATTTTCATACACATTTATAGATATTTTGCTAAGAGCAGTAAAAAATTTGAGTCATCCAGTGAATAAGTTTCCAGCTAAGGTCAAACAAAGTAAAACTTTGTGTTCTTTCAGCTATCATACAAAACAAGAGTCTTTTTCGTGATCTATATATTGACACATTTCTTGTATTTTTGTGCTCTTTGTTGGTGATTTTGCTGTTTAAAATGGACTCCAAGCATAGTGTTGAAGTGCTACATAGTGTTTCTAGTGTGAGAAGACTGTTATGTGCTCTACGAAGAAAATATGTGTATTAATTAAACTTTCTTCAGGCATGAATAATAGTACTGTAGCCTTTGAATTTAATATTAATAAAATAAATAGACATATATATTATATATTTAAACAGAAATATGCTTAAAACAAATTTCTATCGATTTGTGAGCAGAGGCTCACAGGAACCTATATTTTTCCTAGGAACAATTTTTCAATATATGACAAATCAGTGTTTGGCAATTTTCTTAAAGAAAACTACTGCAAATAATAAGACATTAATGTACCTACTTGCTATTTATCTGAATTTTATAATGACAGTAATGTATCATTGTGAATCACTGGACACTTTAGGTGTTTCTCAATAAATGTTATTGGAATAATAACTTGACAATATGGGAGCAATAAGGTTTGACCTTATGAGTTTTTGTGTATGCACATTTACAAGTGTTTTCACAGTGGGGTCTATATTTATGGATTAGGAGCCAGTAAGATTCCCATGAAGAGACATCAGTTTTCCTAAAGGGGTCATCATGAAAGAATTACAGTAATTTTCTACCACAGAAGAACATGGATCTCTCAACCTGGAACATACAGTCAATGCTTAATGTAGTATAGTCTTTGACATCATTGATTTTCCTGTTTATTGATAAAAATAAAGTATACCTGGAGTTATTGGCACCTTTCTGATTTAGATGCTAGAAAACTCTCTTCTGGAGTGGATAGTCTTGATCACATGGAAAAAAATAAAATAAACATAAAATTATATTAAATAATGAATTCTAAATTTAATTACTTTTCTTTGAAAAATTCTGTTATTTTAACAAACTGAGTTAAAATACTAACAATTTCCTTGAACTAAATATGAAGAAGAAAACAATTTAGATAAGTTTTCAACATGGTAAAGTCTTTGAATTAATATAATCAAAATTAGACTCTACACAGTGAAAATTTTATTGAAACAGATATTAATTTATATAATTTATGGGTTCCTTTAAGTTTTAGCCTATAGAGGAACAAACAGTAATCTGATCCAAATTGGCATCTTTTTGTTATTGTTTAGCTGGATTTGATAAAGTAAACTAGGTCTAAAATTCATCAAATCAACTACATCAGATAACATCATTAATTGATAATGTCAGTTTGCTGTTTCTGACTGTTTCTTTAATTTTCTTTGCTTATTTTCTAGTATTTATAATTGATTTGGAACTTAAAACATCATTAACACATACTAATATTTAGTTACTTAAAGATAGTAAAGCCATCTCCTCTGGGTTTATTTATCACATTTAAAAAGTTACCAAGCAGGTGGAAAATAAGTCTACAATGTATTATATCAAGCATTGATCTGAAAATGTCCATTTTAATAAAGTATAATCAAAATGTCTGTAAGTTTAAAATCAGATAGTAACCAGCCTAAGGAATTATGCTAAAGAATTAATGCTCAGGTTTATAAACCAGAAGTCTCAGCACATAGTTTTTTTTTGTTGTTATTGTTGTTGTTTTTATCTTTTCAACTTTAAAAAATAAAATGACTCTGGCCAAGAAAAAAATAATTTATTCAGACTAAACTGCAATTTCTTTCAGGGAATGTAAAACATTTATTGTTTATGATTGTTCCTCAAAACAATAATCGCATCGAGCACAAGCAAAGTGCAAAAAAGCAATAACTTGTACAAAACAAAATTAGAAATTCTTCCTTCACCCAGTAAGGCTATAATATCATAAAATAAATAAAATGCTTTTTTCTAAACAACAAATGTCACCATAATCAATATGAGTTTTTAATAGAACACTGAGATGACACATTGCCTTAATGTTCTTACAAAGATATTTGAAAAGTTAAAAATCACCTTTCTGAATACCTTTTGTTTCTTTTTAAATTCAGAAATAAAAGCAACTGTATAAAACATTATTTAACTGTATGTTTTTCAAGGTGTAGTTACAAAAAAAGACAATGTAAAACTACACAGTAAATGTTTAATCAGCCTTGGAAATTAACGTTATGTGCAAGTTTGTTACATGGACCAAAAGGATCAAATTCAAAACAAAAATATATTCTCATTATTTGTGTTAAAAAAGTATAGCATAATTTTATTTCAATTTTTTGAAATAAAAATAATAATACAGTAGGTTTTTTTTTTTTTTCAAATACTCTATGTCAAGTTAAAATCCCACTGCTGTAAGACCCCACACTTAAGCTGTAAGAGTGGACTGTCTATAATTATTTCCACTACTTAGCTCTCTGAGGCTTGTCTTTGAATCAGACATAAGGAGATAAGGATTTAACTCAGTAGCTGTTTGCAGCATCAAAGGAAATATATTTCCCACACATAAAGTTGGAAAGCAAGAAGTGAACATTTTCATTTCAATCTAATATGACTATACTTGTGGAAAATGAGGTCCAAGAACAGGTCAAAGTCAGTATTACCTTGTTCATTTTCTTTTTAAAGGATTTGTATGATTTCTTTTGTAATGTGGTAAAATATGTCAAAATTTTCGAAATTGTGCATGACTTTCCAATAGTTTAAACTACCTTTCCTAAAATAAATAATCTTGTTTTTAATATTTTTATTGAATATCTCAGAGGCAATCTGAGAGCAATATATAAAAATTAAGAGAAAATATGCTAGTTTATTTGACAATTGTAAAGAAATTTCAGAGTGATTATATATCCAAAGTAATGTTAATGTATCAGGTAGAAATACTTGCCAATGTGAATGATCAAAAAATCTTGATTAAAAGTAGTTTAACCAATGTCAGAGTTAAACAACTAGAGTACTGGATAAATTTTTCACAATGCATTTCTTAATCTTTCCACTTTATTGTATCAAGAATGTAAATGTGTCCTCATATTTTCATTGTTGGATGATTGCTTCAGTTCCAGTCATTCCATCTAAAACTAAGGTTAACAAAAGAGAGGAAAGAGAGAAAGAATGATCTTTTTCCTTCATTTTGTCCCTTCTCAAAACAAAAGACACTCCTTGAAACTTCTCCAAGTAGATACATATTTATAGTTTATTGGTGTACAGTATCAAATATATATATATATATATCTCAAATAAATATATATATATATATATATATTAGGGACAAAAAAAGGGAGAAGAGATTTAATTTCTTGACCATTAGGTATGAATTACTGTTAATTTTGAGAGTTTAAGTCTCTCTCAAGTATGTACAGAAAGTGTAGGGGGAGGGGAGAAACACTCAGTAAGCTTGTTCTTACAGGTTTCTGAGTGTGCCAGTCAGCATAGTAAGCATATTAAATAATCTTGAATTCTTCCCATTTTAATCAATAGGTATTATTCATATAGATTATTTTATTTAGCTCAGTAATTTTAATGGAATGATATAATAATATACTCAAGTTCTCATTCATCTAAGTATTTAATATTATGTGCCTGATTCTGCATTAGATACCACAGTTCAGTTGAAGAAACATTGACTTTTAACCTGTCAGAAAGATTTTTATACAAATAAGGAAATAAAACTATTGTGTATACAAAATAATGCATTTATTTAAGTTAACACAAGGTAAAAGAATGAGAAAACACAATATAACTAATAAATATTATGGAATTCTAAGATGATAAATACAAATATTTATCAATATGGTTGTGCTGAGCTTTAAGTATCAGAAGGTATTTGTGGAGATAGCGGAATTTCAAAGATGACTTTATGGCATAAGTTTCACATTGCCTTAGCAAAATGTTTATATTTGGCAAAGTGAAAGAGGCTGATCATCCATATCATCTGTGGGGCTTTCCAAACTAATTTAGTCTCTCTGTAGAACCGAGAATCACTTTTTGTGTGAGTTTGGTTACCTTTTAAGTCTGTCTAGGAATAAACCAATAACCACTTTACTAGTTCACAGGAAATATTGAATTTTTGAAATAAGAACAATCTTTTAAGCACTAGAATAGAGAGTGAAGTATATATACTCTGACGCATAGGTATAGATGCTTGGTGAACATTTAAGGAGTAAGTAAAATGATTTCAGATTAAATTAATATCTGATAAAGTTAGTGATAGTTGAAAAGGAAAAGAAGTGAAACGTTGAGAAATCTTTTCATAAGTCTATATTCTAGGATTTTATAACATATGATGGTGCTTGGACTTTATTAATAGGTTTTCTGTAATAGTAGCTTTAAAGATGATTTAAAATTATTTGAAATGGCAAACTCATATCTTTAGTTCAGTCACAGTTCTATAAAAGTTAGGGTATAATTACAAACACATATACCTTTTTTTCTTCATGAGCCAGATATTTCTTTCAAACCATGATCATCTCCAGGATGCAATGACATATCATCTTTAGAATTTAATAGCTTCTATTTAAAAAAAAAATAGTAGATAATAGTAAAATAGTAAAGATAATAAAAGTCAATAATGACTTTTAGTTCTGTATCAAAACATAGATACTTTCTACCACATGCTGCACATTTCATGAATAATTACAACAGACTACCAAGGATGACCATGGATTTTTTTGTTTATAATGTAAGCTTCCTCAATAGAATATGCAGACATTGGGTATAGTAGAATCACTTGATAATTACTCCAGCAGAGTCTTTTATATTTTTATACTTAAATAGTTTTCTGGTACATCCATCCAATGCTGATTCCGAAATAAACTGAATTCTTAAATATTTTTAAACATCAAAAAATGATATTTCCTGTTGTTAATTGTAAAATAGGTAATTCTAGTGATTCTGAATTTTATAAACTTTAGAAATATAGTTATAAAACAAAACAAACAAACAAAAAAACACAATTATTTCCTGACACTGTGTTTTCATCTTAACTGTGAATAAATAAAAATATTGAGATTAATTACTTAAAGACAGAATCTGAGTCAATAGTAAGACTAAAGATTTTAATCAATATATTAAGCTATGTTCATCCAAAATAGAAAAAAAAAAAAAGCTGCTGAATATAGAAGTTTTTGTTGTATTTTAAGACATTTTAGTTCATCTGTGCAAAGCAACTAAGAATTATTTTCTCTCATTTTGTGACCAAATAAAGCATAAGGAAATAAAACAAGGGAAATTTCTTCCTTACATTGAGCTTGATAGAATGAATGGATATTCATTCAACACAAATATATTTGTATTCTAGGTACTGCTCTTAATATCACTTATTGTGTGCTAGACAATAAGTGTTAATATTCTAGGTGTCGAGGATGCAGAAGTGAACAAGACAATAATTTTTGTTCTGAATGAGCTTACATTCTGAACAGGGTAATTTAATTAGACAGTGTTTTTCCTAGCCAGAACAAACAAGAAGGCTATATATAGTCCCATTACATTTGACAGAAATAATTATTTCTAATTGAGGTCAACATTAAGAATGAATCCCTTTTTGGTACAGCAATGAATGATAAATAGGATTCGACATATCAATACTAAACATTTACCCTGACAGCAGCAACTAGGGATATGTAAGTGATTATATAATAATTTTATGCCCATTCCTTATGTAGTCTATATTATTCTCTCACTTCTAGTTCCCAGATATCTGTGGTAGAGGTGCAGAGATTTTTACACTGGAACACATTCATTTAGTCATTTATTCTTTAGCTCTTTCAGTCTTTCAACAAATATTTATAGAGAGTCTAATAGGTGTCAATGTGAGCTTATCAACAGGAACTCACTCAGTTTTGAGATATAGTGTGAAAGGTAAGATGTTATTTGGAGTCAGATACACTGTTTTTCTAACCATAGTCCTACAATTTACAAGCTGGTGTTTATAACTTAGGGAAAGTTACCTAACATAGAGTTAGGTAACAGAATTCTTAAATCTGTTCTATGACATATTCACAGGATTATTAGAAGCCTTAAATGATAAGAAGTATGCAGAGTATGTGAGAGATCTCTCAGTATATGATAGGTGTTCGACAAAGTTTTGAAATAATAGACCTCAGTAAGATTTATTTACAAAGACAACTTGGTATCGTGAGAAAATACTAAAGAAAAATTGGATTTAATTTCAGTTTCTGTTGCTTCTTTGTAATGTAACTTTGGTCATATCACTTAGAATTTCTAGGTCCTAATTCTTCATTTGTTAAATAAAAAAACATAGCGTCTAGTTTCACAAACTCAAATAGTTTTCGTAAGATCAACCTAGAAAAGGACAGCTAAAATGATGTACAAACAATGAAACATTATATAATTTTTAAAGTGTTTTATAGTTTTCTTTTATTTTCTCAATTCAGTATTTTAAAGTTAAATTACACATTTCAAAGTTAAAATCATTTCTATTTTTTCTTGATATTTAACCTCTTTTTTTTTTCTCATTAGCTTTGTCTTAATTCACATTCTTACTCTTTTATTCTTTATTCTGTTTGTCATTACTTTATAATCTCTTTGCTTTTTTGGATTACTTTATAATCTTTTTGCTTTTTTATCTTTAAACTAGAACATATCTTCTGGATATCTCAGTCTATTTGTTCAAGAAACAAACCACATGCACACACACACTCATAAATGCCTAAGCTACCAACATTCTCTTTCCCTGTTCTGTCACACACACAAAAAAAAAATAAATAAATAAATAAAACATCATATAGAGAATGGCGGCTATTTATCACATTGATAATAGCTAAAATTTTGCTAGCTGTTGTTATGCGGTTATCAGCATACTAAATGCTTTTATATGCGCGAATAAAATTTAATTCTCACAGCAACCTTGTGAGGTTGAAGTTTAGTCATTTAAATAACTTGCATAGTTAGATCAGAAAGAGTCAATTCTAATGATTCCAGAGTAGAATGTTTGAATAGTACACAATACTTAGTTTTTAATGGAGAAAATTCCAAAATCAAAGACTTGCCTTTTGTTTAGCAAATGAAGTTATGATAAAAGAACAGTAGGTTAGTTTAATGATACTCATTGTTTTAACATGAGTTATTTTTACAAATGCATGACATGTATAATATACATGTTATGTTCTATGTTCGTTATCTCTTCTTTATAGTTGCTCTTTACTATCCTTTATTCTCTCTTAGACAAGATGTTAGTTTTCTGAAAATAACTTTACCTTTGTGATATTATTATATCAATGATTTAATTTACTGTTTATCATCAGACCAGAATAATTCATAATTAATAATAATATAAATAAATATTATTAATAATATTAATATAAATAAAATGACTTTGGATAAAATACAAATAAAAATCAAATTTTATATAGAGGTCAATTGATTAGGGGCTGCCATGTGAATATTTATCAAATTACAGTATTATGTAAATAATCAATACTATTAAACAGTTTCTAAGACAGGATTGGCCATCATGTAAACCTTTTTTATTGATAAAAATTGCAAAACTATCATTTGAGTTTCATTCATAGCAAACAAGACTTTTACTTTAAAGGATTTCATTCAAAAGTTCCCAGCACAGCAAAGTTCATGGCACTCAATTTATCTACCTAGAGAAAATGAAGGTCTTAACTGGCCCTATGTGATTGGAAACTCTGGCTTTAGGAAGTCTCTCTGAAATGCAGCCTGGTAAGCTACCCCTCTGACTCACACATTGTTTTTATATAAATGCTATGATTCTTTTCCTAAAGAAAGACTGAAATTGGCTATTTTTACCTTGAGACAAAGCATTTTAGATAGGAACAATATTATTTTTTCTGTCAGAAAACATTTTATCTAAGCACATTGAATACACTTCACTAAATCAGCACAAACTACAAGAGTAAAATCAAACATTTCTAAGTCTAAATTTTGTTAAAATAGGGCATGCTTCTGGAGGTGGAAATGTTATATAGTCATGTATAAGAGGGAAAATTTTTGGCAAAAAAAAAATATTACATAATACTTATTTTTCCAATATTCAAAGCATGTTATTTAATGAAGTGCTCCATTCACATAGGTAATAGATCACTAACCAGTGTTTTTTGGTTTTTGTTTCTTGTTTTTTACTATTATGTGTATATGTGCATACACAATAGGAACACTTATATATTAAAAATAAACAGGCAATTAACAGAAAAAAATCATATCATCGATAAACAAGAAATAAAATTAAATAGATATGAAAATTGAAACTAGACAAGACATGCTTTAGTTTAGAATGCCAAAAATTAATTTAAAAAAAATAATCACACAATCATTATTAGTGTGATTGTGTGAGAATATGAATTTACATGCTTTATGGAGAAGGGATTAAAATCTCTGGACTTTTTTAGGAAAATGGTTTGTCACTAACTGCTTGAAGCAGTTAAAATTCAAAAACCTTTGATTCTAGCAGTAGTAGAAATTTATTTCTCAAACATGCAATCAAATGTATACAAATAAAAATGTTTATTTTTACATACTTACAATGTTAATATCAAAAGTGGAAACAATTTAAATATTTATAAGTAAAGGGATGGTTAAATACATTATTTTATAATTATTAAGTATATTAATATGTGACCATTAAAACAATGAAACCCAGATGTCTAGTATGGGAAGATTGCCAAGATATATGGAAAGTTCAGTAAAATACAGGGCAGTGGGAATATTATGATCTCTTTTCTGTGTGCGAGAAATGAAAAAAAAAAAACATATATATATAAATACTTTAAGTGTTTCTGGTGAGGGATTGAGGTATCTGATATGGAGAAAACGTTTATTTTAATGTATATGTGTTGTTGTTTGTGGTTGTCTTTGTTTTACCGTTTTGTATATAACTATTTAAACATTAAAATCAAATGTTTAAAAAATTGATAACTCTCCTTTGATGTATAAAATTGAAAAATGGAAATTTGAAGGAAGACTAACTTTTCATATTATATCATTTTATATACTCTTCTAAGTATGATTTTAAAGTGAAAAATATTACATTATACTAATTTAAGGAAGGCATGTAATGATTCCTAAATCTAAATTACACAAAACATAGTCCTAGTCAGCCAAATTAATGAATAAATTTATGTCTATTTTAAATGTTGTATGCTGGAATAAACCATCAATTACATTAGGAGCCCAACAGTTTTCTTAAAAAAAAAAGAAAAAAGATTCTTAATTTTGCTTTTACAGAGGAGTCATTAAGATCATTTTAAAATATACAGACTGCTGTTTAGGCTGCAGATATGCTATATGGACCTTTTAGCATATGGTCTGAGTATCTGTCTCTTTATTGAACTCCTTAGATTAATTTTAAGAAGGTGTTTAAGAAGGAGTTAATGGATTGTCATTTAAAATATTTTAGTAAGGGATATTTTAGTTATTTTTTAGTTATTCTCAAATTACTGTAGTAGTTTAACATACAGAATAATTATTCAACTTCCATATGCACTAATTTAATTTATCTGTTATGAATCATTGGAATCTCTCTTCTTAATAGTTACATAAAATATAGAACTTAATTTTCATGCAGAATACAATTTGAGTTATACTCTAGCAGGAAGTCAACATTATCAAATTGTGCTAATAAAATCAATACTATATTTGAGAATAAGATAAATTTACATTGTATAAAACTTTCACCGTGGCCAGTATCTATTTTTTTCTTCTATATGCTAAAGATTTACCATGGTATAAGTAAAAACATATGAATGCTTTTGATTTGTTCTAAAGTTGCAGAGTAACTCATATCAAATCACATGGTAAAACAATGGACAGTATCGTAGAATGAAGACTAAATCATTTATCTTTTTTTTTAATAAAACAATCTAAGTTTTGGGTAGAAGACAAGAAGAGTGAGTCCCTGTAGTATTGAGAAGGCACAAGACAGAAAGCTTGTTACAACATGCGTTATGTATAATTTGATTAATATCTTATCACCTAAGTTCCTTGAAACTGACCAAATTACAGTGGCGTTTATTTTCATTATAGTTTGAGTGGCATGAAGATAGCAGAGAATAACTGCTATCACCAAAATAATTAGTTAAAGTTCTAATATATCTTTACCTCTTGTTTGACAAGGTGCTGTGACATTGACCTTGGCAATGATTTTTAACATTTGACATCAAAGGCAAAGACAACAAACAAAAAAATCAGCAAGTGGTTCAACATTAAATTAAAAAGCTTTTATACAGTAATGGAAATAATTAACACAATTAAAAGGCAACTCTTGGAATGGGTGAAAATACTAGAAATTCATACATATAAGAAGGAGTTAATGTATAAAAAATATAAGAAACTCATATGATTTAATAGCAGAAAAAGTCAATTAAAAATGAACAATGAACTTAAATAAACATTTTTCTATGGATGAAATACAAATGGCCAACAATTACATAAAAAGATGTTCATCACTAACCAATAAGGAACATATATCAAAATCACAGTGAGATATCATCTCACACTTGCTGATTTTGGGGGGTTTTTTTGCCTTTTCTTTTGGTATCAAATCCAAAGAATATAATTGTCAAAGAGCTTTTTTTCTTATATTTTCTTCTAGGAGTTTTATAGTTTTCGCTCCTATTTGGGCATATAAATATTTACAAATGTTATATCTTCTTGATGAACTGACTTCTCTATCATTACATAATGACTTCTTTATTTCTTGTTACAATTTCTGACTTAAAATCTACTTTGTTTGATATAAGAATAGCTACTTCCTGCTGGCTGTCTTTTGGTTTCCATTTGCATGGGATCACTTTCTGTTCCTCCACTTTGAGTCATCGTGTTCTTAAACCAGAGGTGGGTTTGTTGTAGGCAGTATTTTTTTTAATCCATTATGCCTTTGGTTTGTAGAATTCAATCCATTTACATTTAAAATAATTATTGATAGGTAAGAGCTTATTTGATTTTATTTTATTTTTTTCTGTTTTGTTGATCTTTTGTTTCTTATTTCCTCTGGTGACCATTCAGTTACCACTTTTGCATGGATAGACAGGATTTATTTTCTTTCAGATGAGAGGTAATGAAGAACTTTGTTTGATAATTTTTTTTGTCACGTTTGTGACCATGTTTTCTTTCCTTTTTTTTTTTTTTTTTAATTTAGAATTATTATTTATGCCTACAGCACCTGGTCTTCCTAGGTGGTCTCCCATCCAAGTACTAACCAGGCCCGACCTTGCTTAGCTTTCGAGATCAGACATCAGGCTTGTTCAAGCTGGCATGGCCGTAGACCATGGATCAGGGCTCCACTGGGGAGCAAACCCAGAACCTTCTGCATGTAAAGCAGACGTGCTAACCACTATGGAACCATGTCCACCACGTTTTCTTTTAAGCCAAATGATAACTTAATTTTTACAGTTGTCTAGCAAATATCTTCATAATTTAAGAATGTAATAAACATAAATCTGTGAAATATTGTCCTGGATATTTTTCAAGGTCAGCAGATCTTTCGAGAAGGGGTTAAAAACTGTAATTCAAGAATGTATAGCTGAGATTTTTTTTTTCTTTTCTCTTTTACTACCTACTATGGGTTGAATATTGCCAATCAGAAAGATGTTGAAGTCCTGACTCCCAATACCTATGAATGCGACCTTATTTAGAAATAGTGTCCTTATGGAGGTAATCAAGTTAAAATGAGCTCGTATGGGTGGACCCTGATCCAATATCCTTATGATTTCACTGTTTTATTCTCCAGAACTATAAAAAGTAATTTTTTGTTGTACTAAGCTATCTGGTTTGTGATACTGTATTTAGGCATCCCTAGAAATGAAAACACCACCTATAGTTAATTTTTTTTTCACAGACTGACACTTGGATTCCCATCCATCTTCTTCTGCTTTGAAAGTTGTAGTATAGAGAAGTATGGTCTCCAAATTGATGTTTTATGAAATATACTGATGGAAAGAAAGAAGCCAATATTGTTTCTTCTTACCTGTAAAAGCAGTTTCCACTTAGTGGATATTTTCTTTATTTTCGGTGTTTAGGGGTAAATAGAAAAGATAATTAATTAGTATAACAATTATAATCACCACATTCTAAATTGGGCAATTAATATTTTAATTTGCTTATTATAATGCAATGGTTTATCAGAGAGACTTTGAAATTGTGGTCATGATGTTCAAACCATACTCTGGTCTCAGATATGAGGTATGATTTGATTTTATTTTTAATATTCAACATCTGGTAAACTTTGTTAAGGGGAAAAAAATCTTGATTATGATGAATGACTGATTATTACAAAGCAGAATGTACCCTTAGAACATCTCCTATAAATTTCTGTGCCATTGAATGTTGCACAAAAGTGGCTGCCTGTGGATCTTGGAATTGCTCAATATAGTGGGGCATGTTAATTAAGGCAGTCTCCATTCAACACATAAAAGAAAAGAAATTATAACTCAGTACAAGGTCAATGAAAGGCTATTTTCTTGTTTTATATAATAATTCACCCCCCCCCCAAAAAAAAGAATATCAAACACACAAAGTTACTCTTTAATAATTATAAGGTACAAATTCAGCATACAAAAGAGAACATTCATTTGGAATGTGGTTGTCTACACTGAAAAATAAGAGCATTTTATTTCTTCCTCTAAGGCTCAACAAAAGTCACAATGACATGCCACAAAGCAAATGATTATATTGTATATACGCTGATTATAAGTTAGGGTCTAAATTATGCTTGTATAAGTTATAGTACCATTTAAAGGACAAAAGGAAAGCACTCTTTAGAGGAAGGTAATCTCCAACTGACTTATAACATTTGACCTAGTAGGAATGCAATATATTTAGTATCAAAATTTATCAATTCAACCTTAAGCTACAAATAATCAGTATATATTTTTTCTTTCTTAAGTTCAAGGTATTATTTCAAACCTTAAGTATCCTATTGTTATAGTTATAAGTATTATACAGTATAATAAAAAATACCCAAACAAAAATACTAATGTGTACCAAAAAATAAAAAAAAAGTTCATTGTTACAAAATAAACAATTTTATAATTTAACTCTGCTACAATGACTTAATTCTTCTCATAAGAATATATCTATAAGCTGTCTATACTTGGTTATAATCGCACCTTTGATTTAAAAAAGAAAACTATGGAGTCAATGTTAATGATATGTGCTTTATAGAATGATAAAATAGAAAATTAAATGCATGATAATCTTAATTTTAGTTATTTTCTTCACTTTTATAGATAATCTCAGAATTAAAAAGACCTTGAATACACGTTTGAAAATCTAGAAGATTAGTAGGTGCAATTCATGGGAAATCTGGAGGTATATTCATGATAATAACAGTTAAATTATAGCCAACATAAAAACATATAAAGAAAGGGCCATGTGTCAGTAACAAAACCTGTTTGAGTAGTATGTGTTGAGCATGCTGGAAAGTGAGGACATATTTTCATTAAAGTTAAATGCATGTGGGAGAAGAGACATTTCACTATTGGATAAAACATTCAGTCTACCATACACAGATCCAAAATTTCTTCTCAAACATGGGAAACTTACAGGGACAAGAGAGACACTAAATCTAAATAAAGGATTAGATGGAAATGTTTTCAATAGAAACAGTAAACAGAAACCAAAGTAGAAGGCAAATAGACTAGACCATAAATTAAGTGAGAATTTGATTATTTGGACTGAGGGGGGAAATGATGGTGTTAAAGAAAAAAAAAATATTCTGACACTTATTAAAACGGTAAGGAAGACTTTATTCCAGATTATTGCTATAGGAATATTTTAATAGGGGAGAAAGAATAGAGTCAACACTCAATACAGCAAATATAGCCAACGATTTACAACCAATAAAACAGTGAGTTGGTCACTGGATAAAAAATCACTTAAGAGGAGATATAAAGAGTGGAGGGATTCTTTCTAATTCAACTTAATGGGATTCTTGATGAAGGTACACCAAGGTTATCAAATATCAAGGGTGGAGATGGGGAATTAAATCAGATATAAAGGATGATAGCATATCAAGTATGTAGGAATTCTCACTATACTGATTTACCAAAACTCTTGCTAAAACTGGACATTACAAGGATGGATGTAAAATGTCAAGGCCTACTTGAGAAAGGAGCTCAGAAGAGCCTCAATGAAGTCTGTTTAAGGAGAAAATTTTTGTCCATGGGTAGGAAATACTTAAGAGTATAGGAAACAATGTAAGTGAACCATACTGTTGTCTCCACTTATTACCTTAGGAGTTTCTAACCCAGCACTCAAGATTGTAGAAAGACCATCCATAAGGATTGGAGGGTACAGTAAGTGCCTTGTCTCAAGGCCAGGAGTAGTGCTTGCTTTTAGGCTCTTGGCATCACACCTGTTTTGCCTCATTTATCAGCAGGCTCTCTATTTCCTCTTCATTAAGGGCTTGGACAGTCACAAGCTTCATTATTAAATTGAAATATTTAGCACTATTAATTTTAATTAAGTTATTGGCAATGTTATAATCAATTATAACATTGATTAATGCAATGATATAATTTTCAAGTGTACATTATAATTTGCATCTATATATTCTATTGTGTGTTTACCACCCAAAGTCCAGTTTCCTTCAGCTACCATATATCTAATCCCCTTTACGCACTGCACCCTTCCGTTATCCCCTATATTTGACCCCTTTTACCCCGTCTACCTCCCCGCTCTTCCCCCACTCCCTACTCTCTGATCATCACTAGTCTAGAGTCCATGTCCATGAGTTTCTGTCTGTCCTGTTCATTTGTTGCTTTTAGGTTTATATCCCACATATAAGTGATATCATGTGATTTTCGACTTTCCTGTCTGGCTTATTTCACTTAGCATGATTATCTCGAGGTCCATCCACATTGTTGCAAATGGCAGTATTTCATCTCTTCTTATGACTGAGTAATATTCCATTGTATATATGTACCACTGCTTCTTTAGCCAATCATCTATCGTAAGACACTTTGGTTGCTTCCATGTCCTGGCCACTGTGAATAATGCTGCTATGAACATCGGTGTGCAAATATCTTTTCGGATAAGAGTTTTCAAGTCTTTGGGGTAAACTCTCAATAGAAGGATTGCTGGATCACATGGTAGATCAATTCTTAGTTTTTTGAGGAACCTCCATACTGTTTTCGATAGTGGCTGTACCAATTTGCATTCCCACCAGCAGTGTATGAGGGTTCCTTTTGCTCTGCATCCTCTCCAGCATTTGTTATTACTTGTCCAGTTAATAATAGCTATTCTAATAGGTGTGAGAATTGTGGTTTTGATTTGCATTTTCCTAATAGCTAACAACGTTGAGCATGTTTTGATATATTTCTTAGCCATTGTATGTCCTCTAGAGAGAAGTGTCTGTTCAGGTCCTCTGACCATTTTTTGATTGGATTCTTTGTTTTTTTTGTTGTTATTGAGTTGTATGAGTTCTTTGTATATTTTGGATATTAGGCCCTTATCGGAAGTGTTGCTTGCAAATATATTTTCCCATTCGGATGATTGTTTCTTTACTTTGTTAACGTTTTCTTTTACTGAGCAGAAGATTTTTAGTTTGATGTAGTCCCATTCTTTTTTTTTTTTTTTTGCTTTTTTTTTTTTTGCTTTTACTTCCCTTGCTTTTGAGGTCAAATTCATTAAACTCTTTTTAAGTCCAAGGTCTTTGAGTTTCATTCCTTTCTTCTCTTCTATGCATTTTATTGTTTCAAGTCTTATATTTAGATCCTTAATCCATTTTGAGTTAATTTTGGTGTGTAGTGATAGACAATACTCTAGTTTCATTCTTTTTCAGGTGGCTTTCCAGTTTTACCAGCATCATTTATTGAAGAGACTTTCCTTTCTCCACTGTATATTTTTGGCTTTTTTGTCAAAAAATTATTTGCCCATATAAATATGGGTTTACTTCTGGACTCTCGATTCTATTACACTGGTCTCTATGTCTGTTTTGCTGCCAATATCACGCCATTTTGATTACTGTCACTTTGCTGTATAGTTTGAAGTCAGGCAGAGAGGTACCTCCAGCCTTGTTCTTTTTTTCTAAAAATGGTTTTAGCAATTCGAGGTCTTTTATGCTTCAATACAAATCTGATGAGATGGGATTTTGATGGGGATTGCATTAAATCTGCATAATGCTTTAGGTAATATGGTCATTTTTACTATGTTGATTTATCCAATCCAAGAACACGGAATATTTTTCCATTTCTTTGTATCTTCTTCAATTTCTTTTAATAAGGTCTTGTAGTTTTCATTACGTTCACATGTTTTGTTAGATTTATTCCTAGAAATTTTATTTTCCTTTGTTGCAATTGCAAAAGGAATTATTTTTTCCACTTCTTTTTCTGACACTTCATTATTAGAGTATAGAAATGCTATGGATTTTTGAATGTTGATTTTGTATCCAGAAATTTTACTGTATTCGCTTATGGTATCTAGTAGTGTTCCTGTGGAGTCTTTAGGGTTTTCTATATAGAAAGTCATGTCATCTGCAAAAAGTGACAATTTGACTTCTTTGTTTTCAATTTAGATGCCTCTTTTTCTTTCTCTTGCCTGATTGCACTCGCTAGGACCTCCAATGTTATATTGAATAACAGTGGCAACAGTGGACAGCCTTGCCTTGTTCCTGATCTTAGAGGGAAAGTTTTTAGTTTTTCACCATTAAGTATTATGTTGGCTGAGAGTTTGTCATATATGGACTTTATTTTGTTAAGATATTTTCCTTTTATACCAATTTTGTTAAGTGTTTTGATTATAAATGGATGTTGTATTTTGTCAAAGTTTTTCTGCATCTATTGATATAATCATATGATTCTTATTTTTTAATTTTTTTTATATGGTGTATCACATTAATCAATTCGCATATGTTGAACCATCCCTGTGCCTCTGCGATGAAGCACAATTGATAGTGGTATAAAATCATTTTAATATGTTCGATTCACTAGTATCTTATTTGAGATTTTCG
>NW_011888807.1:8405032-8414402 GCF_000151845.1 Pteropus vampyrus
GTTCACATGTTTTGTTAGATTTATTCCTAGAAATTTTATTTTCCTTTGTTGCAATTGCAAAAGGAATTATTTTTTCCACTTCTTTTTCTGACACTTCATTATTAGAGTATAGAAATGCTATGGATTTTTGAATGTTGATTTTGTATCCAGAAATTTTACTGTATTCGCTTATGGTATCTAGTAGTGTTCCTGTGGAGTCTTTAGGGTTTTCTATATAGAAAGTCATGTCATCTGCAAAAAGTGACAATTTGACTTCTTTGTTTTCAATTTAGATGCCTCTTTTTCTTTCTCTTGCCTGATTGCACTCGCTAGGACCTCCAATGTTATATTGAATAACAGTGGCAACAGTGGACAGCCTTGCCTTGTTCCTGATCTTAGAGGGAAAGTTTTTAGTTTTTCACCATTAAGTATTATGTTGGCTGAGAGTTTGTCATATATGGACTTTATTTTGTTAAGATATTTTCCTTTTATACCAATTTTGTTAAGTGTTTTGATTATAAATGGATGTTGTATTTTGTCAAAGTTTTTCTGCATCTATTGATATAATCATATGATTCTTATTTTTTAATTTTTTTTATATGGTGTATCACATTAATCAATTCGCATATGTTGAACCATCCCTGTGCCTCTGCGATGAAGCACAATTGATAGTGGTATAAAATCATTTTAATATGTTCGATTCACTAGTATCTTATTTGAGATTTTCGCATCTGTGTTTATGAGAAATATTGGTCTGTAGTTTTCTTACTTTGTGGTACCCTTACCAGGTTTTGGTATCTGAGTAATATTGACCTCATAAAATGAGTTGGGAAGTATTGCCTCCTCTTTGATTTTTTTGGAAGAGTTTGAGAAGAATAAGTATTAAATCTTCTGTGAATGTTTGGTAGAATTCACTGGTGAAGCCATCTGGTCTTGGACTTTTACTTTTTGGTAGGTTTTTGATGATTGTTTCAATTTCCATACCGCTAATTGGTCTATTTAGACTTTCCATTTTTTCTTGATTCAGTCTAGGAGGGTTGTATTTTTCTAAGTACTGGTCCATTTCTTCTAGGTTATTAAATTTGGTGTTATATATTTTTTCACAGTATTCTTCTATGATCCTTTGTATTTCTGCAATGTCTGTCATAATTTCCCCTTTCATCCCTGATTTTGTTTATTTGTGTCCTTTCTCTTTTTTCTTTAGTGAGTCTAGCCAGGGGTTTGTGAATTTTATTAACATTCTCAAAGATCTAGCTCTTTGTTGCAATTATATTTTCTATTGTTTGTTTGTTTATTTTCAGTGTCATTTATTTCTGCTCTAATTTTCATGATTTCTTTCCTTCTGCTGACTTTAGGCTTCATTTGTTCTTCCTTTTCTAGTTTTTTTTTTTTTAAGATGAAGCGTTAAGTTTTTTATTTGGACTCATTCTTGTTTTTCGAGATAAGCTTGTAATGATGTGAACTTTCTTCTTAAACCACTTTTGCCATGTCCGAATGGTTTTGATATGTTGTACTATCATTATCATTTGTTTCTACGGATCCCTCGATCTCTTTATTTCTTCTTTAACCTAGTTATTCTTCAGTAGCATGCTGTTTAATCTCCATGTATTTATGCTTCTTCATACTTTCTTTTTACAATTGATCTCTAGTTTTAAAGCATTATGATCAGAGAATATGGTAGGTATAATTTCTGTTTGTTGGGGCTATCCCTGTGTCCCAGTATGTGGTCAATTTATGTGCCCTTGAGAAGAATGTATAAGCAGCTGTTTTGGGATGAAAGGCTCTGTAAATGTCAATTATGTCCAGTTGGTCTACTGTGTCACTTAAAGATATTATTTCTTTTTTTCATTTTTGTTTGGATTATCTGTCCATTTCTGACAGTGGCGTATTTAGGTCCCCTACTACTACAGTATTTTGGTCTGTTTCTCCCTTTAGTTCTGTTAGTAATTGCTTTATATATTTCAGGGTTCTCTGATTGGGAGCATAGATATTAATACGTGTTATTAATACATGTCTTCTTGGTGCATGATTACCTTTATCATTATTAAGTGTCTCTCAATATGTTTCTTTACCTTTTTCGTTTTGAAGTTATTTCATATATTATTTCATATAATATTAGCACAGTCTCTCCTGCTTTTCTCTGAATGCCATTTCCTTGAAATATCATTTTCCATCCTTTTGCTTTGAGTCTATATTTGTGTTTAGAACTGAGATGTGTCTCCTGGAGGCAGCATATAGTTGAGTTTTGTTTTTTGTTCCAATCTGCAACTCTGTGCCTTTTGATTGATGAGTTCATTCTATTTACATTTAGGTTGATTATTGAAAATGAGATCTTCTTATAGCCATTTTATCTTTTGCTTTCTGGTAGCTCGATGTTTCCATTTCTTTCTTATCTTTGTGTTTGTTTCTTTTTTTTTCTTTTTTCATTGAATTTTGTGGGTTTTCCCTCAGGTCCTTCTTGTTTCATGGTATATGCTTTAGTTCTAAATCTTTGGTGTGTGGTTACCATTGTGAATATGTAAAGGATAGTTATATATATATATATCTCCATTTTTTCCACTCATGCCTTATCTCCATTTCCTTTTTGTGAATTTGGATCTTTAAATCCTCCCCTCTTCAGTCGTTGTTATCTCGGTTTGTCTCCATGTATGCTGAACTTTCAGTACTACCTTGCTATAGTAATTCAATTCTTATTATTTAAGCTTATAATGTCCTGTTCTTAGTAAAGGTTGTACTCTTCTGCTTCTATCTGCCTGTGAATCGCCTTACTCCTAATTATGTATGGTTTTTTTTTATGTCATTTTGTTTTAGTTGAGCTGACTCTTTTCAGTATTTCTTGTAATATAGGTCTCATACTGGAAAATTCTCTTAATTTTTTATATGTCTGGAAAGGTATTTCTCTTTCATATCTCAAGGAGAGTTTGCTGGATATATTATTCTTGGCTGGTAGTTCCTTTCATTTAATAGTTTGAATATTTGATTTCACTCCTTTCTGGCTTGTAAGTTTTGTGCTGAGAAGTCCAACAATAATCAAATGGGTTTTCCTTTCAAAGTTACTGTCTCCTTTTCCCTGGCTGCCCTGAGAATTCTGTCTCTATCATTGACTTTTGATAATTTTAATACAATGTGTCTTGGTGAAGGCCTTTTTGGGTTGAGGTAATTGAGTATTCAGTTGACTTCTTGAATTCCAAGTTCCAGTTCATTCCTTAGATTTGGGAAATTCTCATCTACTATTTGTCTGAAAATGCTTTCTAATCCCTGCTTCTTTTCTTCCTCTTCAAGAATGCCCACTATTCTTGTTTCCTCTCCTGATGATATCACCTAGTTCTTGTATATCTCTTTCATTATTTTTCTCTCTTTAGTTTTTCTCTTCTTCCTTCTGTTTTATTTCTAGATTTCTGCCTTCAATATCACTGATCCTTTCCTCCATTTGATGGACTCTATTTCTCAAGCTTGCTCTTTCATTTTACAACTTTTTCTGTGTGTTCTTCATCTCCAGTTTTGTTTGTTTGTTTGTTTGTTTGTTTGTTTGTTTGTTTTTTAATTCCATTGTAGATATGACTCATTTTGGATATCACTGAGTTTTTACAGAAGTATCATCCCAAATTCTCTGTCATTTAAGTCACATATTTCTATGTCTATAAGTTTATTTTCTGGAGATGTTTCTCTCTTTTAGAAATGCATTATGATGTTTGTTTTTCATGGTGTTTAATGAACTATTGTTTCACTTGAGCATTAACGGACATGTATTCTGCTTATTTTTTCAGAAAGAAGATTTATTATATATAGGTCTCTTTTAACCTGTTGTAAAGAACTAGTTTTCTTTTAATTTCCAGTTGGTAGCTTCTAAGCCTCTTGGATTCTTGCATTATATAAAGCCTTAATAATGCCTTTTTATTTTCTGATAGATATTTAATCACCCTCACTACCCTCAATCTCAGTCCCTGTCATTGTTAGCGACAGTTTTAGTAGTGTTTGCTCAGATTCCCCTGGGGCTTCATGGTGTTCATTTATGGAGTTTATTGCGGAGGGACACTCTGGGTTGAGGGATGGGGGCTGCAGCTCAGCCTCGCGTTTTGCAACTGTGGCTGGTAAGAATCAACTGTTGTTTCTCTGCTGACCCCGATTCTCTGTCATCCCCAGTTCTCCCCTTTCTTCTCTGATGCCTTATCTCTACCACTGGCTGCGTGGAGCTCCCAGCTCTCCCAGGTAAGGCTGGTCAGGAAACTCACTGCACCTTCTCCCCTTCCCCTTCCTCCTATAGGGAGCTTCTGCTGTGAAATTCAGCTTTTTTGTTTCTCCTAATCCAATGCCTGACACCTGGGGTTCTGATCTGGGGTAGCTCCTATGTGCAGGTTACATGCTCAGACGTGCTGGTGTGCAGTTTGGGTGTTTTTTGGTTGAGTTTTAGATGTTCAGCTTATTATTCTGTCAAGGAAAGAGAATTGGGGACATCTCTCACTCCACCATATTTCTGATGTCACTTTTAAAAATACATGTCTTTCTTATCCCAATATTTTTATTTGATACAATTTTATCAGTGTTCCTAACTCACGCTCTTCCAGATTTCCAAAATTCAGTGATGCCATTCATTTAGACCAGTGGGATCTAGTAATTGAGTAATCACTTGAATTTACCTTATGTTTTAGAAGATAGCTCTAGAAATACCTTGTGACATATCTTTGATAAAATTTTCTGGACAAAAATAACGTGTTTCTTTCTTGTTCTTTGTGTGTGTGTGTGTGTGTGTGTGTGTGTGTGTGTGTGTGTATACACACACATACATACATATATGTCACAGCTTGGATTCACCTATTAATTTGTATGATTGCTCATCATCTTTCACATTCTCATTGAATATCCAACCTATGATATAACATACTTACTAAACTGTCTTTTTCTTATCGACATGGTCCAAAGACATTTATCTTTCTGCCACTGTTTTTGTCGTTCTTTCTCACCCCGACCCCCCAAGCTGTGAAAATTACTTGAGACCTTTTCACCTTTATTTGGATTACTAGTTCGGAATCTGATATGGAGATCTTCCATGTCCTCTACTCTTCCCACACAGTGAATGAAAGCCCATGGTCATCATGTACTGTGGCCAAAGAATTATCACAACTTGAACCACAGAAGACACCAAATGTTTGGCCCTTGAGACCATCTACCAGCTACATCTATACTCTGTATCGACATTTGTTAAAACTGGGATATTTTTGGATATTAATTCAGCCAATTTTAAAATGTTTCTCCATTGATTTGGAGAAAATAGCCATACAAAAAATATATTTTCAATATCAGCATGGACTATATTTCATACTTTTTAAACTTGCACAAAATATATATGTACATATCTGAGGGTATCATACTATTTATGAAATGAGAAGTACCCTTGTCCTCTATAACACTCTAGGAAATATCATAATTTTTTTTTTCTGGATTAGAAACAGTGTTGTTGTTGTTTGTAACGTATTTAAGTTTCAAGCTAATGATCTAATCTCATGATTTTTAAAGGGTGAAACATCATTTGTTCATCTAATCAGCATATAATTTACGAGCATGTATTATGTGACACCTACTATCTAGGTCATGAGCTAAAGAAGCTATAACATTCATGCCTTTATCAAAAGTCAGATAATAAAAAAAGTAAACACAGAAACAAACAAACAAAAATAATAATTTTATGTTGTGTTAAGAACTTACCAGAAAATAAACAAGAAGTTTTATTTATAAAATGTTATGATGAAGGGATGAACAGAGAATCCTAAATGTTGGAAAGGAGCTAGACATATGAGAGGTAAGAGTAGATGAATTTTAGGAAGAACAAAAACAAGCTTTATCTTTTTGAGTACTAAAATGGTAGACAATGTGGGTAAAGTTTAGTGTGATAAAGACAGATTGTTTTAACAATTAGAGAGGTGGGAAGTTCAACCATATCATGGATTATATTCTATAAGGATATGATTATATTTTTTCCACTGGGCACCTTGGCAATTTAAGCAAATAGACACTTTTTAAAACAAATCTTATGAGTTCATCTAGATTTTTTGTCTATTTGTGACGCTGTAAAATTCCTATTGTTTCCTTTATATAGATAATGAATAGAGATGTTGATAGATAATAGATAAGTGATAGATACATGATTAGATAGATAGATGACAGATAGATGATAGGTGATTGATTGGAGAGAGAGAGAGAGAGAGAGAGAGATAGTAGATAGATAGATAGATAGATAGATAGATAGATAGATAGATAGATAGATAGATATAGAATAAAGCAAGGTGACTCTTCTATAGTCAATAAGATTACAAAACTGTTTAGGGAAGAGACAAAATTTTCTATTGCTAGTATAGTTGCTAGAGTACTAGCACAGTACTAAATATCTAATTGGTCCCTGATATTATCGACCAATTGACTAAATTTGATACTTTTTGTGAATTTCATAGGCATCATTATTTAAAAAAATATATATTGTTGATTGTCAGTCATTCAACTCTCCTTTCAATTAAGTTAAGATTTATTTTCTGGGCAATTCCTGTTGGTATACTCTTGGGGAAAGCTTTATGCTCTCATTCAGGTAGAACCAACTAATAGTCAACCAATTGAATGTTCCCTTCATATTCTTTAAGGTCTCTAGTATGTGAAACAAAAAACAGGAACGGTACGACTCAAATTCTTAACACCAGCAACTATAGCATGCTGACCATTTTCCTCCACCAGTTTATATTCAGTAGCTCCTTGAATCAGTCTTTCTCATTGCGTTGTTTCTGCAGTACTGTGATTTCTCAGTATCCCAACAATAAATGCTAATGTTGCTTAAGATAATTGATTTCTATGACATACTGGTTTACTAGATAGACTAAATATATTTATATTTATTTATGCAATATTATATATTATATTAACATTTATAAGTTAACATATAATAATAATATTATTACATATTATATTAATAGGGATATTTATCAATACTTTCTAAGAAAAAAACGTGAATCAGTATTGTAGTATATTGGAAAAATAGGTTAATTAATGACTCCTGGTATATTTGTACCAATATAAAGTTCTGTAGTTCTAAAAAAGTATATGTTTTTTCTAAAAAAAGACAAAATGTTGAATAGATATTTAAGCTGAAGATTTACTTAAACAGATATTTCAAAAGTTTAAATAAGCAAATCTTGATTCTATACTAATAAAAATATATATTCTAGTTAAATGTTTGCATTCTTGTTTTTTTTTTGTTTATACTTAAAGTGAAACATATAGGAGCCATTAATTGTCAGTCAACTAAAAGACTAGATATTGATGCTGTTATAGAAAAAGCAAGAGCCTTTCATTCTATCCGCACTGATACTTCTTTTCTCTGACATGTATTTTTCAACTTATGAATTTCTACATGTAAATTTCTTTCTTTCTTGTCTATACAGTTTCTCTTAGACCAGCTAGGGGCAGATGAATTCTAATCTTCTCCTGTAAAATTTCTTTGACAGGTAGAATTGAGCACTCTAAAGTCAGAATTCATTTGGCAGTTATAATTTTTCATGTCAATTTGCAAGTACGTTAAGGCTGGTATTTCTGAGTTACCAGATAGAATACAAGCCCAGTTGAGGGAGACATACCTTATATTTTTTGGTTTTCCTTCCCACAGTTTTTCCAAAGATTTGACATGATTGTGAGAAAGATGTCTACAGAACTATACAAACAATAAGATACAAGGCAAGGTGAAAAATAGGTTTATTGGATGACATTGTTACATAAGGCAGGATACACCAGTCAGAAGGGCCATATTCTCTCATCTTCTAGTCTCCACAAATATGCCTAGTGCTTCTGACAATCCCTGAGTAGAAAGAGAATTATCTTCTGATAATCTCTGAGCATTGTTTGCCTTTATTCCTTTCTCAGCAATTTTTATACAGTCCTTTGCCTCTCCTCACTGTTTTGAAAACTGACAGTATGTTCACCCATTTCCAAGTACAAGTAACAAATTCAGGATCCATCTAATTCTGAGCAATTATTTAAAGATTGAATAAATCAAAGGCAATTTTATTGGTTTTCCAGCTTTCAGTAGGCCAAAGTTTCAGTCTTGCCTGAGGCCATTTTAGACCAGGAAAATTTAGTGCAGTATCTTTTCCATATTAGAAGCTCAAATATCTGTAGGCTAGTTCAAAGATAATACATATTGGCAGTGATTATTTTTAAATTTATTTATTTAAGTATAGTTTAGTATACAATCTTATATTAATTATATTAGTTTCAGGTGTACAATATAGTGATTCTATATTTTTGTACCTTACAATGTAACTACGCCACTAAATATAGTAATCACCTGTCACTGTGTAAACTTCTTACAATAGTATTAATTGTATTCTCCTTCCTCTTCTCACTCATTCCCCCTACTACCTCCCTTCCGGTAACTATTCCTTTGGTTTCCATTATTATGAGTCTGTTTTGGTTTTAGATTTCACATATAAGTGAAACCGTACAGTGTTTGTCTTTCTCTGCCTGATTTATTTCACTTAACATTATATCCTCTAGATGCATCCATATTGTTACAAATGGCAAGATTTCATCCTTTTATATTGCTGCATAATATTCCTTTATATATACGTGTGTGTGTGTGTGTGTGTATCACATCTGCTTTATTCATTCATCCATTGCAATTTTCGACAGTGATTTTCGACATTTTGTTTCATAATGTGTTTGTTACTGCACACTTTCATATTTACCTTATATTTCTCCCTTGGGAATATCAAATTGGGTGTCTCTGATATATTTAGAGGCAGACCATAAAATAAGATTACTATTTTCATGTACTACCTCTCTTCTCACTTCTAGGCAGAACTTACTTTCTCTGGTTAGGCTTTGAATTTTTATGTCAGATAGAAATAGTAAAAATATATATGTATGTGGAAATGTCAAAGACCTGAGTATGTTGTGGGAGACTTGAGATAAATGAAACATGCAAAAAAAAAAAATGTGTGTTAGTTTCCTAGGGCTGTTGCAACAAAATTACCATATACTAGGTGGCTTAAAATAACACAAATTTATTCTCTCACCATCCAGAAGACTATAAATCCAGAATTAAGGTGTTGCTGGGGTCATATGCTCTCTAAAATCTCTAGGGGAGGTTTTTTTCTTGCTTCTTCTCAGCTTCTGATGATCATTGGTTATCTGATATTCCTTCATTTGTAGAAGAATCACTCAATTCTCTGCCTTTTTCAGCACATGAGGTTCTTCCCTGTATGTCTCTGTGTCTCTTCTTATGAGAACACAGTCTTATTGGATTTAAGACCTGCCTTAATCCAGTATGACTTTATGTTAGCTAAATTCATGTGCAAAAATTTGATGTCCAAATAGGGTCACATTCACAGGTACAGAGGTTAAGACTTAACAA
>NW_011888807.1:8415697-8437841 GCF_000151845.1 Pteropus vampyrus
GGTCTGCAGACCGTGTCATGGCTGCCAGAAGTTGAGCGATTTAGGCAACAAATAATGGCAGCTCCTACAGAGGATCCTGGACTCTCCAAATTGCAGTTTCCCCACTCTAACAGTGCCTTGGATGTTGGATTCTGGCATGAGTTGATCCAGAAGAAGATGAATGATTGATTATCGGAGTGATGAAGCTCCTAAGGACATTAAGGGTTATTACTACAATGGTGATTCTGACCCGCTGCCTGCTCACTTAACATTCGAATTTAGTGTTTTGGACATAAGTGCTCCCACCTCAGTCCATTGGAACACTGTATAACACCAACACACGAGGCTTTCAAGGCTGCAGCTAAGAAGCTACTTTTGAAACAAGCAGCAAATGAGATATGGGAATCCATAAAATCCAACGCTGCTCTTGAAAATCCTTCCCCTTCAACAAATTCCTCCTCTTGACATTTGTAGATCTAAAGAAGTACCATTTTTACTATTGGTTTTGTTTCTCAGCTCTCTGCCTTCCAGAGAGTATAACCCTCATTTCAGAAATCAGTGGGCTTGAATCAAAGGTTTTCACTAAAACAAATTCAAGCCCTTGAGCTGTGCATACGATCTTTGTCAAACAAGAGTTCCAGTGCTACCTTACTTCTTGATCAAGTATGATGAGAACATGATGATGATTTCCTTGCTTAAACATTACAATTTTTTTCAAGAGTTAAAGGACAAGGTGTTACCACTGTATTTCAGACTCTGATTATCTCACCCTCCGACAGTTAGGGTCTTCTTGCTTCCATCTTGCATACCACCACTACAGAAGAACCTTCAAACTGTTTATATTCACTATATAATTTGTTAATCAAGAGTTAATGATGTCTTCCTTCTGGCTCCAAGATACTTTTCCTGCTTCATCTTTCACTATTTTCCTCATAAACCATTTCTTTAACTAAGCTTGTCTTTCCCTGGTTAAATACACCTAGAACTTTTCTCTATCTTTCTTTGTCCTAATGTTGTACTGTCTTCCCAAAATATATTCTGTGAAAATTCTAAGAAATTTTTTCTCCTTATCGAAATTCTATCTCCACCATGAAGACTTCTCATGGTGGGGCCATGTGTGGTCTATCCCTAACTCGTTCCCTGATCTCATTTGCTGCTCTGCTCCTTGTACAAATTATTTCTTGTGTTTATTAGTCTCTAAGCTCCTAGAGGACAAGACTGTGTCTTATGTATCTGTGCTAACATAGTGTGTAGCTATATGTCTAGTGTCTGAGACACTCAATGAATTTTTTCAATTAAAAAAACAATGCTGCTATAAATATTCTTATGCAATTTGTAATGAGAACATCAATTTCATTTTTCTGGAGTGAAATTACTGGACTGTGTGGTAGTTGCAGGTTTAGTTTTTTTTGTTTGTTTGTTTTTTGTTTTTAACTTCCAAACTTTTTTAGAATGATTATACCACTTTACATTCCCACGAGAATTTTTTAGGTGATCAAATTTCTGCATTCTCTCCTGTTTTTGTACTGACATTTTTTATTTTAGCCATTCTAATAGGCATAGAATGATATTTCATTGTGGTTTTAATTTGCATTTCTCTAACAGCTAATAATAATGTTGCACATTTTCCCAGGTGCTTATTTTCTGGTGTATATTCTATAAAATGTTTTTTTTATGTCTTTTGCCTATTTTCTAATTGTTTATTTTTTCACTGTTGAGTTTGAGAGTTATTTATATATTCTGGATTCTAGTCTTGTGTTGGCTTGTTGTTTATAAATATATTTTCCTTCTTTGTAGATTTTTTTTTCAATCCAATAAAAAAAGAATATATGTGGCAAAGTTTTTTAATTTTTATTCAGTGTAATTTATCAATACTTTTCTTTTATGAATTATGTTTTTGGTTTCAATTTTAAGAATTTGTTCTTTGGTCTAAATTTTAAAGTTTTCTTCCTTTTTGTTTGTTTTATAGCCTCATTCTCTCATAGTTTTATAGCTTATATCTATGTTTATTATTCATTTTGAGTTAATTTTGTATTAGGTCTGATATTTGATAGAGGTTTTGTTTTGTTCTGTTTTGTTTTGCTTTTTGAGTTTTTTTGGGCCTATGAATATCCAATTGCTCCATTTATTGAAACGGATCTTTTCTCAATTGAATTGTGTTTTTTTAATCTTTGTAAAAAATTGTTTGAGAATATCGGTGGGAATCTTTTCCTAGATTTATTGTTCTATTTCATATATCGTTTTCTATCCCTCTGCCACTAATACAGACTCTTGATTACTGAAGCTATATAAACAGTTTTGAAATTTAGAATACCGATTCCTCCAGCAATATACTTCTTTTTCAAAATTACTAGATTACATCTATTTATTTATCTTTTTAAATACATTTTATAATGTTTGTCTATAGGTACCAAAAAACAAAACAAAACTAAACTAAACGAAAAACCTTGTATAGATTATGATAGCAATTGTGTTAAGTCTGTACATCAATTTGGAGCAAATCAACAGTTTTACTATGTTGAGTTTTTCAGTTTGTAAACACAGTATATCTCCCATTTATTTACATCCTTGATTTCTTTCATCATCTTCATGTCATTTTCAGCATACAAGTCCTATACATGGTCTTTTAGATTTACATTTAAGTATTTAATTTTTGTGTGGTTTTAAATGGTATTAGATTTTTAATTTCAATGTGTATATATTCATTGCTAGCATATATTTATACCATTTTTAAACATTAGCAGACTGGCGATATCAGTAAGATGGTAGACTAGGAAGCTTTGGGTCCTCATTCTTCTACAAAATTGTTCAATAAACAATAGAGACTGCCTGAAATAACTTTATAAGATCTCTGGAAATCACTCAATGATCTACAGCAGCAAAAAAAAAAAAAAATCAGTCAAGAAAAAAACACATTTAAAATGGTAGAAAATTTTGTGAGTTTTTTTTACTCAGACTTGTCCAAATCTTTCTTTCGGGTGGCATGGCTTGTTTTAGAGGAATCAGTGGTCCAGTCCCCAGTTTCCGTTCATAAACTGGAAAAACAGAGTGAACTTAATTTGCAATATTATAACCTATCTAGGAGATGCCTGATTGGTCTCTGTGTTACCTAACTCAAGAGTTCAGATGGCCAATACCACTCTTGCTTAAATCTCAAGCTAGAGGATCTCAAGAAGCTGCAGAAAGCAGTGGTCATGATTCAAAAATATCAGTGGAGCTACAGACAAGTCAATGCCTGTGGCTAGGAATTACTAAATTAGGAATACTCTAAACAGTTAAGACTACCAAGAGAGATGATAGATTCTCAGGCAAACCGACATTTAGAAAGAAGCCCTTTTATATAGGGGCATTGTTAAAAATACACACACAAATAAGAGACTCAGGGGAGACACATTCTTAAAAAAAGCCTAAGAAGACTTGATTGAATTCTTCATTTAATTTAATCCTTATTCAAAGAGGCAACTACTACTGTATTCTTCACTTTATGCAAAGGAAACAGACATAGATTACTTAAGAAACGTTCAAAATCACAGATATAGAAGAAGTTAGCTGAGCTGGGTTTGAAGAGAGAATGTCTTTCCAGAATACTAACCTCAATAATCAAATGCTTCTCTAAGCTAAACATTTGCTGTATCCTAACAGTATGTTAAAAATCATGTTTTATTTTATTTTGTTATGAATTATCAACCTTTAATGATTTAAAGTGAAAAATCCTATAAAATTTTCAAACTCTTATCAAGATTCATCTTTTCCATAAACCCTTCCATGGTCCAAGTTGGAAGTACTCTCCTTCCTGGTGATCATATATCTGTTTACCTCATTGTACAAATGCTCTCTTGCTTGTATTTTAGTGATTTATAAACTTCTATTCAGTAAATTGTTATGTATTCAAAAATCAAGCTTTCTAAAGCATTAATTTTCTTAATCTTTCCCAACTAGCAGTAATTAATTCTCTATCACTAAACCAATTCTCATTCTTTACCTAATGTGTTAACATATTCTTGTGATAAAAATTTTGACTATCATTAGTATTCTCTTTTGCTTTTATTATACTTTTTTTCATATTCTTTAAACTATAAAATATTATTTTTAAATGAAAGTCCTTAATGTTGGTAGGAATGCAGTGAGTTTGATGATGAGACTATAACATGGTAACAGATACTAAGAAATAATTTTAGCAGTATGCATAAGTCCCTCTAATGTGTTATATGGTTTTTATCTTGCTAATTTTAAATTTTGATAATATTGCTAATCCTATACTGGAACATTACGTTAAAGATATGGAAAATACTAGAAGAGTCAACACATAGGAATATAAATTATAATATTATTTCTTAGTGGAAAATTGAAAATAACCCAAATATTGAATTGAAAAGAAATAATTGAGGTACTTCTTATTTTTATTAATATTCTGCCATTAAAAACATTGCTAACTTAGAGTCATTAATATCATGCAAAAATCAACTATACTTTCTAAATAAAATTATACGAATCATTTATGAGAGGTACTCGATGATTTTTTTTTACATTTTCAAAACTATAAGACAATTATTAAAAGCCAAAGTCATCAATAAATTGTGTTTTCTTAAAAATTCTAGCTCTTGACTTGAATCTTGACTTGATTCTCTCCTGGTGAGGTAAATTACCTTTTCTATATAGATGTATGTTATAGTATTTATTGAAATATATTTTTTCAAATTTCACAGTTAAACAAAGGTATTTCTAAACAGTATCTGTGATATTGGAGGTGAGGAGAAGGAATGAATGTTGTTGTTTTTTTTGTTATTGTTGTTTGTTTGTTTGTTTAATAGATATTTTCAGTTCTTAGTAGGAACTGGTCATATAAAAGTTATTGAATGAATATATTTTGAATGGAATTAATTTAGATATATGCTATAGGACTTCGGTAAAGACATATCCATGGGCAGCCTTAGGCTTTTGGAAAGTGTTAAACATATCTCATATTAAATAATCCAATAACCATGAACAATGGAATGAAAGATTTCATCACAACCTATTAGTTTCCCTTTTTTTTCACAACATTCGTTCTGCTCATGGTTATCAAAGGGCAACTACGAGGTATACACAAACATATATATATGTATATATATGTGTACATATACATATCTCAACTCTTAAACTAACAGTATGTACAAAATACAGGTCAATATAAAATGTGGACTACAGTTTATACTTCTAAGTGAGTCTTAGCACAAATATCAGAAAAATATCTACTTCTAAAACCATCAGAAGAAAGTTGATTTAAGCAGAAAAAAGAATTAAATGTAGAGATTTGTTGCTTTGTTTAAATGCTAAAGGAAGGCTGCTTAAAATACCTTGATATGTTATATATATATATATATATATATATATATATATATATATATATGCTAAGGTGTATTTCATTAATGGTTTTATACATGTGCATGACTAATTTACAATTTCTCTATCTTCTTTTCAGAGTATTTTACTTGTGAAATCTTGACTATAATGAGTTTCTTGTGCATGTCTGTTTCTTTATAGACTACTTCCCTAAAACTCTAAATTTATTTATTTCTAAAATATCAGATTTTATAGAAATAAAGTGAATTTCAGATGCTTATAACTTAAGAACAGTAGTTACTATTTTGTGCGTGGCAATATTAATTAAGACATTTTTTACCCCTTCGACCAGGATTGATTTTAGTCCAGTGATTTTTGAGTTATACTTAAAACAGGCCTTTTCAGGACAATTGACAATTGCATTCCCAGAGGAAGTGAGAGGCAAGTCTCAAGAATCCAGAAAACATATCTCCATATCTAAACTGTGCTTTGAGCCATTGTGAGGAAGATGAGCAACTATTGGGTCATGTGCCATGTTGACAGCAGGAGTCACTTGGTTTCTCATTGTTCCCCACAGAGCTCTTACATCTCATTCACTCTGAAGGACTGTGGAAGAGGCAGTAAGCCTGGTTGAGAGCAGCAATGGTAATCAAAGGGCAAAGGAGAAAAGTCATATACTCTTGCATTAGTGGCACTTGATTTCTTGGCATATTGATGAATGGACTCTAATTGACTAATGAATATCTTTTCTTATCCCTTTAGTCCTTATGCCTCTGTGATACATTTTTTTTTTTTTTTCATTTGGTTCACTGTCTGTTCAGTTCTTAGTCTGTTCACCGATCTAATTAAATCTTAGATAATAAGCCGTCCTCTCCATCTGAAATATAGTCTCTTATTCATGTAGAACATTTTAGATGACATCAATGCAATAATCAAGTGGCCCTCGAGGTATTTTTTTTTTTTTTTTTATAATAAGTATGACTAGTTCCTTCAAATCTTCTTAAGTTGACATAATTTTCTACAATCAGGGTCACCTTAACTGGGAATATTTTACTTGGTCACTGTCTCACTCAAAGTATATGTAAAGGGTTCTCCATATTCTTGCCGATACTTGTCATCTCCTGTCTCTTTGATGATATCAAAGTGTGAGGTAATATCTCCTTGGTTTTGATTTGCATTATTCTGATATTAGTGATATTGATCATCTTTTCATGTACCTGTTGGCCATTTGTAAAACCTTGTTTGAAAAAATATCTATTGAGTTCCTCTGCCCTATTTTAATCTGTTTTTTTTTTATATATATAATTGGTTTATACAGATTCTTTATATATTTTGAATGGTAGCCCTTTATCAGATATATGACTTGCAAATGTATCTTCTATTAGATAGTTTCCTTTTCATTTTGTTGATTATTTATTTTGCTGTTTAGAAGTATTTTAATTTGATGTGTACCATTTATTGGTTTGCTTCTGTTGCTTTTGTTTTTGGTGTCATATACAAAAGTTATCTCCAAAAATAATGTTAAGCATGTATTTCCTTGTTTGTTTGTTTGTTTGTTCTTTTGTTTGTTTTCTAGGAGTTTATGGCTCCAGGTTTTATGTTGAAGTCTTTAATTCATTTTGAGCTAATTATTGTGAGTGATATAAGATTGGGTTACAATATTGCTTTTCTGCATGTGATTAACCAGCTTTCTCAACACCATACATTGGTGAGACTATCCTTTACTCATTAGGTGGTTTTGGCTCCCTTTGTTGACCAAATATGAATGGAGTATATTTTGGGGCTCTCTATTCTGTTCTACTGATCTATGTGTCTATTCGTATGCCATTCACATATTGTTTTGATTACTAGTTTGATTACTAGTATAGTTTGAAATTAGAAAGTGAGATGGTTCCAGCTTTGTTCTTCTTTCTCAGGGTCTTTTGTGGTTCCATGAAAATTTTAGTGTACTGTTGGTGAGAATGTGAATTGGTATAGCCAATATAGAAAATAGTATAAAGTTTCCTGAAAACATTAGAAAGAGAACTATCATATGATTCAGCAATTCCACTGGCATATATACAAAAGAAAAGAAAATAAGATCTTGCAGAAATACGTGCACTTCCATGTTTATGACACTGTTATTTACAATAATCAAGAAATGAAAATAACCTGTTTCCATTGATGGATGAATAGATAAAAAAATGATGTGATTATATATGTATAGATGTAGATATAGAAATAGAGGTAAAAATATACACACACTGGAATATTATTCAGAAATAGAGGTAAAAATATACACACACTGGAATATTATTATGAGAAAGAAGAAAATTCTGTCATGTTTTTAAGAACATGGATGGATCTTGAGGGCATTATGCTAAACCCAGTAATTCAGAGAAAGACAATACTATATGATATCAGTAATGTGTAAAATTTTCTTTTAAAAACTGAACATGTAGAAACAGAGTAGAATGATATTTACTAGAGGGTGGGAGGTCAAAGAAGTGATGAGACATTGGTCAAAGGGTACAAATTTCCAATTAGAAGACAAATAAGTTCTGGTCTAATGCACAATATAGTGATTATAGTCAATAACACTATTGTGTTATGTACATGAAAGTTGTAGAGAGAATAGATCTTAAATGTTCTTACTAAAAAAAAAAATAATGATAATTATGTGATGAGATGGAGATATTAGCTAAGAGTAAGATGGTAATCATTTTGGAATATATAAGTATCAAATAAATACATTATATGCTTTAAACTTACACAATATATGTCAATTATATGTCTCTATATGCTCCAGATAAGTTTTTCAAAACACCGTGTAAAAATAATAGATAGAAGGATGTAACACCACCAAACAGTCAACATTTTAAAATTAACCAAAAAAGACACTTAAAGATAATTAAGAATTGACACATTTGGAGGGTTAGCTAATTTTTTAAAGCATTGCAGTTTTTGCAAAAGAAAACCTCAATAGGGATTGTTAATATCTGGGAATGCTACATCAAGAAAGTGAGAGATGAGCTAGAACTTGAAATGAAGAGATTTTATATGTGACTTAAAGTTCTGTTAAGTAATAAGAAGATTTCTTTATTCCAAGTAAAATCATCCTACTCAGTGTCCCTTCTGTTTGATGTATGTACAGTGAAGGGTGATGAGGGGAGTATGGATTGGCATGTGGCAGCACAGCAGATGCTAACCAAACACAACACATTGTGCTCTTGTACTAAATATCATGAAGAAAACACCTTCTCCTGCTTTCCATATGCATAGAAATGTATAAAATTATAGCTTGCTTCCTCATACAATATAACAAATGAAGTCCTACATTTTAAGTATATATAAGAATAAGTACACATACATATTTACATTCATGTATAGGTTTATATTTTTTAATAAAATAATAATCATGGCAGGGAATTTTATAATATATTTTATAGTCGATAATTAGTCAAATAAATCATCAGAATTATTATACACCAAAATGTTTGCTGTGATATAAAAAAATGAAGATATGTCAATGGATACTAAATATTCAAAGAATAAATGTAGGATATACAATATATAAAAATGTGGGAATTTTACTCAAAAAAATCAATAAATCCAAGGACATCTAATGACAAAATATAAAAATAGTGTTCATTATTCTAGAATTAGGACAAAAGTGTCAGAGATATAACATATTGGTTAAGTGGTAAGAGTACTCTTAAACTTATTATTTGGGGAAACTTGTAAAGAAAAGAATATGCTAAATATAACACAAGCAGTCATCTTTTGTCTACAGAGATGCTGAGTAATGTTCTTAACTTGTAAGGTTTAATTATTCACATAAAAACTATCAAGACAGTTCAAAAAAAGTCTTTAAATTATTCATATGAATTAATACTAGAGTTTATTTTGTTTAAGACACTGCTTGCAGCACATTGGGATTTCATATCTTTAGAATATATACAAACCTCTGGCAATTTAGTCATCCATTGCTACTTCACATGTGCACATATTTCCAGAAGAAAGTGCTCAAATCTAGTCAAATGGCTGAAAATGAAAGAACAAGAATGAGAGTACATGATCACCATCCCAAAGAGAGTTAAGCCTGTTTCTCAATGACATTTAGGCAATATGAACTTCAATATACTTGACGGGGAAAAAAATGACAATTTGTTGATTGATGAGGAGTTGTGATGTGGAAATAACTGGCAAGCTCTGGCCAATAATCGCAATATATTTCCTTCACAGTTAATATAGCTTCAAAACTCGAGTTGCTGTAGTTCTTGGATGATGGAAAGAACTTTAGTGGATAACCATTAATATGTACATATGCTTGACAAATTCTTTTAATAGTATTTTAAATTTATGTATATGTGCTGATAAGTAAAACACTGTATTCCTTCATTCTTTAATGGTTTATTTATTGACTCATTCTCCCACCACCCCGTAGTTAGATTTTAATGATCTGTTATTTGCTGTTAGTGATATTTTTGGTAAATTAAATCTATCAATAATAATAATGGTAATAATAACAACAATAATAATAAACCTATAGTTTAACTATTTCTATGTTTCAGATTTTACTCTTTAAGATAATAACCAATATTAATACAAGTATGTTTGATGTTGTGTGGAGAAAGACAATCCGGCCATAGTCAGGCTCTCTCTCAAAACTCTTAGCAGCTAACTTCCGAGAGAGGAGGTGACTCAGCACTTCCTCACTTATGTAACCATGTGCCGGGTAACCATGTGCAGGTTTCCATCATATGGCAGTGTGCCACTATTGTTTAACCTGTGTATAAAAGGCACTGTTGCTCTGCCCAGTGGGCTGTGCCCTTGCTGGAATAAAGAGCTATGTCACAGTTGCCTATGGATCCTGGCATTTTCATTGAACTTCTGAGCCTTGTACCCCTTACTTCAGAACCTCGAATCTGCAGCAACACAGACATATTTCACTGTATTTTACTCTGTGTTTTTAATATAGTAGAGATTAATCAGAAATTAAAAGCAGCTGTAAACACTCAGGCTCAATAATTTTCTCAGTCACTAAATTCAGTGCAATTAAAACTAACCAATAGTTTATTGCATTGTGGTCAACACTATGGTAGAAATTTCTATTTATTGGATATAAATTTAGTGTCATTTCCCGCTTACATTTTTGTTATGTTCCAGAAGCTGCTAGCTAAGAGGTTTAACACTTTGAAGTGTCAAAGCTAGTTTACAAATATTATTTACCATGATATTATAGAATAATATTATTGATTGTAACATTTTCATTATTATTAACCACAGCTCAAAATCTGGTTTCTATGGAAAGTATATTCAGAATCCTATCAAAGAATGTAGGTCTATTTTACCAAATAAAGCAGTGGGAATGGGAACTCCTTGGGTTGCTTTGGCAGTAAGAAAATGATTCCAGAATGAGCTTCCTCAAGGTGACATCTTTAGGTTAATAGATTAGCCAGCAGAGTATTGAGGTTGTGAGAAGACCATATAGCTAATTCAAATTTATAAATTATGCTCGTAAAAATGAAAATAAATTTCAAACGTGAAATTCTTAAATGTTACTATGTGTGAAAGATATTGCTTCTCTCTAGATGCCTGGAACCACACTGTTGAGATCTAGAGAATGTCTCACATTCCAAATATTTACTCTCCTATCCACCTTACAATAATAAAACTGCTATTCTTTCAAAGAAGATGTTTCAAATACCATTTTGAGAAGAGACTAGTAAAATAAATTCACAAAAGGATTTGAAGGTTAACAATATATATTTCACACACTTTAGGACATATCTGCATTATAATTTCAAAATGGGGTTCTAGTAGAAGGACTTTTATGCGTACCACTAAAATTGTACCATTAATATATGTAGCTGAGTTATATGCAGGGTACATTCTCATTCCAAAGCAATATAGGATTATGCCCTATAAAATAAACAGTGAGAAAGAATTCAACATTAATTGTTATTTTAATGGTAATTGATCGAAATCTGTATATCTTGAAATATGTTGCCTATTATTACAGAATAGCAAGTGGTTTGCTTATCTTGAATAAGAACAATACAACCCATTATTAAAATTATAGAAATAAAATTACTTATGTTTATTTGCTAAACAAGATGATAGAATTGATAAGAGATAAAAACTTATTTAACATAATTTATTTATAGTATGCAATCATTACTGACATTATTTAATTTTTTTGGATAATAATTCTACATATAGAATTTCATCATATCTCCGAGTTATCGGGGGAAAGGTAACATCTATTGCTTCATTTAATAATCATTTTTGGTCTATTCATGAATTAATTACTTATTAATGGTGGATTTATCTGTTAACATGTAATTTAGCATAAACTGTAAGAATGACAAGAATGGTAAGAACAACATCGCTACATATTTTCAAGGAGGGGGAATGACATAATTGGACTAAAGTGTAGAGAATGGCCTGTCAGACAACAATAATAACTTGCAGAAATTCAGAGAACAATTAGTCGTAGCATGTCCAAGTTAGTGGCAAATGGTAGGAAAAATTTTGAGAGAATTTAGAAAATAGAATCCACATGTAGTTTGTTAGATATGGGAGAGAAGGAGGGAATGGGCCAGTGAATAATGACACATAGGCTTCTGGGCTTGGCAGTAGGATAGTAGCAGTAGTTAATTACTTATTTAGACAAACCGAGGGGAAAAGCATGAGCACTAGCAAATTTGAGTTGAAGGGTAAATGACCTCAGATACAGGCATACTGATTTGAGCTATAATATGAGGGATTTTAACATTAAAGGCATGGAGACAGGTTGAGTTCCATTATGAATATTATACTATAATTTTTTTTTAAACTTAATTCAAATCAAAGTATTATAGGTATAGGTAATTTTATAAACGTTCTTATGATTTATATAATAAAATGATGGCTTATGAATTGTGTACTAAAAAAATCAATCTGCTTTTTATATATTTTAAAAAATAAATCTGTAGTGTGTAATATTATAAAAATAAATCTTGCAGTAAAAAATTCTATCAGTCTTCAGGAAAAACAGCAATACTTACATCTATTTTACTGCACTAAGTAGTCACATTTGTAAAAACTAATAACACAAATAAATTAATATATTAGCAAATAAATAGAAATTAGAATTAGAAATTAGAAAATAAAGCATTTTCTCCTGCTGTCTTGCTGATTACTTGCTGCTAATAAGAATTTTTTCTGCTATTGAATATTAAAATCAGCCTGATTTTGCCTGTACAGCAGTTTATACAATGAATATATTTGTGCCCTATCTAAAAAAAAAAATAATAATAAAAATCTCTGACATGAAAAACATGCTGTTTCCACTTAAATTGAATTTTTTTCTCATGGTTTTAGAATTATATACTTTTCTAATATTTATGGTGCTACACATTTAGAAGCATTAACTGTGGCATACATTTTACTTTGGCCTGTATTTTGTATTTACTGCTAGCTTAAGAAAGTATTGAGAGATATCCATATCTCATAGTCATCCTTTAATAACTGAGCAGAATGAATGTTGTGAAAAAGGAAGAGGAACTAATAGGTTATGATGAAATCATTCATTCTATTATTAGATGGTTATTAAATTAGTTATCACGAGAAATGTTTAATACTTATCAGAAGCCTGAGGCAACACACATTTATTCATTGAAGTCTTATAGCATACATCTAAATTAATTATTCAAAATGTATTAATTCAACAACTTTTGTATGACCAGTTTTTACCAGAACAGAAAATATTCTTGAAAAAGAATGATTCCCTTCCTCCCATCCCTAATGTCATAATGTACTTTAAAAGATAAATTTTCCAAAATATATATATTTTTAGAGAAAAATAATCAGAAATTATAGTTTTAGAGTTTAGCCAAAGAATTTGGGTACACAAAGACCTCTAGGTAACATTTGCTCTTGAAACTTTATATGAGATACTTCTGAAAAATGAATGTATTTTAAGATAGGTTTAAAGCACAAAATAGACTATATAAATAAAATATATGTTATTTACTAAAACTCTGTTAATAGAAAATGAGAAATGACATTATAAACATGACTTTAATGAAGCTAATATTAAATAAAATATCCAATTAGTTTGATTTCATTAGCTGCCCAAAGAAATTCTCTTGTGTGCTATAGAAAATGTTGCAAAAAATGGGAAACCTTTGAATGATGTATTATGTGTTGTTGTAGATGTAAAATTTTAGTAGTGGAAGAGAGAATATATTTTGATTTGTGTGTTTGGTCAGATCATTCTATTGATCTTATACATTCTAACATTCCACTTGGCAGATGAAATTGAAAATGAACTTCCAGGATGATGCATTTTATTTTCAGTGCAAGTAGTCATTAAGGCTAGAAGTCAGAATGCTAGTAGCTACTATATCCTAATAGCTGTACAGCAAAATATTGAAAGGAAATTCCACATTACTACATTCTGCATAGCATCCAAAACAAGCAAAATGTTTGATTTACAGACATTCATACTAAAATACAAATAGGCATAGTTCTCCACTGTTACACCGTGTTTATCATGTTTAGTCTGGCCCAGTAATCTTATTTAAAGGTATATTCACCTTTTTAATTTCAGCTCATAAATCCAGGCAATAAATATTTATATAAGGCCTTACAAATTGTGGTTAAGTACTCTGCACTATACTTTTTCTACTTTGTCATTGTTATACTTTATGTTGACTACAAAGTTAGAGTTTATATTTGTCCTTTACAACATCTCTGAGTGTCTTGTTAATAAGAATTTTATTCATAATTAAGGAAAATGGCAGTTTCCTAAGTCATGAAACTGCAGTATACTTACTTGTTATTGTATTTTAGGTTACATCTTTCTTAGAAATTTCTTGTATACATGGCAGGAGGGGAACAAATTGCAATAATCATTTAAGTATATGTTTATCAAAGATTTTTTTTTTCACTTTTCAAGCACAGGAAAATATACAAGATACATTTGAAGATACATAACAATCATTTGAAAAGGATTTTAAGTTTTCCATTTAGAGAAGTAACATATTTGGTTAAGAAGGAATGTGCAACTAGTTATATTTTTTTGTGCTAACTTTTTAGTTCTACTACTATTTTCTTTAATAAAAGTCTGAAAAGGTATTTACTTTCTGTACCTTACATATTTATGTGATCACAAAGAGCCATGTCAAGATGAACAATAGCTGTGGACTAATGCAGTTAAAGAGTTAACCTTACTGAAAGAGGTCTGGCATTTGCCTTCATTTTGGGGGAGGCTGTCTCTTAACCCTTGGAATATCCTGCCTGATAAATTATCTTTGTTTACTTGGGAGATTTGGGACATGCCTGATAGTCAATGCTGACAACAATTTACAGTGGGAGCTTTTGGACTAGAAGATGTCACTAGACCTCTGGAGAGACTAGAGACTAAGGTCAGCCACATAAGCAGTCAGCATGTTTATGGGATTAAACCCAATAAAACTTCTAGATACCAGAGCTTGAGAAACATCTCTTATTGACCATGCTCCATGTATATTGTTACACATCATTGCTGGGAGCTGTTAATATTATTCATAGCTCTGTTGAAAGAGTACTACCAGAAACTTCAACTTGGAAATCTCCTAAACTCTACCCCATTCACTTCTTCTTGTGGCTGATTTTAATATGTATCTTTTCACTTTATTAAACTGTGACTGTGGATATAACAGCTTTCAGTGAGATCTGAGTGAATTATGGAACTTTAAGCTGTTCTTGGGGACCTCCATACTTGTAATTTGTGTGAGAAGTGAGGATGATCTTGAGGGCTTACAAATTTTGCAGAACTAAATATTTGTCTCTTTAAATTTTGGTTTTGTGGTAATAGGAGTTAAGGACAGTTTTCTAGAATATTTAATGTGGGTCTAGAAATATGAACAAGCTGTCAAAAGTTTGTGAAAATTAAGCAAGTTAATGTTTTAAAGCATTTAGAACAGTGCCTGAAGCAGATTAAATACTACATAAATATTAGCTCTTATTGTCTTCATTCTTTGACACATAGATAAAAATGTTTTAAGTATGACTTTAACATAGCAAGTACTAATTAAAGAAATGCATATATAGTCAGTCGTTTTCATGATCTTAAGTGATTTTTGGTTGACGTTTGGCCAATTGCCATAGTGTCTCCATCCATCAGTCTCTATTTACTCTCTAAATGAAGGAATTGAGTTCTCAGTTTGAGGTTCTTTGTTCTAGAATATCTTTTTCTATTTATGTGATAAAGTTTCTGTTTTTAAGCCTGCCTATACACTCACTTAATATATGACAAAGGAGGTAAGAATATACAAGGGGGTAAATACAGTCTCTTTAATAAATAGTGTTGGGAAAATTGAACAGATACATGCAGAAAAAGAAAAATAGAAGAAGAAGCTGGACTATCTTCTTGAACCATATACAAGAATGGACTCAAAATGGATTAAAGGGTTAAATATAAGACCGCAAACCATAAAAATTCTAAAAGAAAACATAGGCAGTAAACTCAATGATATTACTAACAGTAATTTATTTTTGGATATATCCCCCGGGGTAAGGGAAACAAAAGAAAAAATAAACAATGTGACTACATCAAACTAAAAAGTTTTTGCACAGCAAAGGAAATCATTAACAAAACATAAAGAATAGACTGGGAGAAGATATTCTCTAACAGTACATCTGATAAGGGGTTAATATTCAAAATATATAAAGAACTCATACAATTCAACAACAGCAAAAAAAAAAAAAAAATTCAATTTAAAAATGGGCAGAAGATCCAAACAGGTATTTCTCCGAAGAGGAAATACAGATGGCTAATAGGCATATGAAAAGATGCTCAAGATTGCTAATCATCATAGAAATGCAAATTAAAATCACAATGAGATATCACTTCACACCTGTCAGAATGACTGTCACCAATAAATCAAAAAACAAGTGTTGGAGATGATGTGGAGAAAAAGGAACCCTCATACATTGTTGCTGGGATTGCAAATTGGTACATCCACTATGGAAAACAGTATGAAAGTTTTTCAAAAAATTAAAAATTGATATACCTTTTGACCCAGCAATTGTACTTCTTGGTATTTAGCTTAAGAAAACCAAAACAATACTTCATAAAGATCTATGCACCCTGATATTCATGGCAGCACAATTTATAATAACCAAGATAGAGAAACAATCTAAATGCCTATCAACAGATGATTGGATAAAGAAGTTATGGTTCATATATACAATGGAATATTACTCAGTCATTAAAAAAATGAAATCCTACCTTTGCAATGACATGGATGGACCTAGAGGTTAGTCAGACAGAGAAAGATAAGTACCATACAATTTCACTTATATGCAGAATCTAAGGAATGAAAGAACTAACTAATCAAAAACAGACTCACAAATATAGTGGACAATTTGATGACAGACAGAGGAGAAGGAGAGGAAGGATTTGGGGACGAGAGAATGGGGTGAAGAGTTAAAAAGTACAAATTAGTAGTTGATAGATGGTCACAGGGATGGGGAGCATGGCATAGAGAATGCAGTTAACATTAATATATTGGCTAGGTGAACAAACAAAGTAGAGAAGGAGCAACTAGGGAAATTGTTTTATAAATTATATAAATGTCTAACCAATGTACTGTATACTTGAAACTAATTAAAATAAATTTATTTTAAAAATATATATTTAAAACCAGTATATACTAGGCAAACGAATTTAATGAGAACATAGCTATTGTGTGCTCTGTGGGAATTCTCTGGCATTTTTAATGAGGTAACCTAACTTCTTTTCTATATAAAATGGAGTTATCATTCTTTACTTTTATATTTGGTTTATTATATAGATCGTATTAACTTGGAACATTATAACTCAACCAATAATTTATTAAGTAAAATAATTTAGGCAAGATATAATTTATTTGTTCATTTTGCATAGCTAAATATTAATTCTGGCAAAAATTCTGCCTTGGTTATCATATAATTATTGGCAAAGGAATTATACAAAAGAAACTGGTCCTTAATAAATGAAACCTGAAAATATTTAATAAACAACAACAACAAAAAGAGTGTGCATTTCTTCAGTCTACTAAAAATCACCCTTTTTAGGAATTCAAGAAAAGATACAAGATTCAAAAATAAATCCTGACTTGATTTCTATTTTTTGTGCTTTAGCTACTCAGCATGTTTCAACTTAAGAAATAACAATATATCTACCAAGTATATATAGCTGTAGACTCATATTCCATTTAACAAATTACCTAGTAAGTGGAAATTCAATTAAAATATCATTTGTTATTTTTTTTTCAATATTAGGCACTGCAATGCCATTTCTTTGTTTAGATACACTGTCCTTTTACTGCTTTTTAAAAAGTGCATAATACTATATTAATTCTTTCAAAGGAAATGGATTATATTTTGAGATTTTTTTGGCACTTTCATGACACCTCATAGCTAACTATTCATGTGGATTGAAAACCATAAGCTAATTTATCTTTCCTTTTATAATTATTATTGCCATTTTCTCTAGAGACAACTTAATTGTATCTTAATGAGTTAATTCTGCTATTTATTCATTATACAATATCAATAAATGTTTATAACTTTTCCTTATTTCAAATCTAAAAGTGTTCAAACTGTTTATAATTAGGGTCATGTATCAGTTAGTTTTATTTTGTATAGCATTTCCAGTATGAAATGTGAAATTTATGCAATTTGACATTTACCTTTATATTATTTATTCTATTGTGGAAAGTTGCAACATTTTCTTAAGGTTTACAGAGGTCAACACTCTAAGCTCAAGAATCCATTACAAAATAAATAGTAACTCTTACTGAAAAACATACTCTATTAAATTTTACTGAATATTAATGACATTATGGACTGGATACATTGAAAACTTAAATTGGCCTCTAGAACTTTAAAAGATGCATATAGGATTAGTTTGGAAGACTATAAGAACACTTTTTTAAATTTTAAACTATAAATGTTTCTTCTGGAGTACATCTTCATTTATAGAATCTGCCATGATACCTATATTAATCTCTGATTCTCGCTTTTTCCTCTTTCTTTTTCTGTTTCTATTTCTCTTTTTCTTTCTCTTTCCCCTCCTTCTCCAAGAGATTATAGGACATTCCATTTTGATGCCAAACGTAAATGTTGTTCAGCTCTTTAAATGATGGAAACTTTATAACTCTTAAAAAAGGGATAAATCATTATATACTTTTTAAAAGTAGAAACAGGCATAACATTACCCAGAGTTTGATTAAATCTTTTATCTCTGCATGTCTGTCTTAATTATCAACATTAAAATAGGTCTGTTGTTATTTATTCTTAGGTGGTTTCCAGTCTAGATTGTTAAAATAAATCAATCTTACAATTTAGACATTTCAATCAAGATTTATTTTTTGTCCCTTTAGTGTTACAAAGTCAGAGTTTTGTTTTTGTTTTCTAATTTTTAGTTTTCACGAATTTCAAGTCATTGTTAGACTTGAGAAAGGAACAAAGTATTTATTAATTTAGAATGATCTTCTTACCATTTTGGACTTTTAAGAGTAAGGTATGGATTTTAAAATCTTATAGAGTATTACTATACAGCTCTAATTATCAAATGAATCTTGGCATAGCTGTAAGAGCCTTCCTCAGCCTCAGTAGTATTTTTTTTTTTTTTCCTAGAAGACTTAGCTTAATATAATGGTTCCTTTCCTCTATTTTGCTATTTAAACATCAGTGTTCTAACAAAACTTCCAAGATGATAAGCTGGATCAATGTGCAGTGGAGAGAACTTTTATACTGTTTTACTTTTATTTCTTCCTTCTTTCTCTTTCTTTTCTTTTCTCCTTTCTTTTCTTTTGTTCTTTTTGTTTCTTTTCTTCTTTTCTTTTATTTCTTTTTTACTATCTTTATTTTATGAATACTTCCACATTTGGCTGTCTTATTCCCTCTGGGAGATCAATCAACCTCCAAATATTTTCTTAAAACCTTTTCTGAACTTATTCTACCTTTATTATGAGAGTTGTGAAGGTTTTTCTTTGAACCTTTTCCAGTCGGTTAATGTGGACAGCACTGTGTCTTTGTGTGATCCACTTTGAGTTCTCACCTTGAAACTGCATTCACATTTTTTTGCAATTTTTTGTTCATTAATGAATCTCTTACAAAGAATTTCTCTCTCTCTCTCTCTCTCTCTCTCTCTCTCTCTCTCTAGGATATTGAGAATCCACATTGTATATCCACTTCTTTTAGCTTTTAAAGATACCCAGAAAAGAATATGTACATATACCTTAGGATGAGACATGTTAAAGCTAGGCAATATAGAATTTGAATCAAAAAGGGCTTTTTTGAATATGCATATATTTTAAACGTGTGTGTTTATACATATGTGTGTGTATTCAAGTCTACATACACACATATACTGAAATAAATAAAATGTCAATTAGATATATACCATAATTTTGCTTGAAGACTTTTGTTTAACCTATATCATATGTTTTAAATTTACATGTAACCAATAACTATATTATTTTAATTTATATTTGTTTAAGTCCATTTGCTTACCTGGTGACAATAGCAAATGTACTACTATCATTAAGAGCAAGAAACTTGGCTATTTTTTTTTTCCTATAATCTTTCTAGTAGCTAAAATAGTTTCTGAAATTCATTAACATTCTTCTCCCAATAATTACTATGTTAACAAACTTTTGTGGAACCTAAAGCAAAGGGTTAAAAAATTATACTGTTGTTCTCTGCTTTTGTTAGTAAGATCAATCTCTTTGTGTCAGCTGATTTTGTATGTGTGTGTGAAATTCAAATTAATTTTATAATAATTATCATTAGTGCCAAATATAGATAGAAACACACATACACAAAAGGAGATAAAATAAGAGTGCCAAAGACATTCTTCTTATATTATACATTTTGGGTAATTTTTCCAAGGAATAAAAGTAATATCACCTATATTTTAGTGACAACACTTTTAAAGGGCAATTCTCTGATTTCGTTCTAATTTTCCCTTTTTTTTTATGAATAGGTTCAAATATTTATATTTCAAAAGAAAGAAAAAATATTTGAGCTAAAATAAAAGAGTCATGATCTCTGAATATCATTAACTCAGAAAACATTAAAAAATAATGATGAGGGAGTAATTTCAGAAATATGGCAGAGCAAGAGATGTCCACAGATCTCTCCCCTTGAAACAACAATAAACCAAACATCTAAAACTCAACAAAAAACACCCAAACTGCACACCAGCACATCTGAGTGTGGGATCTGTACATAAGAGCTACCACAAATCAAAACTCTGGGGAGTTGGGCGGTAAACTGGGAGAAACAAGAACCTGACTCTCACAGCCAGAGGGAGTGGGGGAAGGGGAGAAGGTGCAGCAAGTTCCCTGAACAACCTTTCCTGGGAGAGCTGTGAGCTCCACGTGGCCAGCAGCAGTGCCAGGCATCAGAAAATAAAGGGGAGAAGTTGGGACAGCAGAGAAGCGGTGATGGCAGAGAAACAACAGTTGATTCATACAAGCTGAGGATGCAAAACACAAGGCTGAGCTGCAGCCCCCATCTTCCAACCCAGAGTGTTCCTCCCCTATATCCACCAAGAACTAACAGAGTGGAGCCCAAAGAATTCTGAGAAAACACTACTGGAACTGTTGCTAACACTGACAGGGACTGAGACTGAGGGTAGCGAGCTTGATTGAATATCTACAAGAGAAAAAGACATTATTGAGACTTTATATAAAGTAGGGATACAAGAGCTTTGATGCCACCAACTGGAAACCAAAAGAAACACACCTTCTCTACAACAGAGACCTTTATATAATAAATCTTTCTGGAGAAAAAAAAAAAAAAAAAAAAAAGCAGAATACATTTCCATAAATGCCCAGGCAGAGAAATAGTCCATTAAACACCATGAAGAACCAAGGTGGCATGGCAACTCAGAAAGAGAGAAAAGAGAAAAATATCCAGAAAATAAGCTTATAGACATAGAAATAAGTGACTTAAAAGACAGAATTCAGGATGGTACTTCTGAAAAAACTCAGTGATATCTGAAATACTTCATATCAACAATTTCAGAAATTGAAAAAAAAAACAACTAGATGAGCAGAACAAGGAGATTGAAACCCTCAAAAGGAACAGAATAGAGCTTCTGGAGACAAAAAGACATACTGCAAGAGCTGAAAAATGAAATAGCAAGATTGGTAAATAGAGATTACCAAATGGAGGAAAGGATCAGCAATATCGAAGACAGAAATCTAAAAATAAATCAGAAGGAAGATGAGAGAAACCAAAAAATGAAAAATAATAAGATAATTGCAAGAATTAGCTGATACCATCAGGAGAGGAAACATAGGAATAATGGGCATTATCAAAGGCAAGGAAAAGGAGCAGGGACTAGAAAGTATTTTCAGACAAACAGTGGACAAGAATTTCCCAAATCTAAGGAGTGAGCTGGAGCTTGGAATTCAAGAAGTCAACAGAACATCCAATTCTGTAAACCTAAAAAAGGCCTTTGTATTGAAATTACCAAGACACATTGTATTAAAATTATTCAAAAATCAACGACAAAGATAGAATTCTCAGGGCAGCCAGTGAAAGGAAAACAGTAATCTATAAAGGAAAACAATTAGGTTATCGTTGGACCTCTCAGCACAAACCTTACAAGCTAGAAAGGAGCGGAATCAAATATTTAAACAATTAAGTGAAAGAAAATACCAGCCAAGAAAAACGTATCCAGCTAAGCTCTCCTTTAGATATGAAGGAGAAATAAAGAATTTTCAGACATACAAAAATTAAAGTAATTATCCACTACGAGGCCTGCATTACAGGAAATACTGAAGGAGGTTAGTGCACGTAAAACAAAATGACAAAATAAATACATAACTAG
>NW_011888807.1:8438601-8474278 GCF_000151845.1 Pteropus vampyrus
TATATATATTCATTCATATATTAAGCCTTAATTTAGAAACCAAATAAGCAACTGAATATTTTTATAGCTACATTACCTCACTAATGTCTGGCCTTTAGCTACCAGGAACACTATTGTCGTTACAATAAGAAAAAAACACACACCCATTAGAATGGACTGTTGGACATCCCAGTAAGAGGATATTAGAAAGGAATTAATAGGTTTGGACTCACATTCTGTGATTTTAGAGAGTTTAAGTTGGCAGGGCTTTGCTCTTGTTTTGGATTTGTTTTACTGTTAGGAAGTGGGTTTAATTCTGTGATTATATATCTTCTTATCTTTAATAATGAAGAACTAGAGTGAGGCTAAAACTGCAACTGGTAAAGAGGCAGCAATTACTTATTGATAGAGTCACCAAGTGTCGAAGTTAACTCAATGTCACATAATAACAGTTCTTCAGAGAAATGGAAACAATAGAATGTGTGTATCTACATAATAATATTTGTTTTAAGAAATTAGCTCATTTGATTATGGAAGCTGACAGATCTAAACTCTGCCAGGTAAAGTAGCAGACTGGAGACCTAGGGAAGAGTTGATGTTGCAACTCAAGTCTGAAGGCCATCTGAAGATGGAACTCCCTCTTCCCCAAAAATCATCTTTTCAACTGATTGGATGAAACCCACTCACATTGTAGAGAATAACCTGTTTTACTCAAAGTCTAACCATTTAAATGTTACTCTTGTCTAAAAAATACTGTACAGCAATATCTACGCTAGGGTTTGATCAAATATTGGAGTATTGTGGCTAGCCAAGTTGACCTCAAATTAACCATCATAATTTGTAAAATTATTTACATGTCATTGGTGTGTTAAATATTTAATCCTCTAACTACAAGTTAAGTTATGCTCCATTCCTCATCATTTCCAACAGAATTTTACTAGCTTTAGAAAAGAGAGAAATATATCTCCTATCTTGAGGTGAACCATAACTTAATTAAACTAATTACACTAGAGTACTGCTATGAATTTCTTGTGCAAAAAATGTGATAGTAGTAACTTTTTGCCATAAATATTTTGTTAGTGAGGCTGGTAGTCTAACAGTACATGTTGGTAGGTGTTTAAAAAAAATACCAGAGCATTTCAAGAATTAAAACCTGATTATAGAGAAAATAATTAAAGATTAAGCTATTCTCAAACTAACACTTGCTTTCTTGAATGAATAATTTTTTTAAATGAAAAAGAAAAAAGCCTTGGAAATTTTTTAAATGTTTTATATATGAAGATCTATTATAGCAATAAAAATGCAAATACTTGTTTTCTTAATAATCATATATGGATAAAATAAACCATTAATTTTGAGGAAAGTCTAAATATCCTGAATGTTTGAATATATTGTTCCTTCATGGGACATCAACTAACTGTTAGAATTAAGGTCTGATTTCTTTTGCCTCCTATTTTTTTCTTTCTTCTCCTCCCTCCCTGTCTCTCACCTTCCTTCCTTTCTATCTCCTGTTTTACTTTGGCAAGCATGGTGCATTTATTTTCACTTAAGGAAATACAGAATTTAACTTAAAAAAGAGCATTCGAAATTTAAAGTGAGGTTCTATTTTCTTCATTACACCTATGCATATGTAAGCTGAATATCAAATATATCTAATACTTACTTTTAACAAGTTTTTACTCTATCCATAGCTGAGTGAAATATTTTAGCACTTTTAATTGTTTAAGAGGCATGATTTACTTTATAAGCAGTACATTTTATTTTATCCTAAATACTTATGATAAAAAAAATTGTCTAAATATTCAAGTGACTGTGTATTTGTTAAAAATTGCTCTGACTGCTATGACACATAAAATTTGTAGCACAGTATACATATAATAAAAAGTCCAGTTCTGCTAGCTCTTACTCAGGCAGTATCTACCCTATTAATACTGAAGATGGTATGTCCAACATAGAAAATAATACAACATAAGCTTCAAATGCAACACAATAGCACTTTTATAACTCATTACATTTAATGAGAATTATGCACACATGTAACAAAGAGCAGAAAATTTAGCTAATAAACCACTAAGGCATTTACTTTTTCTTTCTTTTTTTAAATTTATTTTTATTTTTTTAATTAATTAATTTACTTTTTTTTTATAGTGACATTGGTTAATGAAATCCAATAAGTTTCAGCTGTACACTTTAACAGTAAAGCATATATATATTTACATTGTGAGTTCACTTCCCATTGTTAGATTTTTTTCTGTCACTACATATTTGACTCCTTTACCCTGTCTACCTATCCTCCTTCCCCCTACCCTCTAGTAACCACTAGTCTATTGTCAATATCCATGAAACTCTGCTTGTTAGTCCTGTTCGTTTATTGTTTTTAGATTTATATCCCACATTTAAGTGATATCATGTGATTTTCAACTTTTTTTGTCTGGCTTATTTCGCTTAGCATTATTATCTTGGGGTCCATTTATGTTGTCATAAATGGCAGTATTTCATCTCTTCTTATGGCTGAGTGATATTCCACTGTATATATGCACCACCGTTTCTTAAGCCAATCATCTATCGTAGCACATTTCGGGTGCTTTCATGTCCTGGCCACTGTGAATTATGCTGCTATGAACATTGGTGTGCAAATATCTTTTCAGATATCGGTTTTCAAGTCTTTGGAGTAAATATCCAGTAGTGGGATTGCTGAATAATATGGTAGATCAATTCTTAGTTTTTTGAGGAACCTCCATACTGTTTTCCATAGTGGCTGTACCAAATTGCAGTCTCACCAGTAGTGTATGAGGGTTCCTTTACCTCCGTATCTTCTCCAACATTTGTTATTACTGGTCCTGTTGATTATAGCAATTCCAACAGGTGTGAGATGGTATCTCATTGTGGTTTTGATTTGCATTTTCCTAATAGCTAGTGATGCGGAGCATCTTTTTAAATATCTGTTGGCCATTTATATTTTATCTATGGAGAAGTGTCTGTTCAGGTCCTCTGTCCATTTTTTGATTGGATCATTAGGTGTTTTTTTTTGTTGTTATTGAGATGTATGAGTTTGTTGTAAATTTTGGATATTAGACTCTTATCGGAGGTGTTGCTTGCAAATATATTTTCCCATTCAGATGGTTGTCTCTTTACCTTGTTGATAGCTTCTTTTGCTGTGCAGAAATTTTTTAGTTTGACATAGTCCCATTCATTTATTTTAGCTTTTATTTCCCTTGCTTTTGAGGTCAAATTCATAAAATTTTCTTTAAGTCCAAGGTCCTTGAGTTTAGTTTCTTTGTTTACTTCAATGTATTTTATTGTTTCAGGTCTTATATTCAGGTCTTTAATTCATTTTGAGTTAATTTTTATGTGTGATAGACAATAGTCTAGTTTTGTTCTTTAGCAGGTGTCTTTCCAGTTTTCCCAAAAACATTTACTGAAGAGGCTTTCCCTTCTCTACTGTACGTTTTTGTCTTTTTGGTCAAAAATTATTTGCCCATATAAATAAGGGTTTACTTCTGGACTCTTGATTCTGTTCCACTGGTCCCTCTGACTGTTTTTCTGCCTGTACCATGCCGTTTTGATTACTGTCGCTTTTTAGTATAATTTAAGTCGGGCAGAGTGATGCTTCCATCCTCGTTCTTTTTTCTAAAGATGCCTTTGGCAATTCATGTTTTTTTTTGTGCTTCCATACAAAACTGATAATATTTTGTTCTATTAAAAAAAAAAAAGATGAGATTTTGATAGAGGTTGCATTAAATCTGTATAATGCTTTAGGTAATATGGTCATTTTAACTATGTTGATTCTTCCAATCCAAGAACGCAGAATATCTTTCTATGACTTTGTACCTTCTTCGATTTATTTTAATAGGATCTTATAGTTTTTATTATATAGGTCCTTCACATGTTTTGTTAAATTTATTCCTAGGTATTTTATTCTTTTTATTGCAATTGCAAAAGGAATTATTTTTTCCACTTCTTTTTCTGACACTTCATTATTAGAGTATAGTAACTCTATGGATTTTTGAACATTGATTTTGTATCCAGAAAATGTACTGTATTCCTTATTGTTTCTAGGAGTGTTCTTGTGGAGTCTTTAGGGTTTTCTATATAGAGAATCATGTCCTCTGCAAATAGTGACAGTTTGACTTCTTCATTTCCTAATTGAATGTCTTTTACATTTTTCTCTTATTTGATTGCACTCACTAAGACCTCCAATGTTATATCGAATAACAGTGCAGATAGTGGACAGCCTTGCCTTGTTCCTGATCTTAGGAGGAAGGCTTTTAGTTTTTTACCATTAAGTATAATGTTGGCTGAAGGTTTGTCATATATGGCCTTTATTATGTTAAGGTACTTTCCTTCTATACCGATTTTGTTAAGTGTTTTGATCATAAAGGAATGTTGTATCTTGTCAAAGACTTTTTCTGCATTTATTGATATGATCATATGATTTTTTAAAAATTTATTTATGTGATGTATCACATTAATCGATTTGCGTATGTCGAGCCATCCCTATGCCCCTGGGATGAAGCCTACTTGATCATGGTGTATAATCTTTTTATATGTTGCCGTATTCGGTTTGCTAGTATCTTATTTAAGATTTTTGCATCTGTGTTCATGAGAGATATTGGTCTGTAGTTTTCTTTTTTAATGTTATCTTTACTAGGCTTTGGTATCAGGGTGTATCGGCCTCATAAAATGAGTTGGGAAATATTGCCTCTTCTTTGACTTTTTTGAAAGCGTTTGAGGGGACTAGGTATTAAATCTTCTTTGAATGTTTGGTAAAATTCACTGGTGAAGCCAGATAGTCCTGGATTTTCATGTTTTGGTAGGTTTTTGATAATTGTTTCAATTTCCATACTGCTGATTGGTCTATTTAAATTTTCCAGTTTTTCTTGATTCAGTCCAGGAAGATTGTAGTTTTCTAAGTACTGGTCCATTTCTTCTAGGTTATTAAATTTGGTGTTATAACTTTTTCATAGTATTCTTGTATGATCCTTTGTATTTCTGTGTGTCAGACATCATATTCCCTCTTTCATCTGTGATTTTGTTTATTCGTGTATTTCTCTTTTTTCTTTAGTGAGTTTAGCCAGGGTTTTGTGTATTTTATTATCCTTCTCAGAGAACCAGCTCTTTGTTGCATTTATTTTTTTCTATTGCTTATTTTTCTTTGTTTATTTTAATTTCATTTATTTTGGCTCTAATTTTGACGATTTCTTTCCTTCTGCTGACTTTAGGTTTCATTTGTTTTTACTTTTCTAGGTTTATTTTTAAGATGAGGCATTACAATGTTTATTTTGGGCTCATTCTTGTTTATAGAGATAGGCCTGAAATGATATGCACTTTCCTTTTATGATCACTTTTGCCATGTTCCAAATGTTTTGATGGTTATATTATCATTATCATTTGTTTCTATGTATCTCTTGATCTCTATTTTTATTTCTTCTCTGACCCATTTATTCTTCAGTAGCATGTTGTTTAACCTCCATATATTGTGGTTCTTCCAATTTTCTTTTTGCAGTTGATCTCTAATTTCAAAGCATTATGATGAGAGAATATGGTTGGTATGATTCCAACCGTCTTATATTTGTTGAGGCTATCTCTGTGTCCCAGTATGTGGTCGATTCTTGAGAATGTTCCATGTGCACTAGAGAAGAATGTATAAGCAGTTGTTTTGGGATGGATGGCTTTTTATATGCCAATTATGTCCAGTTGGTTTAATGTGTCATTTAAGGATGTTATTTTATTTTTTTATTGATTTTCTGTTTGGATGATCTGTCCATATCCAACAGTGGGGTATATAGGTCCCCTACTACAATAGTGTTTTTTTTTTTCCTTTAGTTCTGTTACTAATTGCTTTACATATTTTGGAGCTCCCTGATTGGAGGCATGGATATTAAAAAGTTTTGTGTTCTTGGTGCATGATTCCTTTTATCATTATGATGTGTCCCTCAGTATCTTTCTTTACATTTTATATTTTGAAGTCTATTTCATCTGATATAAGTACCTCTACTCCCACTTTTCTCTGCATTGCATTTGCTTGAAATATCATTTTCCACCCTTTTACTTTGAGTCTACATATGTCTTTGGAGCTGAAATATGCCTCTTGGAGACAGCATATGGTTGAGTTTTGTTTTTTTGATCTATTTTGCAACTCTATGTCTTTTTATTGATGAGTTCAGTCCATTTACATTTAGGGTGATTATTGAAATATGAGGTCTTCTTTTAGACATTTTATCTTTTGCTTTCTGGTAGCTCGTTGTTTCCATTACTTCCTTGGCCTTGTGTTTCTATTTTCTTTATTTTGGTTGGCATTTGTGTGTTTTGACTTTGGTTCTTCTTTTTTTATGTTATATACTTCAGCTCTGAATCTTTGGTGTGGGGTTACCGTTATGAATATGAAAAGGATAGTTATATACATACAGTCATGCATTTTCTTCTGTGTGTGCCTTATCTCCCTTCCCCTTTCCGAATTTGGATCTTTGAATCCTCCCCTCTTCAGTCATTCTTGTCTCAATTTGTCCCTATGCACACTGAATGTTCATTACTATCTTGCTATAGCAATTCTCTTATTATTAAAGCTTATAATTCCCTGTTCTTAGTAAGGATTGCACTCCTCTGATTCTTTTTGCCTGATAGTCACTTTACTCCTTATTATGTGTTTTTGTTTTTGTTTTTTGTCATTTTGTTTTAAGTGAGCTGACCCCTTTCATAATTTCCTGTAGTGCAGGCCTTGTAGTGAAGCATTCCCTTCATTTTTTGTACGTCTGGAAAGTTCTTAATTTCTCCTTTATCTCTAAAGAAGAGCTCAGCTGGATACATTATTCTAGGTTGGTAGTTTCTTTCACTTAATAGTTTGAATATTTGATTCCCTCCCTTTCTAGCTTATAAGGTCAGTGCTGAAAAGTCCGAGGATAATCTAATGGATTTTACTTTATAAGTTACCAATTTTTCTCTCAGGCTGCCCTGAGAATTTTGTCTTTGTTGTTGATTTTTGATAATTTTAATACAATGTGTCTTGGTGAAGGCCTTTTGGGTTGAGGTAATTGGCTGTTCTATTTTCTTGAATTTCTAGCTCCAGTTCATTTCTTAGATTTGAGAAATTATCGTATTTGTCTGAAAATGCTTTCTAATCTCTGCTCCTTTTCCTCTTTTTCAATAATGCTTATTATTTTAATGTTTCCTCTCCTTATGGTTAGTTCTTGTATTTATCTTTTATGATTTTTCATTCTTCAGTTTCTCTCTTCTGATTTATTTCTAGATTTCTGTCTTCGATATCACTGATCCTTTCCTCCATTTGGAAAGGACCTATTTTGCAAGCTTGTTCTTTCATTTTTCAACTCTTGTAGTGTGCTTTTTATCTCCAGAAGTTCTATTTGATTCTTTTTGAGGGTTTCAATCTCCTTACTCTGCTCATCTAGTTGTTTTTTCAATTCCTGAAATTGTTGTTGTGACTCGTTTCGAATCTCACTGAGCTTTTCAGAAGTATCATCCTGAATTCTATCATTTAAGTCACATATTTCTTTGTCTGTAAGCTTATTTTCTGGAGATTTTTCTTTCTTTCTGAGATGCCTTATCCTCTTGGTTGTTGATGATGTTTAATGGAGTATTTCTCTGCCTGGGCATTAATGGAAGTGTGTTTTCATTTTATTCTAGAAAGAAAATTTATTATGTAAAGGTCTCTCTTTAGCTTGTTGCAAAAAAAAAAAAAAATGGTGCTTTTCTTTTGCTTTCCAGTTGGTGTGTCTAAACCTCTTGGATCCCCGCTTTATATTAAGCCTTAATAATACCTTCTTATTTTCTTGTAGATATGTAATCATGCTTGCTACCCTCAGTCTCAGTCCCTGTCAGTGTTAGCAACAGTTTTGGTAGTGTTTGCTCAGATTCTGCTAGGCTCCACGATGATCGGTCGAAGGGCATGGGGTGAGGGGCCCTTTCCGTTGGTAGCTGGGGGCTGCGGCTCAGCCTCAGTTTTGCAACTGCAGCTGGTAAAAACCAGCTGTTGTTTCTCTGCCATCCTGTTTCTCTGCGTTCTGCCCTGATGACTGGGCCCTGCCACCATCTGCAGGGAGCTCACGGCTTTCTTAGACAGGGATGATCAGAGAATTTGCCACTCCTTCTCCCCTTTCTTTCCTCCTCAGAGGAGTTCCAGAAGCTGTGAGAGGCAACTTTGTTATTTCTCAGTCCACTGCCCGACACCTGGGATTCTGACCTATGGTAGCTCTTATGCACAGATCCCATGCTCAGGTGTGCTGGTATGCAGTCTGTGTGTTTTCTGTTGAGTTTTAGATGTTCAGCTTATTGTTATTTCAAGGAGAGAGATCTGGGGATGTCTCTCACTCTGCCATGTTTCTCCAAAAACTTCTTATGAATTGCATTTCCATCCCAGGCCCCGTCATTCCCAGGTCTCTTTATTTGAGGTGATGAGCAGAGATTTTCTTGGCACCTCCTGTGGTACAACAATGGCTGGAAAAATCTGCAGTGGAGTCTAACGTAGATGTTTATAGATGGTGGGCAGATTGTCGCTGGTAAGAAACACACGGCAAGTAAGAATGTTTTCATTTAAAATGATAGAGGAAAACTGGCGGTGGGTCAGACTCGCACAGGATTCATACCGAGAAAGTCTGCATTATCTGGCACCAGAACAAGGACTGGAATGGCAGCCAATATTGTACTAGTTTTTCTTTTATATGCTTTTTTTTTTTTTTAACTCTACACAGACATTATTCTACAATTCAGCATCTTAATTGGTTGATGGATAGTTGGAAGAAAAAAAATCTCCAGAAGTGGTTACCCAAAGCTCACATATACTCATAAAAAAATAATAATAAATAAATAATAAAAAAAGAAAATGTGTTATCTCATTAAAATGACTTATTAAAAGATTTTATTATTTTTTTTAGCAGTATTAGTTATAAAAATATTTTGCTAGGATTTCCTTGAGTAAGTGTTCTAGAAGATCAAATGTATGTGGATGTTTTCTGATAGTTTCATACTTAGATTGGCTTTGTGTTTGTATGTGTGTGTGTGTGTGTGTGTGTGTGTGTGTGTGTGTGTGTGTGTGAAAGGAAATAGCAGAAACTTATTTGTGGTAATATTTTTAAAAACTTGATTTTAAAATAGTGAAGATATATTTATTCTCACAGTCTTTTTAAAACTTATTTTTTAATTGCAGTTGACATACAGTATTAGTTCCAGGTGTACAAACTAGTGATTAGACATTTATACATCTTACAAAGTGACCACTCTGATAAGTGTAGTACCCAACAGACACCATATATTGTTATTATAATATCATTGACTATATTTCCTGTGCTGTACTTTACATTCCTATGACTATTTTTTTATAATTGGCAAGTTGTACTTTTTAATCTCTTTCATCTTTTTCAATTCCCCTCCCCCTTAATTTCCTTGTATTTGGTGACTATAAATTTGTTCTCTGTTTCTATATGTTTGTTTCTCTTTTGTTTGTTTGTTCATTTCTTTAAGATTCCACATATAAGTGAAATTATATTGTTTTTGCCTTTCTCTGACTTATCTAACTTAACATAATACCCTCTGGTCCATCCATGTTGTTATACATGGCAAGATTTCATTCTTTTGATTACTGAGTAATATCCCATTGTATGTATGTACTATATCTTCTTTGTCAATTTATCTATTGAGGAACACAGGTTGCTTCCATATCTTGGCTCCTGTAAATAATGTTGCAAAGAACATAGGTTTCGTGTATCTTTTCAAATTAGTGTTTTGGATTTCTTTAGATAAATATCCACAAGTGGGATTTCTGGGTCATATGATAATTCTACTTTCAATTTGGGAGAGATCCCCCATATTGTTTTCTACAGTAATTGTACCAATTTACAATCTCACCTAGGCAATAAATGCTTTCACATTGTCTTAGCAGTGTGTATATATATATATATATATATATATATATATATATATATATATATATGATATGTCTTCTAGGGCAAAGATAACAAAAGCAACAATAAGCAAATGGAACTACATCAAGCTAAAAAGGATTGCACACCACAGAAGAAACCATCACCAAAACAGAAGGAAGTCTAAATGATGAAAGAATATATTTGCAAATGATATATCCAATAGAGGGTTAATATCCAAAATATATAAAGAACTCATACAGCTTAATAGCGAAAAAACAAACTATCTGATTTAAAAAAAACATTTACAGAGGACCTGAAGAGACATTTTTCTAAAGAGGATGTACAGATGGTCAACAGACATATAAAAAATTTCTCAAGATTATTAATCATAAGAGAAAATACAAATCAAAACCATAATGAAATATCACCTCACACTTGTCAGAATGACTATCATAAATAAATCAACAAAAAACAAGTATTGATGAGGATGTGGAGGAAAGGGAACCCTTGTCTCACAAAGTCTTTATTTCTAGACATACCTAGAATATTCGCTTTTACATTGAAGCCCCTACGTAAACATCAAGAACATTTGAATTCCCTAAACTTATGTGGAAAATTTTGTTTTGATCCACATTTTTCACTTTACTTGAGTTTTAAGAAAGAACTAATATTCAGATAAGGCACCCTCATTTTCTGTGTAGCCAAGCGAGGCATCCTTTCTGAGTGGGTGAAGAAACCTTAATATTTTAAATATCACCCTGACATTTCCATTGTCTATAATTTGAATTTTTTTAATTGTAAATGTCTATATATATTTATTATATGTATTGCTATTTTGAAATACAGAAAATCATCTTAAGTATCATCTCATTCAATTTACCTTTTCTTCCTTTATTTTTATTTATTTTTATTTTTTATTTCATATTAGTTTCAAGTGCACAGCATCGTGGTTAGACATACAATGTATGAAGTGATCATAAATTATATAAAAGTCTATTTTCTTAAGAAGAGGCCATCATTCCATGTGCTTAATAAAACATTATTTCAACACAGGACAGTGGAATCTCCTGAAATTCAACTCAAGTCTATGGTTTGAATAATAATAATAAAAACATTTTTTTACTTCTATAGCATACAATAGTATTTTCTTTCTTTTTTCTTTCCTTTTTTCCTTCCTTTTTCCTTCCTTCCTTCCTTTCTTTCTACATCCTTTTTTCCTTCCTTTCTTCCCTCCTTCCTTTCCTTTGAGTAGAATTAAATTAGACTACAATTGTCACTTTTAATAAACATACAAAAGTTGTTGCCATATTTTATTTGCTAAGATAAAAAATATCATGACAAACTCACTAGAGTATGTCCCAACTAAGGAAAGTGGAATTATTGTTTTCCAAAATCCCCAAAACACAAAGCATCTACAATGAAGCATCATACTATGAATTTAATGTTATAAACTGAGCTTTTTCATTTGAGTGAGAAATATGGAATCTTGACAGACAACTTTTCCCACACACCTTCGAAGAAATTGAATACAAAGAACATGCAATATGAAAAATGTATAATATATTCTAACAAAAAAGAGGCCAAGAAATCAAGTAGTCTGTATCATTCTTAAATAATCTGTACTGTCCATTTAAAGTTTGACTCTTTTCCTTGATCTGGGACTTAATATTTGCAGAGGATGTCCACAAACACTTTAAGAACTTAGTTAATTAAAATCACAGTCTACAGAGGGACAGGGGGTGGGTAGAGAAGGAATAGCATACTTGGCAAGTTATTGCATTTTTAACCTTGCAACAAATCTTGTTGTTTATTTTGTTTTGATTTTAGTATTCTCTCATGGACATTTGCCTGATTTCCCCCAAAAGGTATTATAGATTAAAGACACAGTTTTCCTTCTTGTTCCTCTCTCCTCTGAGGTCTCTAACTTAGTTTTTCTTATAAAATCAACAATAGAAGTGAATAAACAATGTAGAAAACCCAAGAGGTAAAAACAACAACAACAACAACAAAAAACATTCAAAAAAGCAAGTATAGTCCTTCCTCTCAGCAATCATTCTGAGACTCATTCTGAAACTCAGAATCACAGTTACTTTAGTCCGTCTCCATATCCAGGAAATAATAATGAAAGATCCATAATTTTTCAAGTTGTAGGGTATTTGGTAGGCAAAGTATTTCCTACACTGCTTCTATTGATGCCACTTGAAATCTTACTTCCTGTTATGGACTAAATATTTGCATCCCCCAAATTCACATGTTGAAGCCCTAACCCCCAGTGTGGCTATATTTGAAGATGGTGTCTTTAAGGATGTAATTAACATTAAATGAGCTCATATGTATGAGACCTTGATTTGATAGAATTAATGTTTTTATAAAGAGAGACATAGGAGAGCTTGCACTTTCTTTGTTGAGATGTACATAAGAAAAGCCATATGAGGACAAAGCGGCCATCTGTAAACCAGGAAGAGAGATGTTTCCTTCCAAATCAACCCCTGCTGAAAACTTTCCAACTTCCAGAACTGTGAGAAAATATATTTCTGTTGTCTAAACCAAGAGGTGGTATTTTGTTTGTTATAGTAACTTGAGAAAACTTATACACTCTCCCTACTTCAAACCACAACTCCAAAAACACCTTCATTATTTAGATTTCTTCTTACCTACTGTGTTTTCTGACTAACGTTTGTTAATACCAAGGAAGCTCTTCCACATCAGAAAATACATGGTTTTATTTCTACTTCTTCAATCGTCCAGATTTCTACTGCCTACTCTGGATATGTACTAACTACCAGCATTTCATTTCAACTCATATCGAATGAAAAAATATAAGCTAAAGAACGACTCTAGTGATATTGTTCCACAGGGATAGGTTAAGTGAGCAACGAGCAGAGAGAAAAAATAGTAGAGCTCTTTTATACAACGGATGCATTAGGCAAAAAGAGATGGCTAATATACATTTTATATGTATATGTATGAGCCCTATTATATGCATTTTTTTGTTTGTTTTGTGAATGTTGTCTATCCAAAGGTGAATCTGATGGCATTTAACAGCAGAGTTCAGTTACGGCTTTTACCTTGTGAGCAGTGAAACCTTGAAGAGAGCAAATCTATTTTAATTCTAAATATGTGGTACTATTTGAAACATCAGCAGACTTTGATAGTTTTTATTTTAAGGCACTCTGAATTCTGACCCAATTCTGTCACTAGGTTATTATTCATTTCATATCTTTGCTGTGTATTTGCAATTTTACATATTTTGAGATTGTCTCAAAGTTTTCTCTTTTTTTTTAACATGTTCAGTATTTTGCAAATTTAAATGATTACCATCTAAACCTGGATGTTCACTAGATTCTTCTTTAACTGCTCTTAGAGGAGGATAAAACAATAATGACACTGATAATTTTAGTGATGTTTGTTTCTTTTGAAATTTAATGAATAGTTGAATGACATATGAAATAAGAAGATACATAATGTGTAGTTTTTATAAAATGAAAAAATACACTAGTAATTTCTACTTCAGTTTTGTTTTAATTCTGATTTTGGCATCGGCCACTCCTCTACTTGTCTGTATATGATTGATTGTACAAGAGACAAGTTCCTGAACACTATAAACCATTAATATAAACAATCACATTTCAAATTACTTTGCATGGCTACTTTTACAATTCAAACTACTTTTCAAAGTTAACCAAAAAAAGAAAAATAAAAACAATCAAACAAACAAACAAAACTAAGGAAAATAGCTGACAGATCTAGTCTGTCTCAGGAGTAAAGTACAACTATTGGGTTGAGAAAACTCTAAATACTTTCCTCAGGACAAAATGAGTCCAAAAAACTTAGCAGTTAGGGAAGCAGAGAGTGCACTGTAAGAGGAGAAATCTGCAAGAGAAAACAGCCTTCTCTGTGTTCTCTGATTCCTACTTTACAACTTCATACTCTTCTGAAGATCTATTTGGGAAAAAAAAAAAAAAAAGCCTATACAGATGTGGTCAAATCAATTTTACATTTACTTAGTAATTTACTTCATAGTAAATTTTTATTACATTGCTTTATAAATTAAGCATAGGCAGATTGGTGAATAAAATGCATTCAATTTGAACTGTGCTCTCTGACATTATGCTTCAGTTTGTTTTTTCAAGTCACTTTGAAAAAGAAAGTAGTACAAGTAATAAAATAAAGCAATAGAAACCTATGCTGAATAGTTTTATCCAAGTCACCATCAACCCAGAATTATGCATCTGAAAGGAATGAAATTTCATTCTATATTTTTACCCTGTTTTCCATGATTTGAAGGATTGGAGGGTATTTGTTTAACAAAATTCATTTACTCCTTTCCCTAAGATTTTGCATCATACTGGATCCTGGTTTATATCATATTTGAGAAAAGAGTAACTATTAGTTAATCTTGTTTAATGTCTGTAAAACCTGAAAATACAAAGAAACTAAAATAAACATACATCAATGTCTATAAAAGTGAATGGCATTTACTCTCAAATGTACTTGCTGAAGCTAACGTCTGAAAATGTTTACTGTTTCCTAGTCCTGAGATGTCTACCTATTGCTTTGCAGTTTGTTCAAGCTGTGCTTTACCAAAAATTGCACTGTTTTGATTTTTCCCAGTATGCAGCTGAAAATAAGAGACAAACCATTTCCTCTGATCTTAACTCACTTGGGTGCGTATCATATTATTTTCTGTTGTTTCTGCTTTACAGAAGATTTATAATCTTACTTTGTCCTTTCAGACCATTTTTCATCATGCAAAGTTGAAAAAGATGCATACTTTACAATTATTAAAATTAGTTCTTGCTAGTTACCTATGTGTCTCTTAACTCTGAATCATTTGGGTTCTTAACAAGATTTCAAATTCATTCTTTTAGAGAATTTCACTACATTCTTAATTGGGATAAAGCCATGGACATAGAGATTACTTTTGAAAGTTGAGATAAAACTGGTCTTCTCATCATAACAACTAAAAAAATACTCAGCCTTCTGAAATCACATGGTTCTATCACTGAAAATAAAGATTTTGCCTTAATTATAGAATAATTTTCAATTCAAAGCAAAAAGAAAAACACTTTGAATTCAATAATAGCCTTGTGTGTTAAGTTCCTCAAATAACATTTTAGAAGAAAAGATAAAAATCAGTGCTCTCAATTAAAAAAAATAAATAAATAAAATAAGCAAAATGTCTTAGATTTCATTGTATTTTAGATTAAGAACAATAACATGAGTTAATAACTTGAATATTTATTCTAGGTAACAGGCATATTTTTAAAGCAATGCTGAATATAATAAACTTTCTTCAAAGAATCAAGTTAGTTTGCACACGAATAACCTATTTTCTTTTCTTCAGAGTACAAATGAATTTTAAAATATTTCTCTTGTACTTTGCCTTGGGCTTTCTTCTGAAAGATAACTAAGTGGAAATTTCCTGAAGAGGTTTATAATGAGATGGAAGAATGGAAGTGACACTGAATAAAGATAATGCAAACAAAATTTTGATTCTCTATTTAAAGCCTCATGGAATATAACCTTTTAAACTTGTATTTTGTGAGCACACAAATGACCTTTAAAACTAAGTGGTAAAGTCTGTTGTTTGATTCATTGTAGTTTGATACTGGTGTAAGTGTTGGATTTTTTTTTTTTTTCTTGACATATACTTAGAAATGTTTCTGTGTTCTAATAAATGGTGACTTTTAGCATTAAAAAAGAAAGAAAGAAAAAATGAAAGATAAAAAAGAAGGAAAGAAAAACCTGGTCAGAAGAAAAATTTCTGTCTATGCACATATTAATATAAGCATAAAGTTGAAAAACATTTCTAATGATACATTAGATGATATAATTGTATCATTTCTAATGATATAAATTTATGCCCTACAATATTCAGAAGCAATGGTTCAATTTATCCCATTTAGGCTGCGTAGCATAGAATTTAAGAAGGCAAGATCTAAATTTTGAGAGTACATGTGCCTCATTTCCAACATGTGCCTTGGAAAATTTAATTAGTAATCCTAAAATTTCCTTTTGTAACATGCAAAATGAATCCAAGACTAGTACATTCCTAACAGGATTTTCTTGAGAATAAAATAAGAATGTTTATAAACCAATTATTTTGGTGCCTGGTTCATTCTCAGAACTCAATATTTTGAGTAATTATTAAAGATAGTAGTTTCTAGGAAAACTTTTATGTACATTAGTTTTATACTTTACTATTTCATAATCTCTGAAATTTTGTAATTGTTGACTTATTTTTATGTTTATATATTTTACTTTTTCATTACACTGAGAGAATGCCTTTGGATTGATATTTTTTTGAGGAACTAGAGCAATACAATGCACACAGTACGTATTTAGTATTTGTTAACTATTATAACTTTATTAATACTGAAAATCATTAACAATAAACAATTCTGTTAATGGCTGCAAAATACATGTATTTCCCAGTGTTGTTATTGATAGATTTTTTTCTTTGTATTGTTTTTCCCGATAGTACGGTTTTTATAAGAAGAAACTAAGCTCTTGATCTCTTCTTTCCAATTCATAGGATAGGCGATTTCTCAGAAACTTTTATCTCTCTTGCCATTTCCCCATTGTTTCTAGAAGCTCATTTTATCCCAAAATAAGTATTTCTACTTTTTCTGTTTTTTTTTTTACTGACATCCTGGATGGTTGTATCATTGAGACTCTTCGCTCTATGCTTAAACTCAATGCCTTTCTCTCACAAAAATAGAAACTCTATTTTAGAACAAAAATTATATAAGATGTATTACCACATCATATAGTTTATTTTGGTTCAATTCTCTTGAAATGGAGCTGTCACACAACGCAGCATTAACATCTGGATTTTCAGAGTAATTATATGTAGGAATTTTTCTCTCCCTGTGGTCAAATATCATTTACCAATAGATATAATTCTATTTACATGGGATTATCAGTTTTTATATATTTTAATCATGTCATATCCTATAAAAACTATTACATAAAGAACTATACATATATACATATATATACATATATACACACACATATATGCACACATATATATGTTACGATAATGCTTTGCATGAATGTTCTTGAAAGACTCAGCTAAAGTTTAAACAATCAAATATAAGTAGGCCATATCATAGGCTCATAGCAGTATTTAAGGATTAGTAGAAGTACATTTTTGAAAAAAAAAAAAAAGATGGAAGTGAATGCTTCTCATATCATTAATCAAGCACAAAGATAAGTAGTATCGTTGATCTCTACTTTGCTTTCACCAGGAAATTTGTAAAAAAATGGAACCAGGCAAAGAGTCCGAAGTAAGAGAACTAATTATAATTATGGTTGCAATGGCTCTTCAGATGTTGCTCCTCATGAATGACAAGAGAGGGAATTAACATGAGAAAGCACAAAATGTATCTTGGGAACTGTGGGAAAATCAGGTGGAGAGAACTGAGAATCAAAAATGTAAACATTAATAAATAAAACCTTAGTATTTATCAGAAAAGTTTAAATATCATGTATAACTATCGAATAAAGGAACAAAATAAATCCATAGACAGTCACTGCAAAAGTTTGAGGATATAGGTCCTAATACTGAAGTATTTGCCTATGTTCTATATCTATGATCCCCACTGGGGGTGGAAGTTCTGTGAAAAGGAATATTAATTATAGTTGAAAAAACTTAAACATATTAGGGTATTCTCTTTCTGGATAAAAAAGTTAGAGCTTCTTCCTATACATCACGTGTTTCTACAGGGACAAAAGAGCATCGGTTAGAAATTGACAATGAGCCACAGCACACAAGATGCGCTTCTCATGGGTATGTTCACAGCAAGAAGATCCCAAATGAGACTGTGAATTAAAGAATTAAGATAAGATCTGAATTATATACTCGTTGAGAAACAAGAAGGAATACAGAAACTTTTCAATAGAGATACAGTATTTCCCGCATACAAATCTACTGAAAAGACAAAATAGCTTAAGGCTATTTTATCACCAAAGCTACTTGTTTCTTCAGGAATTATTTGAACTTCAGAAGATATACTCCAAAGTTCATTAGAGAGTTTGGACTCAAAGAAAAGGAGAAAAAGTAAGATTGTGTCAAGGTTACAGGTAGCACAATATATACTTATAAAGCATATTTAATATTATATGGAGCCTAACTTGGAGAAAATATCAGAAAGAAAGTGTACAGAACATTAATTGTATTATTTTAAAGCACGGTTATTATCATTACTTTAAAATATTCTAAATGCGCTATTCAATGTAACCGTCTCTTTAAAGATGGAAATACTCAGGTTTTAAAAAATGTAATAAATGGTCGTGTCTTTTCAAAGGATAGTCCGTGTGCCAAAATACGTTAATACTAGCTCTTTTCCCTACATCCTCATGATTTAGCCTGCGCTCTGTGAAAAGCTGCCTTAATGGGCTAGACATAATGAAATGCCATAGACTGGGTCACTTAAAAAACAGAAATTTATTTTCTCCTAATTCTGGAGACAGAAAGTCTAAGATCAGATGCCAATATGGTTGATTTCTGATGAGAACTCCCTTCCTGACTAGTAGAAGGCCTCCCTTTTACTGTGTTTTCACATGACAGAAAGCGTGAGAGAAAGAGCATGAACTCTCCTGGGTCTCTTTTATGAAGGCACTAATCCCATCATGAAGGTCCCACATAATTTTCTCCACACATTATTATTTCCCCAAAGCCTCATCTCCAAATATCATCTAACTGGGTGCTAGGACTTCAACATATAAATTTGAGAGGTGGGGGATACACAATTCAGTCCATAGCAAGTATTATATCTTCTAAATGTGGAAACAACAACAACAACAACAACAACAACAACAACAATAACGCGCTTTTTTTTTTCCAACTTGGTTCTGGCAGAATAGCTCCCTAAAAGAAGGTGGTGAGAAGAAGGACTATTCTGCCATTAACGAGGAAGTAAACAGAAAATACACCATCAACATTCACAAGCTCATCCATGGAGTGGGTTTCAAGAAGCGGGCCCTCTGGCACTTAAAGAGATCTGGAAATTCACAATGAAGGGGATGGGGACTCCAGATATGCGCATTGACACCAGCCTCAACAAGGCCCTGTGGGCTAAAGGGATAAGGAATGTCCCACACCATATCTGGGTGCGGTTGTCCAGAAAACATAATGAGGATAAAGATTCACCAAACAAACTCTATATATTAGTTACCTATGTGCCTGTGACCACTTTCAAAAATCTACAGACAGTTAATGTGGATGAGAGCTAACTACTGATTGTCTAATAAAGATATAAAACTGCCTTTGGGGAAAAAAAAAAAAAAAAACTATCCTTAAAAAAGTATTTTTAGAAATTTTATATAAAGAAAGTAAATGCAGAAATTCTCAATAAAATACAGTATTTCTGAGAAAACTTCTGGAGTGTTTATAATCTGAATTACCACATTCATGAAGTTATAAACTGTGCAACAGTCAATGGAGCCACATAATCCATAGTATATATTGAGTCTGTCTATATTGTACAGACCAAAGTACATGTTAACTAGCAAGGATCCTTTATTTTTTATAATTAACAGATTTTATTTTATTTTTTAACAGTTTTAGCTTTGCAGAAAATATAGAGGTCCGGCATATCTCCTTGCCCACTCTGTTTGTCTTATTATTAACATCTTTAATTAATGCATACATTTGCCACAATTGATGAGCTAATACTGATATATTATTATTAATTAAAGTCCCTAGTTTACATTAATTAAGGTTCTCTCTTTACATGTTATAGTCTATGAATTTTATCAACTGTATGTCAGGTATCCACCATTACAGTATCCTACATCAAAGGTCCCCATCCCCTGGGCCCAGACCCATACTGGTCCATTGCCTGTTAGGAACCTTGCCAAACAGCAGTGAGTGGCAGGTGAGAGAACAAAACAATGTCTATATTTGCAGACTCTCCCCAGTGCTCACATCGCTGCCTCAGCTCCACCTTAGATCCTCATAGGAATACTGGTCCGTAGTGTCAAAATGGTTGGGAACCATTGTCATACATAACAACTTTCTTGCTTTAAACTCCCTTGTGTTCAAGAATTCATTTCTGAACCATATGTGTTTATTAAATACAAAGTAGTCTCTACTGAAGATGTCTAAAAGAAATTATTTGAACAAAGGAGGAGAAACATCTTTAATCCCCACAAAAGCAATTTCTATAGTTGTATATTTGTTATTACATTCTTTTTCTTTTTCTTTTTTTCAGTAAGTTCAAAGGTCTGAGTTATAGAAAATTTAGAGATGAAATTCTTTATCTCCCCAAATTCACCCTGAGCACCACCAACCAAAATTCAGTGAAACACGGAAAATAAGAATAATTAGAAAGGACTCAAAGAATATCACAATCTTCCTCTATGAACCTCTTGGCAGCATTAAGCAACATAGAGGAAAAATTTATGTTACTTTTCTAATAGCAAAGCAATCTTTTTTATTTGCTGTATTCAAGCTCTAGCATCTGGTTGGTTACATTACAGCAAAACTTCATGTTGTTAATGGTTGGTTCAAAACAGCCACTTCAAAGATTTCTTTCTGCAGCCGTGTTCGATATTAGTATTTGTTCTTAGTCCTTTGTGGGGTGCATTAATTGGATCATTTTATACTAATTGAAACTGTTTGCCAAACAGTTACTTTGGCAATTTGGAATTAAAATTCTATTTTTGTCTTGCATGCAGACTCAGTCTGGATCAGGGTAGATGGAAGAAAATTGATAGTCATTTCCTTCTTAATATTCTCAACTTTAGCTTAATGGTTAATTATGCTCAATCTGCATGCATTTATAAATAATGGGAAGTTTTATTTATAAAATTTTAAATTTTTGTACCTTCCTAGATCTGCTGACTAGAAAACTATATCTATTTGGGTCACTATATATATATGTATATATACACATATATATAATATACACATATATAAACACATATATATATACACATATACATATATATGTATGTTTTATGTATGTATATATGTGTATATATATTTTTCCTTTTAGTTTTTATTAGTTATTTAAATTTTAATATAAAAATTATTCTTTTGTTTAATAAAAACATTGTCAAGTAAAAATGAACTAACCTTATGAAACACTCATTACTTTTCAAACATTGAAATCTAACATGTTTTCCTAGAAAATTTGACCTATAATTTGGATTAGTAAAAAGCATTCTAGTTAAGCTACAAAATAACATTCAGTAAACAAATCATGGACATTTAACAAGGAGGAAGTGTATAAGAATAGAATATTATATGTCACAAAATGTAAAATCTTAAATATTGTTAGAGTTGCTTTTATAAGGAGTATACAATGTTGCAAAAACAAAAAGAATGAAATAATTAGAATATGTGGCCACAAAAGCAATATATGAATAAAGTATACAATTATAAATATTATGAAAAATATTACAGATAGAATGAGAGGAAACTGGAATATGAAATATTAAAACTTTACAATAATTATAAGCATGTAGCAATATTTTACAAACTTTGAATCAATGATGATATAGCCAAAGGGAATCAAAAACAAAATTTAATAACTGAGGTGAATGATAGAGAAAGCAAATATAAAATGATCATAGGTCACTAGAGACACATGAATTCTCCAATGTTTCATAGTAAAGGAGTAGGTCTTTCTTGTGATGAAACATTGAACAATGAGATAGAATCTTAATACTGGTGGATTAAAGAACTGACTTCAGGAAGAAAACAAAAATGATGCTGTGGGTGGGACAGAAATAGTCGCATATAGTTTTAACCCTTCCTCTTTGGAGGGAAATGTTTATAACTTGGTTTATGTCTGTGCCCTTGACCCTACCATAGTCCACATTTTACCAGTAACACATTAAACACATACAAAATCACACTCATACATTTTTTTAATTATGTTAATCAAAATGGGGGAAATATATTAATATCAGAACCAATAACCAGAAAGATCATAACTAATTAGAAACAATGATCAAAATCTAACAAGATTAATTTCACAAAGAGAAATTTCATTTTTAGTACTTGGGAAGGGGGTAAGCTAGTGTTTTATTTATAGTTGCTATTTAGAAAGTGTGCATCAAACTTAATTAGTCATAAATTTTGCATGTTCTAAAAGTAAAAATAACCATAAAATAAGCTATTTTTATCTATATTGATAGCTATATCCATAGTCAGAGAGCTGATAGCACTACCTTTTTAGAGTGCCATTTCATTTTATTTTAATCATTATGTTTTTTGGCAGGGTGCTTTTAAGAAGACTGTAGGAAATTCAAACACATTCACCCAGTAATAAGAGTGGTGATGCAACTTAAAACATGGCTTATTAATAAAAAAGGTAAGACTAAAGATAAGATTTTGGAAAGAAAAGCCATTACAGCAATGTTCCGATATTAAGAAATGTCAAGCAAATTGATTACACTTGTTTTCCTTTTTATCAAGGATAAGGTATAATAGAAACAATAAGTGAAAGATATAGAAATAAATCTCAACTCAACATCAAATATATATCTCTAATACAATTGTGTAAGTGGGGAATTTCCTACTTAGAAGATATTCAACAGTAGTTTGGAAAACCATTCTGTATTTAAATAAAGATAGAAGAATGGCAGGAGAAGATAATCTGCATTTCCCTTCTAGTTCTAAAATAATATGACTCTATGTTAACCTGAAAAAGTAGACCAGACAATTCTGAGAGATTCAGCTCAAGATCTTAAATTAGGGAATTAAATCCTGAGGAAAGATGACATAAAATAACTTCCTTAAAAACTAAAAGCAATAACCTGTATCTAAGATTATCAACAATAAATTAATAAAATTTCTGATAGCAAAAATTTGTCACACTGACTCAAAACTTTTAACAACTGTGAAAGAATACATGCTGAGTAAAAAATTCACTTGATTATGTGACTGTTACTCAGTTCAGCGGGTATCCTCTATATCTAAATCAGACACTGCATTTCCATGGTGGCCTTTTTTATATTCTAAGGAGTTAATCATCTCTGAGGGTCCTGCGATTTTTACTGTTTCATGCTTTTGTGATCTTTTGTCATTCTATGTGTAATCATTTAAAATAGAGTTCATCAAGAGAAGTTCTTTTCTCAATAACAGTGTATTGTAGATTTTCATGTCCACTACCTGTGACTGCTGACCCAACAAAATGACCAAATGAACATTTTGACTTCTCACTTTTCAAGCAAATATTTGACATCATATTGGTAAAGTTTTAATCCCTTTGAATTAGTTTTCTTATCCCTAAGATTGTTGTTACTTATATGCCTTTTGGAAAGATTCTCAGTAATAACAAAAAATATATATCTTATTGAAGTCTTTTGGAACAAGAAAGCATATAGAAGATACTATTAATGACTTTTTTCATTAATCCTCATACTTCTGTGAGGAGTATATCCTTGGTATGCAGGTAAAAGAGGATTATATAGCCAAGCAGTGAGCCAGAGTGTTTCAATATAGCTTATGGAACTATAGCATTTTCTTTTCTGATTAAGTTTACTATTCCCTGAGAGTTGCTCTTCTTAGAAATAATCTCACAAACAGATTTAAGAATTATTTTTAGGAAAAATTTTAAGAGAATGAATATAAGGTAGTTTTTACTATAAACCTATGAAACCAAATTATATATAGTGAATCAAAATCCATGTAATAAGTTAGCCTGAAATAATACTTGTGCTTCAAGTGGAAAATTGAGATACAAATAATTTTTTGAATGGTTATTTTTATTTTTATGTATATATCTGAATGTTTACTAAAATCCTCTAGGAATCCACATGCCCTTTTTAATGTAAAATTAATATTAACTTACTATTATATATTTATAATTTTCTTTTGGAAACAAATTTTAATTTACATATTTTTCTCTATGTTTACTTAGCACAAATAATATGAATAGCATTTCTAGAATTTTGAGACCAGCATAAAATGTGGTAATTACCCTCAAGGTGCTTAATATTTATTGAGACATAAATTTGAACTTTGAAATGTTTAAAATCAAGTAATGAATTATATTTACAGTACCTGACTTATATATAGTTAGTTGTTCAGGTTAAATCACGTGTTAAGCAGTAATTTGATTTATAAGGTTATCAATTTTCTTTGTTAAGTAACCTCACTTAAATGAAATGATAATAAAGTAACATTTTTAGCAAATAATGCATTTTAAATTATTACATTGATTCATTTGGCACCAATGAATAATACTATGAGGCATCTCATTCCAATTAAAAACATTAAAAATAATTTTTTAAAAAATTAAGTGCCTTGCCAAAATTCACATAGGTAATATATATGCAACTCAATATTTTTTACTGCAGATACAGTGTTCTATTTTCATATCTAACGCTCTATGCTTTCTTCTTTGCTATAGCAGCACTGATTGAAATCATAGCACCTGTTCACAGTGTTGCAAAAGGAGAACCAGTCAAATAAATGTTGGATAACTGCAAGTCATCACAAATTATAAAACTAAGCCAATAGTTATTCTTAATAACAATACTCACTGTTTTATTTCTTTAAATAAGTTTTGGCCTTTTAGATTCTACTTCTTAATAAATTTTCTTCTCCAGCTTTCATTTAGATTTTGAAGTTGGAAAACCATCCTTGAAAAAGTTGCCTAGAGTTTAATTGGAAAAATCTGCTTGGATTTAATTTACCATGTATGTAATGCACTCTCTAATATGAAGTTCTTAAATAATTATCAAATAAAATAAGAAAATAATCTTAAACATTAGGTATAAATATTTAAATAACAATAATTTTGCGACATCATTAAAACTGCTTATATCACAATAAATATAAATTCATAACTGTATATTGATTTCAATATATAACTCAAATATTTTTGCATTGTTAACTCTTGCTGTCCATATCTTTTATAATTTCCTTTTCACAAGTTCTAGTAGAGATCTCTCCCTGTATATTTTACTATCATCCCAGGATGTATGCTTAGTTTTGTATATATTTTGTATATATTCGATATTGTATATACAGTTTCAAAGTAGTATCCTATGAATGATTATTTGTTTAAATTAATTTAATGTGCCACAAGAGAGGTAAGTTAAAGAATCATGCTATAAATATTAGAAAATAAATTGAGGCTCTTTTTTTTTTTTTACCAATTCCTCACTCTTAATAACAGGATGGCCTTTTTCTCTTTTCACAACTTTGCACATGACCAGGATACTTTATAATTTTTCTAAATATTTAAATCATGTCTCTACTTTACCTTATATCTGATTTGCTCCATAACATGTTGATAAATCAAAAAAGTGTGAATGTATTATCTGAAATTGTATTTCCCTTACAATAAAATTTTATAAAATATAAATAAGGTGAGGACATAGAAATTGTTTTGTTCTTTATTGAATCCTCAAGTCTGGTATATATCTAGTATGGGGAGAAAAGGTAATGGACAGGTATTAATAAAAGAGTTATCGTGTTATATCATTTCAGCATTCCTATAAATGTTAAAATCTTCGCAAACCATGTATTATATTTTTAGTCTTACGTTTCTAAATATAAAATAAACTTAATTTTGTAGGTAGCTCAAATGCTGACATTATGAACATGCTGACATAAGAGATGTCCAAACATATAGAGAATTTTTATAAAAGTTTATTTGAGCCAAACTAATGATACATGGCAGGGAACAAGATCTTAAATACTCCAGGTAATAACAGTTTTGCAGCTTCTTTTACGAATTTGAAATTAAGGAGGGAACTAAGGAAGATTACATACAGGAGGCAGAAAGGCAGGGATTGGATTACAGGATAGTTTACAAGGTTATGTGCTCTCTTGAGGGTGGTTATTTCAAAGGTGTGTTAACCTAGATGCACAGAAATAATGGACAGGGCTTGTCTAAGGAAAAGATAAACCTTTAACTATAAAATTTTTATACCTGGGGTGTGACTACCCACCATGACCTGCCAAGTTAGAAATTTACAATCAGATCACCCTGTGAGGTTAATTTCCATAGAATCCCTTTTTTTTGTCTACAAACAGCACATGACATGTGTGGTGAATCAACCTTTTCTCTATTTAGAAGCTCATCTTTATCAATTCCTAGGAAAGACAGAAGTGTTTCAACTTTTTAAAAATATTTCATTTTTGTTTTTGTTTTTATTTTACTAAAATTAAACTACATTTTCTAGCTCAGAACTTGGAGAAAAGATGATTTAAGGCAGGACAGATACCATTTCTTTATTCTCAAATAGAGTGTCACACTAGTTTATTAGTGAGAACTGAATTTTTATATAAAAAATCTCCTAATTATTGAATATGTATACAATGAAAAAGTGCTTCTGAGATGCATGTACTTGGGTTAGTACACAGATACATGAGTATAATATTTCTTTCAAATTCTTTATGCAAGTTTATAAGAATCTGTGCTAAAAATCCGTGAAAGACAACATTTTAAATAAATATCTAAACAGGCTAGATCTTCATAAGTAGTATTTTAAAATCTCCTATCATTCTGCTGACAAAATCTGCACAAATGAAGTTTATTTTTATTTAGTTGAACTGTATATTAAAGATTTCCCTATTTCCTATCTTTTAAGTTTTCTTATAAGTTTTTTACTTTTCTTACTCAACTCTGAATTTTTTATTTTTTTATTTTTTTTTTATTTCTAAAAGCCAAGAGCTTCTATTATTTTATAGGAATCAGAGTGTAGAAGACTCCGAGAATTATATTGAGTCATTAGCAAAAAGTAAACACTGTAAGTTTGGGATTCAAGTAGATTAGTTTTGAGGTGATTTTACAATGTTATCAACAACATAACCATGGACAAGTTAGTTAACCTTTCTGACTATTAATTTTAGTGCAATTCTTTGAAAGTATTTTTTTTGTTATTAAAAAGTTGAGGAAGGAACCTAAAATTCTATTATAGATAGTAAAAGATGTAATCAATTTAAAGCAGTGACTAAAACCTAATTAGTGTTTATTAGTATTAGATTTAGGTATGTATTTTGCTATAACATCTTATGGAAGGAAAAGCTTCTAATATATGCAAATTTAAGGCTGTTTCATTATTTTGAATTCTCTCATAATTCTAAAGAAATACTTTAGAATATTAAATTACCATTGATACAAAAGTCCAATACTTTCCTATTACTTACATTTTATTTGCAAATTCTTTTATGAAGATGATTTTGATATCCAAAATATATTCAAAAATTACGTTTTTAAAATGTCTGTATTTGTTTATTTTTAATTTGTAACACATATCAAGTGATAGAAAAACATAGTGAGAAAATAAGACCCTATATATAGAAATTGCTTTTGTAAAAATATTTTAGGTATATATCAAGTGAAACGCATATCAAGTTATACAACAAAATGGGTGGAAAAATAAGATTCTGTATTCTAAAACTGATTTTAGAAAAATATTTTAGAAAAAATTAGTTTCATAAAATAATATTCAACTCTATCAGAAACATTGAAGCACATAAAAGTCTGTGCAAAATATTCAATTTTGAGAGATTTAATGTTCCCCAAAACTTAAAATACACAGATGGCCAAAGTACACATGATCTTTGGGAAGTCTTGCTCCCTAATGCCTCTGAGTGTACTGTGTTTTGTTTGTCAGAATGATGTCAAGTCTGTTAGAACAGCTTGGCTAATTTTGACAGAATTTTTTCCTAAATTAAAGACAGCCAGATAAAGCCTGTGGTTTAGAGGAGAAAACTTGAATTTTATCACCAGCTCTCAATGAACAAAAGTTATTTCTTTGCATAATTTATACTTCCTTTTCTATTTGAAAGTATGCAATTATTTCCAATGTTTCATTTAAAATCTTAATCATGCTTTTCTTTTAACTTAAAAAATTTGTATCATAAACATGTAGTAAAAAAAATGTGACTAAATTGAGTATTTCATCAGACCTATAGGCTTCACATAAAGAAAATTAAATTTGACTCTGGTTCTATTAATTCACACCTGCATGGCTTTATGTTCTTTGACAAGTATTCAATTAAACTTAAAATATTATGAGTTTTTGTCAGTATTGCATAACCCAACTGAAAGTATTTACCAGGGTGCTTAAGAAGTGCTTAAAAAATTGAGCCTATGTTCACACAAATTGTTATTGTTTCTATTATTTTCATTATGGATAGACTGAAGTCTTGAGGAAGAATCTTATTTATATTTGGTTCATAGAGAACTGATGATGACCTGGGTATCATAGTGAAAAAAATTAGTGTTAAATTAAACTGATATTTAAAGAATATCTACTATATACACACCCAATGTTACACATAATTTACATATTACATCATTAAAATAGTCACCATTTTACAGATATGAATCATAAGGTCAAAGATTAAATTCCTGTTCAATTTTCATACTCATAGAAAATACTCAACCCACCATTTGAACCTACGCCTGTCTCCAAAGCTACTTCTGATGTCCCATTGCATTTGGAGTCAGAATTATATTAAATCTTATGTATTTTAGGAAATTGTACTCTCCCTAAGATCATATCAGATCAAAATTGATATTTTGAAAAAAAAATTTAGTATTTGAATTTTTTTAAGTCAATATTACAAGTGATTAATTCTATTAGCATTTGATGCTAGAATTGTTTACCGATAAAATAACCTCTTGTATAACATTGTCTGAGACTTTTTATTCACATATTGTTAATCATTTTACCAATTTTTTTTCTGAAGTAAATGTAAATCACATTTAAACTCCAGCTTTTACAATAAATGACAGTCTGAATAAATATCAAGGCATATAAATTACTAACAATATAACTAAATATAATTACGAAAATAATATACAACTGACACTAGTGATTTCAAGTCAATTGTATGAAATAGTTGAATTTCTAAATCTGATACTTAATAAAAAAATGAATGCTTTATGTATAATAACATGATACCAGGTATTATAAAACAAATCATATTAGTTTCCTATTTTATATACATTAATGAGAATTAACAATAAAAATTATAGTATGATAAATTTTATTCTGTCCTATATCCTTACATTATGAATTACCAATCTACAGATCTGATAAGGTAAAAAATTAAGTTAATTAACTTTTTGAGTCATCAGTTAATTAAGCTTGGTAATGAAGAACTACGTGTAAACCAAAGAAATAATTGATCCAGAATCAAAGAATAATGTAAAGGCTTTTAGAATATAATTATTTGTGTAGTATTTTATATTCCTCTTATATCTTAAAACATGTTTTTATGTTTTAGCTATGTGTGTTTGTGTGTGTACACACACACTTATAGTTGTAAGACAGGTAAGAGTATCCCAATACTTTCATTATTAATGCTTCTTTTTATTAATTTTCTTTATATACTCTCTACATTTCATACAATGTATTTAGAGATGGGAATACACTTACTTTGCAAGAATTTTATGAGGTTGAAAGTTAATATGCAACAATAAAAATGTATTTGTCTTTGATGAATTTACATTGTGAATGAAAATTTCTGTATTTGTATGGTGTCCTAGGTGGATTTTTTTGGTGTGTTTTTGTTTGTTTGTTTGTTTGTTTGTTTGTTTGTTACAAACTAAAAGAGAAACAAAAGTGTTGGGAATGCATCCAGATTCATGTATGTTGTCCAGTATGTACCATTTCTAGAAGCATTAATAATGTATTGAATTAATAGTGTGCTCCTAGAGATTGCAAACCAAACTTTTGTTCTGGAATGCACTCCTCCCAGATAACTGCATGGCTCAATTCGTTCAAGTCTGCTCTTAAACATAACATTATCAGATAAGCTTTTTGTAAATACTTGTTCAGATTCTCTCTCCTTCAATCTCTATTTTCTAAACTTGTTTTACTTTCTGTTTTAACTCTTATACGAACTGACACAATATGTGCTTGGTTGTTGTTGATGATGATGTTATATGTTTGTTTATTATCAATTTCTCTCACTAGCATGTAAGTCAACAAGAGCAGAGACTTCGTTTTCATTAACTCTTTTCTCTCAGCAGCTGCCACAATTATGCACTCAATGATATCTGTTGACTATTGAATAGCAATTTACAGAAAACATAAAACAAACTCAAAATGTATCTAAATAGCAAATAAATTAATATGGGTATTTAATAAGATAAAATTATTCTTACAGTTACAATATACCTATGGTAGTTATAACTTTAATTCTTACCTTTAGTCTTCTAAGGATTTTTTTCTGATAGAAATTTATGATGTTAAGAACACTGAAAATAGACTTTGTCACAATCTATACTTGACAGTGAGGCACAGAGTTCAGCATTAAAAAAAAAAAAAAAACACAAAGCAGTTCAGGGAGAGGGAGATTTAGGATTTGGAATTATCCTCAGATAGTGGGACAGGACAGATGCTGGAGGAGTGGCCTAGATGCAAAGCCACACTTCTAAGGTGTATGTTGAGTTTCTGAAAGTCTTGACAGACTTGTTTGGGATTCTAAAAGGAGATGAAATTTGACTTATCAATTAGTTACCAATGAATTAAATCAAATGTTCAGTGCACATTCTAATGTCTTTCAGATCATTAACATATTCTCTCATAACTATATGTTAGCTTACTATGGACTCTCAACTAGAAAAGTATAATTCACTTTTATATGGTTTTCCAATTTAGCCTCATGATCCTCTACTATATCTGCTACACAGCTTCCAGAATGGCCATTCTTATATTTAAAACATGTATGGTCACTTCAAGTTCGAAGAGTCCTCAAAATGTTCATCTATAAAGATGTTATTATTTTTTTTGTTGGTGGTGGTGATTGCCATCTAGAATATAAACTCAAAAGGGAAATATTTTTTTTTGCTGTTTTGTTGCCTAATATACCTCACTTAATATATGCTTGATGAATATTTATTGAATGAATAACAATAAATAGTCAAAAAATTGTATCTAATGTTTCATTTAGTTCTGATCAGGACTAGGATCATAAGCCTGACAGTGATTTCTAACATTGTTTTTTTTCTTATATAACAACTCTTCCATCTGCTTTTACCTCATATCTTCTCTCCCTGGTTCATAATACATCTTCCCTCTCCCTCTACTTCTCACCCTGCCACTGCACACACACAAATCAACATTGATATTACTAGTACCCCGCCTCTTCTTCTCCTTCCAAGAATGATACCCTATTCTGAACATCTGTGATTTAGTAAGCACACATAAGGCATAAAATTCATGTAAATACTTGTTCAGATTCTCTCTCTTCTCTAAATAATTGCATTATTTAGGAAGTAGCAAGTAAACACATGCTGCTGGAGCTTAAATGAAGGAAAGAAAGAAAAACGATGAAATTATGCAATTATGACAGATCTTTTACATCCTCTTAGAGGTGGGTGAAAGGGAAGAGAGAGGGAGAGGGAGAGGGAGAGAGAGAGAGAGAGAAAGCAGCACACACATGCACAGATGGTGGATTGGAATAGGGCTGTGATCATTACCACAGTCTCCTGAATGACCTCTTTGCATCACATTTTCCTCATCACAGTACATCCTTTTATCCTTTTATTGGTTCTCTGTCAAAAATTTTATCTGTTCAAATGGAACCTCTCAAATGTTAAACTGGTTTTAAGATGTGGACACATATATGAGACCTATTGAATGGAAGGGAGGGGGTAAAAACACTTAAGCTTTTTCTGCTTCAACTGGATTTGCTCCATACTGTCTGGGAGTTAACATTATAGGTCGCTTGTTTCCTTTTTGAACACAGCTGTGAGCAGTTAAGAAAAGCAAAGGCAGGAGGTGTGGTATAGTTCGACATTGGTATATGTAGTTCCTCCTTATCTGCAGTTTTACTTTCTGTGGCTTCAGTTATCTGCCATCAACCACAATCCAAAAATATTAAATGAAAACTCCCAGAAATAGACAATTCATAAGTTTTAAATTGTGAGTTCTTCTGAGTGGTGTGATGAAATTTCACACCATCCTGCTCTGACCTGCCGAGGACGTGAATCATCCTTCTGTCCTGCGGATCCATGCGTTATACACCCCCACCTGTGAGTCACGGAGTAGCCATCTTGGCTTTCATACCGTTGAGGTATTGCAGTGTTTATGTTCAAATAACCTTTATTTTACTTGATAATGGCTCCAAATTTCAATAGTAGTGATGCTGGCGATTTGGATATACCAAAGAGAAGTATAAAGTATTTCCTTTAAGTGAAGAGGAGTGTATGTATAAAATATATATATATATATATATACTATATATATATATAGTATATATATATATATAGTATTACTATATAGTATATATAGTATGTATATATATGTATATATATATATAGTATTATATATATATGTATATATATATAGTATTACTATATAGTATATATAGTATATATATATAGTATTACTATATAGTATATATAGTATGTATATATCAATATATACATACTATATATATAGTATTTATAGGCTTCAGTATTATCTATGGTTTCAGGTAGCCACTGGGGGGGTCTTTGAACATATATCTCAACAAAGGCTGACTACTGTATATTTTAGTTTGCCTTTCTTGAAATCCATAACATTTAGTCCCTTTGAATAAATAACTATCCACCTCTAGAAAAAATCTGGATCCATCTTCAACTAACATCAAATCATATTCCCTCATTATCATATTAAAGAAAACCCGAAGTGTAGGAATTAAGATACTTGTCAAGCAGAAACGGTGACACACAAAGATCTCAGTCAGTTTGAGGGACATGTTTGTACTGAGAAGAGAGAAAAAGAAAGAGAAAAGTGAGAAAGTGGTATGGAAACAGGAATCAGAAAGAAGATGGCATTGAAATTTGTGGAATTTCTATGGCGACCTCTACTTCTTTCATGGTTCTTTTCTAAGACTGGCCCTGGTATAATATAATTTATGACTTTGCTCAATGTAAAAGAAGGATGAACTTTTCAAAAAGAGAATTTTATTTAACCTGTCTGGAAGACTGATTTGTAATTTCGTATTTTTCTACAAAGGATACTTTGATTTGAAGATTTTTTTTTTTCTTTTCCTAGTGATTTCACTAAAATTGAAGAAATATAAAATTTTCTTTGCCAGAGAAAAAAGAACTTTATATTTCTCCTTTAAAAAAATAAATAAATAAGGGAGACCAAAAAGGAATTGAATTGAATTAAATATATATATATATATTATATATATATATATATATATATTATATATATATATATATATATATATAATATATATATATGTAGAATGAGCATAGTAAGAAAAATGACACATGTATCATAAAAGAATAGCCTATTAGGACTTTCACTTGCTAATCACCATTAAAGAATAAGCTTTTCTGAATGCTGTGCGTGTGTGTGCCTTCTAGCCAAATCACGTTATTGAAGTTTTTGTAGTAGTTGACAGTTTTCTCATGTAAAATCGACTGACTTTGTCTAAGGAATGAATCTCTGGCAGAAACCCTTGGCCATTTTTTCAAGTCCTTACATATGAGAGATGTCCTAAATGACTGAAGGACTAATGTAGTAATGAATGTTGCAAAAACAATGTTAACTGTGCAATAGAGGGCAGTTATTAATTTGTTTCAGTTGGATGCATATGCCAGAAAGCTTTATTTATGCATACCATTTCAGGAGAGAGAGAAAGAGATCACTTAGCCTGAGGGAACATCATAGTAAAGTATTTCTTAAACAAGATCTGTTCTTGCATACAACACAATGTCACTTTCACAAGCTGATATTCAAGAAAAAAAAAGAAAAATTGTAACAATTTTTTAAGCTTTTCTCCAAATATTTTAAATTAAAGAGTAGCAATGAGAGAACTTTTCCACTTTCTCACCTTATTTCTCTTCATGTCCACAGGAGTAAGTATTTGGAAGTAGATATTGCTGCTACACAAGATGGAATTCTTATACTCACATGCTGGGGGTTCTTAAATGCTTTTGAGCTTTAAAGTACTGAACAATTAAAATATGCATTGACATTTTTTGCATTTAAATATCTATTTATAATTCACAGCTTTATCAGTTTTAAATTGTCTAGACAAGAATCATCCCTGTTTAAAGAATTATTCTACACTCAATCTGCTTTATTTTACTCTAATTTGAATATAGGAAAATTTATTTTTATGCCATAAACTGTTTTTGTGTAAAGTTAAATATTTAGAACAACAAGTTGGAAAAGTATTGCACTTTTACAGTAATTGAATGATGAATCATACCTAAATCTGTATCTTAACCATGCCAATTTTACAGACTCTCCTACTGTTTTGGCCTTTTTTTAAAAACATTTTATTTTGTTTTTTAAGTATTCACAGTGAATTTTAGGTAAAATTCACTTAGAGTTGTTATAATATTCTTATGTATCAGTAATGTTTCTATATCTATGTTTAACACTGGATAATATACTCCTCTAATTGTCAGATAATGATGATGTTTCCAGTAAAAACTAAAAATTGTATAAAAATTTTAAAATTTTCTTTAGAGGAATATGTGTTTCATTATTCATTACTAAACAGTCTTAATCATTTCATGTTGTTTCATAAAATTAATAGGCATGGAAATTCTGTTATCTTAAAATCTACATGAGTAAATCTATCAATATGTGTTAAGATATGATTACTTAAAAAGTTAAATTTCTATTTACATTAAAACACACTGAGTCATTTAAAATCAACTGAAAATGTATGTATTGTCAAAGTCCTATATCTCATACAATGTGGGAATATAAATGAAAGTCGTAGTAAGTTATAATCATCTAAAAAACCTGTAGATCACTTGAACAATTTTGCTATGATAATAAAGAATAACTAGGAAATACCCCAACAGTTTCTACCTGAATGGAAGCTAATGTATTCTAGGTACTGGGTCAATGTCATGTTTTTAATAAGATGTAGTTTCTACATGTGGAACAAAACATAAATAATATTGAAATTTTACATAAAGCCTTTGATACATGATGTAACTAATTAAAATTCAACACAATATTTTGTCCTAAGGCAGATGATTTGCTTTATGATAAGAAAGTACATCTTCTCAAATTGGTCCAGGTAAGAGAATTTGTCTCCTATTAAATAGATGTTATCTGTGATGTGAACTAAGTGCATTCATTCATTCATTCATTGTAATATGATTTTAAAAAGTGAACTTTTTACAAAACTGAAAACTAAAAGTGTTTTAAGTACTAATTTCAAAGATTGTTAAAATTCAACATGGACAAGATGATCAGAGAAAATTAGAAAATATAATTTAAAAGACAGAACAAATGAAGGAAATGATATGAATAATATGGATATAACAAAGATTAAGATTAAGTCTTGGGAGGATAAGGTAGCAAGGAGGCAAAATCTTAAGAGAGATAGTTATCGATGCACTCTAGAACATGCATATAATTTCCATAATTTTCTCCCTGATAATCAATACCTCAAACTTAAGTGCTTCATTCTGGGCCATTTTACCAGTAAATTCTCCATGGATTTATTTTACTTTATTTTTTTTTAGATCATTTCTGTTTCCTCGGAAGCAGGAAAGTTCTACTGGTAATAACATAGAACCTGGAGCCAAAAAAGAAAATTGCAAGGGGAGTTGAGACACAGAGCAAAAATCCGGCAGACACAAGGAAGAGAAGTATTTGCATAATCTTCTCAGTTTGTTTTCTATTTTTGAGTGAAAATATCATGAGGTTACCAGAGATTCTGTAATTGGATACAATGAGCAGATATTTCGTAGTGCTTGTATTACCTGAAGCTATATTACTATTATTTTATTCGAAATTAAGTAGTTCATTCAAGTTAGTAGCAGTGTAGGAAAGGTATTGAAAAGTTTATCATAAGAGGAAAAGGGGAAAAATAGGCATGACTGAAACTGAGGTTCTTGTTGATCACACTACTGCTG
>NW_011888807.1:8474328-8480470 GCF_000151845.1 Pteropus vampyrus
TCAATACCTCAAACTTAAGTGCTTCATTCTGGGCCATTTTACCAGTAAATTCTCCATGGATTTATTTTACTTTATTTTTTTTTAGATCATTTCTGTTTCCTCGGAAGCAGGAAAGTTCTACTGGTAATAACATAGAACCTGGAGCCAAAAAAGAAAATTGCAAGGGGAGTTGAGACACAGAGCAAAAATCCGGCAGACACAAGGAAGAGAAGTATTTGCATAATCTTCTCAGTTTGTTTTCTATTTTTGAGTGAAAATATCATGAGGTTACCAGAGATTCTGTAATTGGATACAATGAGCAGATATTTCGTAGTGCTTGTATTACCTGAAGCTATATTACTATTATTTTATTCGAAATTAAGTAGTTCATTCAAGTTAGTAGCAGTGTAGGAAAGGTATTGAAAAGTTTATCATAAGAGGAAAAGGGGAAAAATAGGCATGACTGAAACTGAGGTTCTTGTTGATCACACTACTGCTGAGATGTTAAAGGGATTATATGTACTGTGTTACAGGTAATGGAATTTGGCTATATTTAAAGATCAAATATATGGCATTGCTTTAAAATTTGTCCTTAAGACAGACTTTATTTCCAACTTGCATGCTAAAATGATTCTATTGGTAAGGCAGAGCAGAATATAAGATTCAAAAATCTTAAGTCATATTTGTATTTACATTTTTTTGTCAACAAAGCTATGTAAAACACTCTTTGAAACACTTCTTCATAAACTCAACAAGGAATTAAGAAAAAAATTGAACATAGAAAAAAATACCACGTATTGAAATGCTTTTTGCCTCTGGTATACAAAAGTAATAAATATAAAACTTACAAAGTCCAAATAATGCTTGTGGGTTCTCTCAGAATGAGAGACGGCAAGTTCTAAAGAAACACTTTTGTTCGAATCCCACTCAGTCAGATCAGGTCAAGGTGAGATAAAACTAAATGTTAACTATCCTTTTTTTTGCATTTAACTTTAATGTACTCTTTTATTTATTTATTTATTTTTTATTTTGTCTATTTCTTTGTATTTATAAAAGGTCTTCTTGGTCAAGTAATAACCTTTTAGTATTAGTATTTAGTGTTAGTATTTTCAGAAAGGTGTGAAGTTCTTTGCTTCATTTTCTCTGATCTCTGAATGTTCACCTTGCATTAAGATTCTGACCTATTTATTTGGAGTCAATAATGCAACTCCATGAGTTGTGAGCACTAGAATATTACCTTTGTGCACTAATTAATTGAATATGGTAATGAGGACATGACTACAAAGTCAAAGTTGGAGAAAATGAGAAATAAGGCCATTTACTTACCAGTGCATAAATAGTGAAAGCAGGTTTTACTATCTCTAAAACAATAGTTTTGAACAGCTGTATTTTACACAAAGTCATGTTTATATTTGATTAGATATATCTTGAGAAGAGTTGATGTTATTTTAGCTTTTTAAATAAACTCTGTGACTATTGTATTAATTCTTTTTCTAAATTACTATTAAAATGGTTAATTTTTTTCTACTTTATATAAGCTTTAAATTTGTTTCTTGAACATATACTGTGGCAGGTTTTGTATCCAAATCTGTATATTATGAGCTACAGCAGAGAGAGTTTCTTGACCTTCTCCACTACAGTTTAAGACCAAAAATAAAATTGTATCATTAGGAAATAATTGTTAATAATTATATAATAATTTTAGCAGACAAATGCAATTGCTCCAAAAATTGCTAACAAAATCAATCACAAATGAGATACTTTATTTTTATTTTTCATAAAATAGTCGTCTGTGTCATTTAAAAGGTCTCTGCTTACTCTATCCAACAGACAAAAATTAGTGACCCTTTAACTAAAATTATATATATATGTGTATATATATATATATATATATATATATATAATATCTATCGATCTATCTATCATCTATCTATCTATCTCTATATATAAATGCCTGATAACTTCTCATATGTTTTAGGACATTTTTTCATGCAAAGTTGAAGTAGGTGCATTCAATATATAAATACATAAACTATATTAAGAAAATGTGTATTATTAGTGTCTCTATACAAAGTATATTAAAAAAATAAAAAGACTGAAATTTATGAGGTTAGATTTACTACCAGTGTCGCATCTGAAAAAATGCTATTGTATTCTGATATGTAGTCATGGAAGGTAACTAAATTGCTTTTCCACAAAACATTACTTTGTCTACTTTCAAAGAGAGAATATTACATTATTTAGAAAACTAAATTGATGAAGTACGGCATTTTATCTGGTCATATATATGTTGTTGCTAGTAAAATTTTTGGCATTCTCATGTTAACTGATATAGTTTTATCTATTTTTTAAATCCTTCAAGGCAATATTCTTTCACAAAGGATAGTTGCTCCCAACATAAAAAGGAAAAAGTGAAGAAATTTATATATAAGTTTAGACAGTTTCCTGATAATGCTTGATTAGTTCAGAATGGGAGCAGTGGTTAAATCTAGAAATATTCTTGTAAGTAATAAGAATGTTATTTCATTTTGCTTTTTCACCAGAAATATTTGTCATATAATGGTGAATCTGTCCATTTATCTACCTATTTACATCTATATCTATATCTATTTATATCTATATCATCTATCTACGTATCTATCTATCTATCTATCTATCTATCTATCTATCTATCTATACATCTATCATGTATCTATCATCTATCATCTATCCATCCATCTTTTTTAAAATATCACACAATTTAATTCTCTACTTCCCTAACTACAGCTGTTAAAAATAATCCCTTGTGTAATTTAAGTATCTTCAAGTATCTTGATTAATATGACTCGTTTTCTCTATTTTTTTATTTCCTTTTCTCTCAACTCCTGGCCACCTCAGATTACTTTCTATTTGCAAATTGATCTGTGAACAATTCTAGTCTCACTGTTGTGATTTAAAATACAAGCGGTAATCACCGTGGCAAACATTTACATTTTAATAACTGATAGATTAAAAAAAAAAGAAGCTCTTACTTTCTCCTAACTCAAAGATATTAAGAAGAAATAATCTAAGAATATTTTTTCTCTATTTTTCCACTTAGTCAAATATGTATAAACTGACGTTCCAGAAAGGACTCATTTAACGTTAATATTTCAGAGCAAGCTTACTTAGCCGAAAGCAGTAACTTGGGGCTTCTCCCTCTGAAGCAGTGATTCATAAAATGTAATGTACATTTGAATCATCTGGGGGTGCTTGTTAAACATGCAGCTTCTTGTATCCGCCTCCATATTCATTGAAGTAGAATTTCTGGGGGAAAACTTTTTTTATGCAGATAAATATGGATTATGCTCTGGCAAAGACTTAGCTGGCTGAATGAAACACGCTAACCTCTTAAAAACTACAGATTTAAATTCCTTCTGTGTTCTTGAAACTCATCTTAAAATTCACAGAGTGCAACAAAATTAGCCAGTTTTCTTTTTTATAAAAAGGAAACTAACATTTGTCAAAAAGCTGGAAATTGGAAGAGTAGGATTCAAAAACAGATCTGTCTGGCTCCCAAATTTGTGCACTTTCTGCAATAGTATGGACGTCAATTTTAGTTTAAGAATCTCTTATATGAATATATGAATTACTTTGGAATCTTTTGTCACATAATCTTATAGGGGAAAAGGCAGGAAATGTGGAGTTAGATTTTTGCCTACGTTTAAGTTGCAGCTTTCACAGTAACATTAGTTTATTACTTTGAATTGTAAATGAAAACCTTATCTCTTACCCTCCAAAACCACGATGATCTTTATATTGTAATATTCTTAACATTTTTCTTTTCTCATATTAATTTTTTTTTTAAATTTTACCTAATGTTGTACTTTTTAAAACCATTTTGGGCTTTAAGTTTTACCTTAATTTTACATGTCTTTTTTTTTTTCCTAAAACTTTAATCTCATTCCTCTACAACACTCTGCTTCCAAAAATATTAAATAGAAACAAATGAGTGAAAAAAAAGTAATGCAATTCTAAAAAAATTTATTTTCAAGTACTTTATTTACAGAAGAGTTGCAAAATGAATACAAAAACACCATATATTCTTTACCTACATTTCACAATTATTAGCATTTTATTACCTTTATTTTAGCATCATTTCTCTCTCTCCTCTCTCTTCCCCTCTCCCCGACCACCATATATGCTCTGGAATGAGTAAGTTACACATTCCTTATGCAGTCATAGTGCAATTATCAAAATCAGAAAATTAATATAATTATGTAATTTATAAACATTCTACTTTCATCAATCGTACCACTAGAAGCAAATTTACTAGAGCCCAATCATGAGTCACATTATCTACTAGCTATTATGTCTTTTTAGCCTCCCTAATTTGGCAAAAAAAAAAAAATTGTCTTTAGAACTTTAATATTTTGAAGAGAAAAGGACAATTATTGCATTGAATGACCCATAATGTTGTCCCATAATGTCCTATAATCTTGTGATTCATCATGGTTATGCATTTGGCTTATGCTTTCATGGAAGAAATTCCATAGAATAGCTGTTCAGTTTTGTAACATGATTCATAACAAGAAACTTATGATGAAGATTTGCCCTATTACTAATGATGTTAACTTTTATAATTTAGGGTAAGTGGGTTTTTGCCAAGTTTCTCCATTGTAAAGCTACTATTTTTCCCTTGAAGTATCTTATAAGAGATTGTGACAGTATCTTCTCATTCTCTTGTTTATCACTCTTTTGCCCATAATGTATGAATGATTAATGCCTGAAACAATTATTATCTAAAAATGATATTGCCTAAAGCATTATTATTATGATAGTCAAGTGGCCATTTAGTAATTCCATCATTTATTTTACACCTATTAATTGAAATATAGCTATAAGTTAAAGCCTTTCCTCTTCTCCTATCTATCCACGTATCTATGTATTTGTCTACTATTTTTATTCTTAACAGTATAATTGCATGAATTCTTATTTTAGTCAGTGGGTTACAAAATATTTTCAGTCATATGTTAAGACTCTAGAAGAACCATTAAAAACATTTAGTATTTCATTTTTTTACATTTAGGCACCTGATACATTTGAGATATATTCATATATATGGTGAGATATATGGTTTTAATAATTAGATTTTATTTTTTTCAAAACACTGTTCGATTGTTCCAACACTTTTATAAAAGTTCATATTTCTTGCCATGATTAGTAATTACACATTTAAGATATATTATCTATTACGAAAACGTAATATTTGATATTTTTTCACAAGATTGGACTTATTGTTATTTGTCTTCTGTGTTTTAATTGTATTTTGTCTACTTAAGCAATCTTATAGTGAAAGTCCTTCAATTTTCTTTTGCCTAATAGAGGGAAGCTATATTATTTAGTGTAAGGATATTTATTTAAATTGTGAATTATCACTTTTGCCTCAAAAGAAGTACCTTTGGAACTAAAAAAGCTATTTTGAATTATACTTTTTCTGATACATGATAACTAAACTACATCTTTATTGTTTCAATCCCCCTGGTATATTTTTGGTAATCTCTACTTTTACCTTTCTCTTAACCACTCTTTCTCTTGTATGAAGCAAATAGTTGTTTTTCTTTTTTTTTTCTTTGGCAAATCAAATTGGAAATATTTTTATAACAAGTGATTTGCGTATTTTATTGATATGTCTGCTATGTTTAGTCTCAATCTGGTCATATAATTTTTAGTCATATGTAGTATATTTTCCATGTTTTTTTTTTTGCCCCCATGATGTATGTTAATTATTCTTTAACTTTATTTAACTTTTTAAAAAAAATGCTCACATTTTTTTTCCTATTACTTACTTTTGTACTCATTCTTTTTTTAGTGCACTTAAATTCACCATTTTCTTATTTAGCCTTTTACTATCTGATGTATTAGTTTCTATAATCTTTGACTCCATATTTTACCTATTCAGCAGTCAGTAAATTACTACTTTTCTATTTCTCTCCTCCTATCGAATTGTGCTATTTCTACTTTGTTAGAATATGCATTTGCATACTATTCTTTCACTTGTGTCCACAATTCTTTAGTATTAAGTGGAAAGTTAAAAATATTAAATGCTCCTCATCATTTCTTTGCCAAAAATGTTCTTGTCACTTTCCTGTTGTGTGAAAATTGTCTATTAGTAAGTTCCTCAAGAAGGGCTCAAAGGTAGTGA
>NW_011888807.1:8480895-8483398 GCF_000151845.1 Pteropus vampyrus
CCTTGTGATTTGAGTTGAGCAAAGGATATGGTAGAATTTATGTTGTGTACATTCCAGAGGTCAAAAGAGGCCTTGTAACTTCCACACTTGACTTTCATAGCATATTGTTCTGAGACTGACATGTAAAGGAGCCAGTCTGCAGATTATCAGGTCACTAGTGGTGCAGATTGTAAATCAATATGCCACAGATGACAGCCCCCCTCTCTGTACTCTCATGTGAATGGGGCAATCTAGAATCTTCTAGACCTCTTGCTGAATGCAGCCACATGAGTGAATAATTCTGAGCACATTCAGCAGGGGATCCATCTAGCCAACCCACAGACTTTTAATAAATATTACATTGTTGTTGTTTTAAGCTACCAGACTTGGGGAGGAATCTATATGTCAGCAATAGTTAATTTGTGCCAAAAAAAAAAAAAAAAAATCTGAGATATTCACAGACAAAATGAAGCATTAAATTTTCAAATAAGAGTTTCAAGATTTTTTTTTAATTAGATGCATACATAAAGAAGATAGTTGGATTAAATTACTTTAAGATTACTTCCAAATCCAGAATTCTGTAATATTGTGAAGAATAGCTTTAAATAATAAAGATTTCCCTTTTTGAGTATTAGCATCAGCTGAAACATAAAACATTAAGGTTTTACCCAAAATAGTTTTTTTTTTTTTCCTTTTTTGCCCCCAAACATCTCACTTGTTCAAGGGAAATTAAACTTAAATACCTGAGTACTGGTCACTTTAGAGAATATCAACCTGTGAACTAGTCAAAATTATGTATTACTAAGCCAGATACTTTGGTAAATATTATTTCTTTGGGAAGAATTTCCTCTATGTCATAAACTGCAACCTTAAATGCATTATCTTCTGATTTCCAGTTTAGATTTTTTTTTTATTTTTTATTTTTTTTAAAGGGAAGATAGGTTTTTATGATGCTTGACACTTCTGAGACAAATATAATAGAAAGCAAATCTGTATTGTAATACATTCTCACACTCTCAGAATTTTTTAACTTTTTTTAAATATTTCAGAAAATTATTCAGTCTCTCAACTTTATAGGTAATTTCTAAGAACTCAACTCAGGTCACATAAAATCAATATTCTCTTTATTTTTATGATCATATTTAATAGGTTTCCACAATATTTATTTGAATTAAATAATTATAATAACATTATGCCTGATAAAATCATTTTTGGGGACTAAACACAACTGATTATCGGTATGTAACAACTTATAGATATAAGTATGGACTATATTAGAAAGTAGTCTAATATTCTTTAATGTTTAGCTTTGTGCTTCAGTGAATAATTTAAAGAGAGAATTTATTCATCAGTTAAAAGGCAAAGCATTTAAGTGAAGGCTAGATAAATCTCCTATTATATGTTTGAAAAATAGAATAATATAATTATGAAAATATAATGTTAAGATATATGAAAGTACAATGTTAAGAACTAAAATATTGGTGGAGAATTTATTTAGTGCCAATAGTACTTACATACTAATAATATTTTTATATTGACCTAAATTAAATTTTCCTAAAAAAATTAAAAACTGACTCTAAATCAATAAAATGCTGAAACTATAATAAAAGAATCTATTATAAATGTAGTTAAATAGCAATTAAGAGAAAATATTTAAAAGGTTTTGTGAATTGATCAAAGAGGGAATCAGTCATAGACATATTGTTTAAAATTAAATGAGATGTTAATAAAATGTATAATTATAACAAGAGTTAAAAAAACAAGTCTTATTTTATAAATATAGAGCAATAACAAAGCACACGTAAAATGTGAATATAAGAGAAAAACACAAAATTATCTTTTGGGGAGAAAAATAAAAAGAAAGTAATTCAAAAAATATAATCATGAAGTAGATGTGTTTAACATATGAGAAGCTTAGAGATGAAGAACAAAGGAAGTCAGTATTTACAATTCTGTTTGACAGAGGCCCATCACCACACTTACACACACACACACACACACACACACACACACACACTCACTCACACACTCATGCACATCACAGCATTAATTGTAACAGATTTCCCTTTAACATACAGATGTTAGGACATTGAAAGATAAATCTAATTAGCTGGATCACTACATTTTTCTAAACTTTAAAACACTCATTTTCTATTATTTTTTCATAAATCCTTCTACCCTACTTCTTTAAATATATTACTCTAAAGTTCCTTAAAATATATTTTTATTTTAATTACACAACAATTTAGAGATTATATAAAATGTGAAATCTTTACTAATTGTGCTATGATTAAAAGAGAACATAAAAAAACTCAATAATACACCTAAACAGAATAGAAACAAAAAAGTTAATTGGTATGATGGTAGGTGTAGGAAGAGATCTCAGAGATATGAAACAAAATGGAAAGAATAAAATTAAAAGCAAAGTACCAAACAGCATTAAAATTTATCATTAATCTGTTAAGTTATTGAACAGTCTCCTTTGAGAAGAGATAAAACTTTTATTTCTGGCTAGATATCTGAA
>NW_011888807.1:8483448-8486802 GCF_000151845.1 Pteropus vampyrus
TCACTTTAGAGAATATCAACCTGTGAACTAGTCAAAATTATGTATTACTAAGCCAGATACTTTGGTAAATATTATTTCTTTGGGAAGAATTTCCTCTATGTCATAAACTGCAACCTTAAATGCATTATCTTCTGATTTCCAGTTTAGATTTTTTTTTTATTTTTTATTTTTTTTAAAGGGAAGATAGGTTTTTATGATGCTTGACACTTCTGAGACAAATATAATAGAAAGCAAATCTGTATTGTAATACATTCTCACACTCTCAGAATTTTTTAACTTTTTTTAAATATTTCAGAAAATTATTCAGTCTCTCAACTTTATAGGTAATTTCTAAGAACTCAACTCAGGTCACATAAAATCAATATTCTCTTTATTTTTATGATCATATTTAATAGGTTTCCACAATATTTATTTGAATTAAATAATTATAATAACATTATGCCTGATAAAATCATTTTTGGGGACTAAACACAACTGATTATCGGTATGTAACAACTTATAGATATAAGTATGGACTATATTAGAAAGTAGTCTAATATTCTTTAATGTTTAGCTTTGTGCTTCAGTGAATAATTTAAAGAGAGAATTTATTCATCAGTTAAAAGGCAAAGCATTTAAGTGAAGGCTAGATAAATCTCCTATTATATGTTTGAAAAATAGAATAATATAATTATGAAAATATAATGTTAAGATATATGAAAGTACAATGTTAAGAACTAAAATATTGGTGGAGAATTTATTTAGTGCCAATAGTACTTACATACTAATAATATTTTTATATTGACCTAAATTAAATTTTCCTAAAAAAATTAAAAACTGACTCTAAATCAATAAAATGCTGAAACTATAATAAAAGAATCTATTATAAATGTAGTTAAATAGCAATTAAGAGAAAATATTTAAAAGGTTTTGTGAATTGATCAAAGAGGGAATCAGTCATAGACATATTGTTTAAAATTAAATGAGATGTTAATAAAATGTATAATTATAACAAGAGTTAAAAAAACAAGTCTTATTTTATAAATATAGAGCAATAACAAAGCACACGTAAAATGTGAATATAAGAGAAAAACACAAAATTATCTTTTGGGGAGAAAAATAAAAAGAAAGTAATTCAAAAAATATAATCATGAAGTAGATGTGTTTAACATATGAGAAGCTTAGAGATGAAGAACAAAGGAAGTCAGTATTTACAATTCTGTTTGACAGAGGCCCATCACCACACTTACACACACACACACACACACACACACACACACACACTCACTCACACACTCATGCACATCACAGCATTAATTGTAACAGATTTCCCTTTAACATACAGATGTTAGGACATTGAAAGATAAATCTAATTAGCTGGATCACTACATTTTTCTAAACTTTAAAACACTCATTTTCTATTATTTTTTCATAAATCCTTCTACCCTACTTCTTTAAATATATTACTCTAAAGTTCCTTAAAATATATTTTTATTTTAATTACACAACAATTTAGAGATTATATAAAATGTGAAATCTTTACTAATTGTGCTATGATTAAAAGAGAACATAAAAAAACTCAATAATACACCTAAACAGAATAGAAACAAAAAAGTTAATTGGTATGATGGTAGGTGTAGGAAGAGATCTCAGAGATATGAAACAAAATGGAAAGAATAAAATTAAAAGCAAAGTACCAAACAGCATTAAAATTTATCATTAATCTGTTAAGTTATTGAACAGTCTCCTTTGAGAAGAGATAAAACTTTTATTTCTGGCTAGATATCTGAAGTTTAACAAGTATAAAGAAACATATTGAAAGAAATAGCTTGTTTCTGGTCCAGTCACTTGAAGTAAAGAGAGAGCTTTATAATCTGAAGCATATTTTACATTTCTAATTTGAGCAATTATTTGATACCAATGGCTTGATTACAATTTTCATATGAAATGTAATATGATATATGAATGCAGGCAAGCTGTGACAAAGTGTCTCAAATATCTGAATAACAATATGTCAGAAAGTAGGCTAAATCATTTTGTGAAAGAATTCCACATTATTCATCTTTTAAAGAAAATGAAGTATTAAAAAACAGTGTATAAGCTTTCTTGACTATAGTATCCTCCCTTACTTATATAATACTATAAATGTACATTATTTTTATCCAGTTTAACAAAAAATAACTCAAAGGATGACAATATTGAAAATTTTAGGTAATAATATATCCAGCATAAACAAAAAGTTATCCTCAAAGAAATGATATAAATTAATTTACCTGGAACATCATGAGTAAAGCAGTTAATCTTTAGGTGAAAAATAAATTGTAAAGTTTATATAGAGAAAAAGAAGAACAAGGATCTGAATGAAAATTAGAGTTAAAAACAAGGAACAATACTCTAAAATTGAACCAGTTATGTTCTATAAATAAAAATAAATATTGAACACTATTACTCTGTGTAAATGTCATTTGTTTAGAAGTCACATTTTACTATATTAAAACATCAATTTAAATATTTTAAGGAATAAAAAAGAAGATAAAAACTTCATCAAAACATCCAAAATGTAGATCATTAATCAATGTATGTGAAATATCAATAATGAATTTTTACCAATAGAAATAAACTAAAAATTTAATCTCATGTTGCATCTGACACACATGATCTGTTAAAAATGATTCTCTCTAATGACTGACTTCTATTTTTGTTGTTTACCTTATCTAGTTCTAAGACTCTGAATCTAATTACATCTTGATCTGATCAAGATATTCAATTTCTGGGTATACCACTTTTTACTCTTCTTCATGCTCCCCAAATTCCTTCATTTTTTCTTAGCTGTCTTAGAGTCCACTGTTGTCAGGGCCCTGCTGATCGAGCTGATTGAGAAGGGAAGGTCTTGGTGGTGAGACACCCAATTAAAAAAACACATGAGGAGCCAACATGAGAATGAAACTGCAGACAAGCCAAGCCTTAATAGTAGGACATGCTTCTATGCTGGAGGACCCACAGGCTCATATATGCCAAAGAACAATAGCGGCATTCTGCCACACATATGCCATACAGCAAGCTGAGTCATTTTTACATAAGCTAGCTATAGATGCACTATTCTGTTTAACATAACATGCTGAAAACTGGGGTCATGTCCCTAGCTACAAGCCTGGACTATAGCCAGACCTGAGATCATCCAGGCCTGGGCCCACAACTGTCCATTATATAATTCATTCATCAATAGCTTCTTTGCCCCCTGTTCTTACCATTTTACTTAACTGGCAAAAAGTCTAACCTGATCAAATAGATTACTGCTCTTAATCCAGGTCTAGAGAAACATATAAACCCATACTTACCGCCTACCAGAAAAATATGTCTATATACATTCAAGTG
>NW_011888807.1:8486852-8516758 GCF_000151845.1 Pteropus vampyrus
CATGCTTCTATGCTGGAGGACCCACAGGCTCATATATGCCAAAGAACAATAGCGGCATTCTGCCACACATATGCCATACAGCAAGCTGAGTCATTTTTACATAAGCTAGCTATAGATGCACTATTGTGTTTAACATAACATGCTGAAAACTGGGGTCATGTCCCTAGCTACAAGCCTGGACTATAGCCAGACCTGAGATCATCCAGGCCTGGGCCCACAACTGTCCATTATATAATTCATTCATCAATAGCTTCTTTGCCCCCTGTTCTTACCATTTTACTTAACTGGCAAAAAGTCTAACCTGATCAAATAGATTACTGCTCTTAATCCAGGTCTAGAGAAACATATAAACCCATACTTACCGCCTACCAGAAAAATATGTCTATATACATTCAAGTGAGCTAAGAGATAAGAAGCTTATAAATATATTTCTTAGTTCCTAGGTTCTTTTACTCTCCTATCTGACTCTTTAACAACTTTCTCATTCTCCTCTAACCTACATTATATATCTTCCCTGGCTACTCTAAAGTATTTACCTCTATTCACTAAAACAGGAGAAAAAATAAACATAAAACCATAGAAACAATTATTTTTCATATATCCCATAATTAAGTATACTGACATACCCTTACTTGCTATCCACATATTTTGTCTTACTAGAGCAATGACTCTCCCCCATTCTAACCAAAGCCTGCTTCTCAACTTTCCTTCTATAACTAACATAAGCTTACATAACATGGTATCAGCCACATTTGCATGTTAAAAAAACAAAATTCTTGTACCAACTTCATTTTCTAATATCTGTCTTCTTCTTTTGTTCAATTCATCAATAAAATTCTTTAAAAGAATGGTATTGACAAATATTTGTTCATTTTTTTTCATTTTCATTATTTTATCAATCAATGCACATCAAGCTTTCACATCACCACCCTATTAAAACAGCTCATGCAAATGTCAGTAATGACCTTCATAAGATAAACTTATAAAAAATTCTTACTTAGTTTATCAGCAGCATTTGGTATTGTTGGCATATTTTTTAAAAGCAATAATGGCAACAATAGCAACAAAATAACTCTTTCTTAGGATGCTGAGATGACACTAAGTCTTGTGTCTTCTCCAGCTGCACTTGCCTCTTCTTCTCAGACATGTTTGCTTAAACTTAGTCAAATCTTTCTAAACTATGATGTGTCCTATGGCTCAGTCCTTGGTCCTCTTTTATAACTAGATACACTCTCTAAATGACATCATTCAGCCTTGTGGCATTAAATGTACTCTACATATGGATGGCTCTTGCATTTTTATCTCCAGCTTAGACTTCTCCCCTTCTGTCTTACATATCCAATCTTCTAATAACCATTTTATCTAGATATTATATTAGTTTAAGTAAAGACCAAGTTTTGTGATAGAGATATCTCAAAATGTAGTGTTATAAATATATAAAAGTTATAGTTTACTCATAATGCAGTCTAGAGATGAACAATCATACTATGCTTCATAAGGTCAAATAAGACCATTATTCTCTTCTATATTGTTTATTCACAATCATCTGGCATATTTTCCCTATGTGTACGGTCAAAGCCATGTTTCTACCCTGTATAACTTCCAGTATTCAAGAAATAAAAAAGGGAAAGAAAAGGATGAAAGTGTATTTTAATACACAGTCTGGATGTTACATATTGCACTTGTTTATACATCTTTTTAGATATGTAGTCTTATCTAGACAGAAAAAAGGATAGGAAAATTAGCTACTTAGTGTTAGCATATTAGTTAAGTTAAACCAAAATTTACACTGACAACAACTGGAAAAGCAGGTAAATGTTTCAAAAATATCTAAATAAAGAAATCAGAAAGTTAAAAAGTCAGTGAAGAATGTGATGACAGGATTTGGGAATAATATATAGACTCACAAAAGTGAACCTAGCATTGAATCTGTATTTCTTGTATGGAAGTCATAATTCCAAAATAAGGTGATCAGATGCTAAGACACTAATTGAAACTTTTGTGAATCTTATAGGAATCAAAGAAATGCAATTAATTGTATTACAAGAACTACAAACATGGGAAATTATAAAACTCTGTTTTTAGTAAGGAACTTAAGGTGCCAAAACTTGGTAGCAAGGACAAAGTAAAAGTAGAGAAGTTCATGCAGAGACTGATATCTAGTTTAAATTAATTTCAATCCTGAAACTGCTTTTAGGTGATCTTGAATACCAGTGCTTAAACAACTTGCAAGATAAAAACGTAAATTTTCAAAAGGAAAATATCATTCAAACCTCAGTTTTTGCTATAAGTTTAACACCACATCTGATAAGGAATCAAACCCGGCATGAGAAAAGACCACTTTAATGAAAAACAGAGAAATCAAAGGTAAAAACAAAATTATGGAAGAGTTAGGTAATTGTTTCAGTGGAACATAGTTTTAGTACTTACTAAAACTAAGTTCAAAGATATAAAAAATGAACAAGTTGTTAGATATAAAAAAATGAACAAGTTGTTAGATATAAAAAAAAATGAACAAGTTGTTAGATATAAAAAAATGAACAAGTTGTTAGAGAATTACCAACTGCAAAACAGCAAATCAGAATTCTAGAACTGAAAAATTCAGAATCCAATGAAGATATTTGGCAGCTTATTAGAGCTGGCTGAAAGGATTATTAGTAAACTAAAAAATGTCAGAAGGAAATAGTCATAATAAAATCAAGAAAGACAAAAACAAAAAATACAAATGTGAATATAGTTATGGTTATGTGAAGTAAAAGAAAAAGAGAGAATATAAAAATATTCAGAAGATAATAGTATGAGTAATATAAATCCATAAACTCATGGACAGTGAAATAATAATGAGAATCAGATTATGGTACATTCTAAAGCTAATTTTGGAGGAATACTGATAGCCTTAAATGTTTGTATTAGGAAAAAAGTGGAAAAGATGACAACTAATTATTCTTTAATTATTAGATGATAGTAATAGAGAACAAATTTAATCTCCCCCAAAATAATAGAATAATAGAAGAAAATAATAAAAATAATTAATGAATTTTATTTTATTAGTGACATTCTTGAAAGAGACTATGACAATAAAATATATTTAAAAAGCCAAAATAACAATAAAATATACTAAAATTGGTGAGATTGCCAACACAAAGAGCAAGTGTTAATAAACACAAAGAGGATATCACTGTCTCGTTCTGATATTTAAAAGCTCAAATACAGATTAAATATATTACACAAAAAATACCAGAACAACACTAAAATATAAATAAATAAACATGTGTATTAAAAATAAAATATGTAATAAAACATTTTCCACAAAAGAAAGATCAGGTTCAGATGGCTTTACTTATATATTCTATAAAATAAGACAGCAATTTATTATTGTCAATGTTATGCAAATATATCCAAATAAGGATATATTATTGTCCTTATTTGGATATATTTTTATTATTTTATTTGGATATATAATTTATTATTGTCAATGTTATGCAAATATATCCAAATAAGGAGGAAATATGTAACTAAAGTTTGTTTTATGATGAGAATATTTTGAGAAAAGAGAATTATATATGTCTCATTCATGAGTAAATATTAGATAAAATTAATATATAAAAATACCTCATGACTGATTGGATTAATTTCATTATTAAAAATATTTTAAAGTATCAATAAATCTAATTTACCATATTTGTAGATAAAACAAAAATAGCATATGTTTATTTTCAAAAATGATATAAAGGAAAGATAGACCTGAACTGAAATTAAGGACAAACTGGAATCCATGAGTCAGCCTAAATTTCCAACTCTGACAATGTGAATAATCTTCAGGAGAAATTGGAGCTCTTCATCTTGGAGCTAAAAATGCACCTGGCCAAAGAAGCAAGCTTGTTATATCCTATGGTGCTCCTTTGCACCTGGGTTTGATAACCAACTACTAGAGATGCCATTCATTATTGCTCACTTTGAAATTCATATGTACTATTTATATTTTCTTTAGTGTTAGTTGAGTTCCAGACTCATCCTCTTCCCTAGTTTCCACACTAAGTTTGATTTTCTAAGCCTTCTCGATTTTTAGTAAAATGTATGGAAGATGAGGAGGGTATACTGGGAGGACAAACGAGAAACCAATTGATTTAGAGCCATGTCTTTGTTTATCTAATTCTAAAATGTCAATAAGAATATTAAAATGGTAAAATCCACCAGGAAAATAAGACAGATGTTAATAAATTAATGTAAGATAGAAAACAGGTAGGGCAGATAAAAGTTTTGAAATAGAATTGAGAAATCTACTCAGCATATACTGTGACAAGAATATGACGAAACATAAAGTCATTCTGACTGGTGGACTCTAAACTAAAGTATCAACTATCAGCAGTGATACATCAGAATGAAAAAAGTCTATAAATCTTATTCCACAGAATTCTAACTCACTGCTCAAATGCTAAATGGTGGTCTATGTTCATAATAGGAAAAAAACTGTAAGTAAACAAAATATTGTCACCTATCGGTAGGATGAACCAATATATATATTTTTATATTCATACATTGAAATGGTACTCAGCAATGAAAAGGAACAGACAACTAATATTGACAACAGTATGAATCAATATCAACACTTCTGTACCTCTGAAAGGAGCCATGTACCTTAAGATACATACTGGGTGATTGCAGCTAAGTCGTTCTTTAGGAGAGGACCCTTTTACCTGTAGCTATAGAAAGCAGATCAGACATTTCTTGGCTCTGAGTTTTGAGTGCAGGAATTGATTGCACCAGGGTATGAAAAATCTTTTGCAGATGATTGAAATATTTAAAATCCTTATTTTGAAGGTGATTGAATAAGTGCATGCATTTTTCAAAACTAATCCAACTATAGAATTAAAATTGTCTTGTATGCATTGTCTTGTATGTAAAACAAAAAAAAGTTGATGAGAAAAGCATAACATACCAAAATACACATATCAAAATAGCTACAGTTAAAGAGAAATAAAGCACAAACAAATAAGTTTCTCACAGATTGTTAGTGAAAGTATAGATTATTACAACCAATATAGAACTGTTTGGCTATATTTAATATAGTCAAAATGTGTGTATTCTATGAATTAAAATGTATATTTTCTAAATATATGTCCAATAGAAATGAGTCTACGTGTTCACTAAAGAACAGATAAGAGGATGTTAATTATACCACTAACTGTATTTGTCAAAATCTAGTTACAAACCAAATCTACATCAACTTTGAATGAATAAATACTGTGTGGTATATTTAATGGAATTTAGTACCATATTATGATTCAAATAAACAAAACTACAATTCTACCCAACAAGATACATGAATATTTCAAATATAACAATTACTGACAAAAATGTCAGAAACAAAATAATAAAAATATATGTTCAATTTATATAAAGCTCAAAAATTATTCATAGTAATCTGAATAATTATTATGTAAAGAAGGGTAGTGACTGAACACAGGGACAGTTTCTAGATGTTGCTTCTGATTGACATTAAACAATGAATTCATTTTGTAATGATTCATAGAGATGTACACTTATATTTTTGCTATTTTTATATGTATGTTATAGCTCGTACTTCAATAAAAAGTTTACTTAAAAAAAGCAGTTCTTCAAATATTCAAAGAAAAGTGAATCACTTTAGTTAACCGTTATTTAAAATGGTTTAATAATCCTGTTAAGTTCGCATTCTAATACACTTTATTTTCCAAAGTATTTGGGAAAAAAATAGTAAATGTCACTCCAGAAAAAGTATTTTATAGCATAATATATGTGAACCTTCTAGGTTACAACTACATTTCTTTATTTACTGCCATATTTAAAAAAATGTTTAATACTTAATATTTATTTAGATCATAAATAAGCAACACATTTATCCATGAATATTATTTTCTAAAAAAGACCTATAAATATACACTAAAACTGCTGTCTAAAGTCTTTTTCTATTATGTGATCTTAAGTAATTTATATGGATATAACACAATGAATTTCATTTAAAATTTAGTCTATCACATCATTCTCTAAATACAATGAAATATTGTTTTTTTTATTATTATTATTGATAATAAGAACAGTTTTGTAGCCTAGTATTGCCATTATTTACATTAATTGTTGGAAAACCATAAAATAATCACAAATTATTAAAATAAAAAAATGAATTCTAAAAAAAGAGCTTAACCTTTGCATTGGCAAGTGAGAAACGCAAGCATTTTTCTTTTCTTTTTTTTTCATTGCAGAAAAGCAGATGATGTTTTTGATGGGAAACTCGTACTTCCCTTGGAAGTTTCCTGCTGTGCTAAACATTAGCCACATCTCATAATGTGTTTTTAATGAATCTCAAATCTAGACTCTCTCAATTATCTATTACTAAGATCATACATAAAGTGATGACATATCGGGCAAGAGAAGGCCATACATTCCTGTTGGTTATGACACTGAACAGCTCTAAGCAAAATATTTTCTTTAATAGAATGACATGGAATGAAAGTAATAAAATCTTTTATTCAGTTACAATGGAAATTTAATATACAAGAATCTGATAAGGTGTTATTCTCGAAATCTTCAGGACTGTTTGATTTATGCTATTAAATAAACTACGATTGCTTTCAACTGTAAAGATTTTTGAAAGTTAAAAATAAAATGAATTATTGACCATTGTTATACCAGTCTTTGTCACAAACAAGTGTATACCTATTCTAAAACTAATAAGTGAATAATTATTGAAATATTTTTATTAATAAAAATTACTTTAAATACTAGATCATATCTACTTCAGTGACTTTCCAGGAAACTACAATATATTTTTAATACAAATGATATTTTGACACTTTTATTTATTGGATTTGACTTGAATTTGAAGAAGACAAATTAAATATAAGTCATCAGAATAGACCCTTTACAGGAATAACAAAGGTGAGTTATCTTGGCTATTTCATAACTAATGTGAAAATAAGACATTTAACATAAACATAGTAATTGTTGAAAATATTTTCCTTCCTGAAGTAAAGAATTCCAGTTGTTTTATTTTAAATATTGTAGGAGACAACATTACACAACAATAATATATGTGAGAATTGAATATATTCATACAAATAGCATTTTTGTTCTTTGAAGTATTTTTCAGAACTCTGAAGATAAGCATCAGAAAATACGTCAATTTTTAATAGCATCAAAAATAATTAAAATAATTATTTTATAATTAATAATTTAAAAGAATTAAATACAAAAATGAATTAAATACAAAAATAAATTTAACAAAAGAAATGCAAAACGTTTTTTTTTTTTGCAGAAAAATGCAAATCATTCTTCAGCAAATCAAAGATCTCAATAAGTGGGAAAATCTCTTGTATTCATGGAGTGAAAAACAATATTGTTTAGATATCAATATTCCTCCTCTTATGTAAAACAAAATGTACATGTTACATCTGAAAGTGAAAGAAGGTAGAATAAATATATCTTAGTTTTTCTAATTACAAAATTATCAGAGAAATCTAATTTGTCTAGTGATTATATTAACTAGAAATAGTATCTATGGCTTTCTCTGTACCTGTAACCTCAATTAAAAGGCTTCAATTTAAAAAAAAAAAAAATAAGCGCTGAAATTGCTGTTCTCCTTATCTTGCAATTTAATAACCAAAGCTACAAACTTAACTCAGAGCTGCAGCTAGAACAGAAACATTTTTACCAGAGCTAAATCATTTAATGTGTTGAAGGTTCCTCAACCCTGGTGATATTTTTGTTTCTTTAACTTGAAATTTATGAAAATGCTTAATAATAGTTACTATATAAAAATTAACACATAATATCATAAAATATTTTTAGAGATATTATAATCTGAAAAAATTCTATATTGGGTATATTTATCTAGACTGGATATCACTACCTGGTATATATGATGACTTTTTTTTTTCTTTACAAATAATCTCCAAGTTTTTAAGGAGAAAGAGTAAAAGAGGAAGCTAGTTTTGGGAAAATTTGAAAAAAAAAGTCACAGCCCAATGTAAAAGGCTAATTACATTTCCTTTGCAAAAAGTGCTTGCTTAGATGCAGACAATTTTGTCACACAAATTTGAGAGTCTCCAGTGGCATTTTTAAACAGTGTCTTAGGCCCTTCGCAGTTCCATCAGAGCCATTTAAACAACTTGATCCATCAGAGCCATTTAAACAATATTAATCACTGAAATATGGAAACCAAGATTTCTTCTGTTAATCGCATCACTGATCTCCCCTTTAGGGAGTCAGGGTAGAGAATATCCACATGGACTCAAGGCAAAGCGGTTGCCTCAGGGAGGCATGTCATTTTTACAAGACCCATATTCCTACTGTATCCCTGAAGCAGCAGAATGATGATATAGAATTGATGGTGTTGTCTAAGCTCTGTAAAAATTATGACAATCAGGACAAAGAATGAAAAGAATCTTAATAATATAAAATGAACATAAAGGAAAATAAAAAGTATTAGCAAAATAGAGGCTTATCTATAGAGCTCTCCAAAGACCTTAATCGGAGAAGTAATCTCAGAAATGTCTTTTATATTCTCAATGAACAAAATTAATTCTGCCAAATTTAGGATTTGGAGATGTAAGTATCAAATAGTATCCAAATTACCTTTAAATTACTCATTTGACATGAATGGACCAAAAGAAGCAGGACAGTGAATTTAAAATAATAATAATAATAATAATAATAATAATAATAATAAAGTTGGACTGAAATATGGACTGTTTACATAGGGAATCAGAAGGTTCTGTTGAGCAAAGATTTTCAAGTTAATATCTCTATAGACTCTCTAAATTGTCAAATCATATATCAACCTATACTTAAAACCAAAGCTGCATCAATTTTTTGCTTGGGCAAGGGAGAAATATAAACAAAAGTGTAGTCTCTCATCAAGCAAAGGATAAGACAGGGTGTTTGGACTAGGGTGAAAGGTGGATTTTAGGTCAAATATAAATGAAACAGTGTTTTGATTGGCTCAAAGAAAAGAAGAGTTGCATGAAAATAGGTTAACTTTAGGCCTAGGCCATGAAGTGGACTCAGGATCCAAATTCTCAGAAAACCTGGTGTTAAGATAAATGTGGATCTTATGCTGAGTCTCAATTTTTTTTTTTTTTTTTTTAAAATCTGGATCATTTTACCTGCTTAGATTTGTTTCCTTCTTTATAGTTAAAGTGATGGATTTTAGGTAAGTTTTTTCAGAACTGTGTGCCTGATATTAAGTAATCAAAGCAATTTTTACTGGTTGACATCTGCTTAAATTTTAAGTTCAAATTTGGAACTGTTTATCAAAATCTTTGTATTCTATTGGCATGTTTTCTTCATAATGACTTCTTGCTGCATTTGAATATTCCTGTAACATCTGCAGAAATTCTGAGTGCACTTGTTCTCAGTGCACAATGTCATTTAGGCTAACATTAAGAAAGTAAGTTTCCATGTTTTTTTCCTCCACAAATGCCCATTTCAAGGAAATTTAATACAAATAAGATTTTAAAGTTTTAGATTTATTTACACTGCAGCAATGACTACTGTAGATCTCAACAACTCAGGTTTGTGGGCATACTGTTTTACTTTTTATCTAGTCATTATTTAAAAAAAAAAAAAAAAAAGCCCGTAACAGGTATATGGTCCTTTCTCCTCTCTTTCTCCTTTTTAGCATCTTTTTTTTTTCTCTCTCTCTAAAATTTCCATCATTGTTTAGTATTAACTTATTGTAGGGAGGTCTTCCTCACTAACTGATCATTTTTTTTTTTATCACAATGGAAAGCTTATACTTGATGGAACATGATAAAATTTGCTGACAGAATCTATAAAAATAGAAATATTTGTATCCAGTTGGATTAGAGTGGGCTCTTTTTCTGAGACCCAAGGAGCTATCAGTTGTAATCCTATCTAATTCCTGCTGTTTTTCATCAGAGAAAGAATGTAGAGGTAAGTCAAAATGGGCCTATAGCAACTCATTAGTGGGGAAAAAAGTCTATAATTTATTTGTTCAAATTTTAAGTATTTTAAATACTTATCATTTTCATAAATTTCTATCATTATCATCAGTTTCACATATTTATCTATCTTAATAACTCTGTTTTGGTTCCATTTATTTCCATTTTTGAGGGGTTTTTTATTCATTCTTTTTTTGTTCATTTGTGTCTCTTTGTTTATCACTATATGACAAGAGTCTAGGACTATTCGAGACATATAGTAGGTATTTGATAGTAAATAGACAGTTGTGTATTTTTAATAAAAACAGTATGGAATATCTAGAAAATAAAATAAAGCAGAATGTTCAGTTCCAGAGAAAAAGAGTAGAAAGAACAGGCATTTTGAAGTTAGATAATCTCAGATTAAAATCTTCAATTCTTTTGTTCCTCATTTGCAAAACAGAAAATAATGTATATCTTACATGGATTTTATGTAAGTTAAATTAAATTACATATAAAAAGTAGCTGACAAACTGGTATATTGTGATTAGTAAATCTGGTGATGAACAACACAATAATTACAATAATATCAAGATACAATATAATTTATCCATACTTCTAATACTTAGATATGACATTTTAATGTTTCCATCTCTATTACTTTTTTTCATATAATATATATTTTTGCTTGGCAGAGATCATTTCCTAAGAAGATATTCTTCACTTAAAACTTTTAAGTATAGCCTCAAGATATTTTCTGCTACTGTGGGGAGTCACTTATGGACATGTGAAATCGTATAACAAGGAACAAGGATATTTGTGTACTTGGCAACAATGTAAGAAGTTGAGATTGTAACTGTTCACATAGCAATCACTGCACATGCCTTGCTACAGTTTAGCAGAGAGTTCTGAGTTGTGAGAATCTCATTGTTCTACTAGATAAGTAATCTGGCTGACCTTGGTTCTTGACTACAGTCTTTCTTATTGTAATGTTATAAATAGTGTGTTCTAAATAAACTCGGGTACACAGACACAGCTTGATTCTGTGATCCCTACTGCAATTCTGTCTGTCTTCTTTCTTTTCCTCAGTCCATACTCCCCCTTTCAGGTACCCTCAATTACTTCGTCGGCTGGCTCCGACATACTACTCAACATATATACTTTAAAAATATCGTTGGAGACGTAGATTTCTAATTTTTATTATAGAAGAAGTAAGATTTTTATGAAAAGTTTCTTTTTTTCTGATAGCGAAGCCTAGGTATGACTGTTTTTGTGCAATACGTACAGTTTTAAGTGTCACCAGTTTAAAATGTTTTCCTAATGAACAAACTTGCATTACTCATTTTTGAATATTTTGAGACTATTTCAAATATTATTACTCATTTGTATTGTTTTTCTGAATAGATTATTCATGTCTTTTGGCAAAATGTTTTTTTCTAATTTATTTGTATGTGCCTATTTTATGAAGAATATCAACTTTTTGTTATAATTTAATTAAAATATCTTTTTTCAGTTTAGTGAATGCATTTTAATTGTGTTTTCAATATTTAGTAACTTAAATTATATGAAGTTATATCTATTCATAATTACTATTATACTTGGTTATGTATCCCATGGCATTTAAATGTTCAAAGCTCATATCCATTTAAAGAAAGTTCAGGTTTTTAAAAATTTAACACTCTATTTTACTTGAAATGTATTTTGATATGTTACATGAAAAGATGATCTAATTTTTTTATATTTTTCTTTAAAAAATATTTTCACATCAATGTTGTCATGTCATTTGTCAAATGCCATCCTTTTTATTACAGTTTTCTCTAATGATTTTAAGTTTAATTTTATATTGCAGTTAAATGTTTAATCATAGGATTAATTTGAATGTTAGAATAAAGTGAAGATCTATTTTTGTTACCTTTATCATTTTTCCATGCCACCTTTGCCATTTATTCTTTATTTTTTATAATTACATGTGGAAAATATTATAGATATTTAATGTATTTTTATAGCCACTTTGCAGTGCAGTGTTTGTAAGTTATAACAGTAATAGTTAAAATAACTAAGTAGTGGGAGATGATAGTTTTGCTTACTTCAACTGTGAAGTTGTCTAACTAGACTCCCTAAAAGAGACATTTGACTCATCTTTTTGCTCATTATCTACATTAATACAGTTTAAAATTTTTTAAAGTTTTCACAAACAATATTTTTCAAACTGATCCAAAAGTTCTATTCGTCCTCTTTGTCACCTCTGATTGAGATTTTCATGTCTCATCACAATAAGGGTAATAAAACTTCTTACTTTTTTCTCAATATCTTTAGTTTTCTTACTCCAGTCCTTCATTCTCAATGCTATTACCTTTTACTTTTAATAAAAATTTCTGATTATACTATTCCTTCATTGAAATATATACATTGGTACTGTGCTGCTCACTGAATTTATTTTAATTTTTAAAAGTTCGACCATACACTTTGCAATCCCCATTCCCAGTAGACCACACACTATTATTGCAGTTTTATTGCAACTTCCGTTGTGTCCCTGAACTGATTATTTTTTCTTGTCATCTTTCTTTGTTTTAAAACTTTTATGACTTCCCATTTTCCACTTCTATGAAGTTTCTTCCCATTCTTTTATCTATTTAATCTCAATATATTATGTTCTAAAATTTTTTTCTAATCAAGTTATAATAATGCATTTTAGGATGTTCTATAGCATATTTTTTTCTAATCAAGTTATAATAATGTATTTTAGGATGTTCTATAGCATATTGCTTCTGTTTTATGGTAGCACCATTACTTCAGCTTGTTTTGTGAGCATTTGGTATTTGCTTTTTCATTCTTCAATTATACGTGATTTGGGTACAACACTTAACATTGGCCCTTTTATACAGTAAAACTTCTTTATAATTTCATTATATTATGTCCAATAAAAAATAAATATCTATAATATACATTCTAAAATCATATTATTCTTGTTGTTTTGGTTTAATAAAACTTTATTTTTCTTTAAAAAAAAGATTTGAAAAATTTATTATAATCATTAATGTTCTAATTTTAAGAAAACATCAAACAAATAAAATAATATTTGCTATGGTTATAAAATTTTAGAATTTCTACCAATAATGCAACAAAAGTGTTTACACAAATAAATAAAAAAATGTAAATAGCAAGTGGAGATGTTCTAACTTAATATTTAATAGAGTGTGTAACTGTATGAGCATTATTTGAAGTCATGATATAAAATTTTCATGTATAATTTCAAGATAAAAAGCAAGGTATTTGCTTTTATTTTATTTGCATTTATTTTCTCCCTGATTATTAGTAGTAAAGCTCATTTTAATGTTATAAACAAAAGTTTCAGAGTTTCAAGAAGGAGAATTAAGAAAATAAGTGAAGAGAAAACAGAGGGTTTTAAAAGTAAGTCAAGGGAAGGGAGAGATAAATTATCAGAGCATAGAGGATTTTTAGGACTGTGAAAATATTCTGTATGTTATTATAATGATGGACATATGTCATTATACATTTATTCAAACCCATAGAATGTAAAACAGCAGAATGAACCTTAAGGTAAACTATGGATTTTGATATGGACTTCGATTATGATGTGTCATGCTTAAAAAATAAATCTACTATACTAATGAGTGATGCTAATAATTGGGGAGGTTATGTATGTGTGGGATAGGGAGTACATGGGAAATTTCCATACCTCTCACTCAATTTTGTAGTAAAATTAAAAATGCTCTTAAAAAAAACCTTTAATAAAAAAAAGTATGTCAAAATAAAGGATCTCAGAAGCCATATAGGTCTATTAGTAAAATATTGCTGATGACAGTGAATCAGAGAGAAAACATTGTTTTAAATATGTAAATATTTATAAATTACATTTGAATTTTAAGAACTAAAACTCATTTTTGGTAATTTAAAGATGCTATCAAAATATATTTTTGAAATTTCATACCATGACTATTCCTAATCTGATATTCAAAAAAGTTGAGATAAATATGCAAATCAATTGACATTATCAGTTTAATTAAAACAAGATTATGATCAAATATGTGTACTATCATTCTACATCTATACATTTATGGTTGTTTCTGCATCACTTTTGTTAGAAGTGTTTTTTGCATCATACATACTATCAGCTTCTGGTTCTCAACTAACAATTCGTTCAATTTGTATGTTTTACTATGAACTATACCAAAGAAAACTAATTCATGTAAACGATGATTTATTTCCATTTAATAGTATTGTGGTTATATAAAATATATGGTTCAAGTTAAATGTCATGTTTTTCAACTTCTAATCTCTAAAAATATTCTATTCAAATTATAATAAAAAATAAAAAATTATGTTTTCAAAAGCTCAGAATATTAAAAATTTATATCAATATAATGATTTTCAATAATTCAATACACACAACAAAAGAGAGTCTTGTGTGAACAACCTAAAGAGGAAGGAATTATAATTCAGATACATCTAGAGTGTTTGCAATGGAAATGAAAGCAGAGTCATACAGAGGCTCTAAGTACAGAGTCCTGAGGGAGAAGCCATGAAAAATAGGACAGAAATCAAGGAAATTGAAGTAATTGAAGAACTGAATAAAACTACCTCTTCAATCCTCATCTAGTATTTTACACATAAACTCACACCATATATCTAACTACTTCTAAAAATAATTCATCAATCTTCCTCAGAAGGGCCAACATTCCCATTCTTTGCTGGTATGTTATGGTTCAAAGCTCCTTGTTTAGGCTTTTACCTGTCTATATAACCTAAAGTCAAGTCTGTTCATTAATATTGCCTAATTTGTGGTGCAGATAGCTCTGCAATTCAGTAAAAAATTATTGCTCTTTGAAATACATAGTACTGTATCATTTGGATATATATAGGGTAAAAACAAAAACAAAAACATGACTCTTACATTAAACCACATGTGCAAATAAATAGTTTGAGATTACTATTAGATCTAATAGTAAATGTTAAGATAATAATGCTTATAGAAAGAAAAATAAAAGTAGAATACCTTTATGATTCATGTCCTCAACAGGACACAAAAATCACTAACCATATAATAAGAAATTGACACACTATAACACAACTATGGAGTTCTGTTCATCAAAATAAACAGTTCACTGGGAGAAGATATGTATGATATGAATAACCAACAAAACTCACACCCATAATATACACTGTATACATTTTTCTTTATCCTTATACCAAAACCACACTGTCAATTGCTGAATCTTAATATTAGGTCTTGATAGCTGATACCGTAATTTCTAAAATTTGTTCTTCTTTAAGATTGTTAGGCTATTATGGGGCCTTTACATTTCACACATAAATTTTATAATCAAATTGTTCATTTCTAGGACAATGACAACAATAATTTTAATATACTGAGATCATAATTAGACTTATATTGACTGCATAACAATTTGAGATGAGTTGACATCTTGTGACTGAGAGTGGTTCTAAAGGAATAGAATCTTTGGATTTTTCTAAATTGATTCTTGGGTTTCCAGAATTAGTTCTCTAATCTGCTTACATTTAAAGGCACAATTAATTGTTTCCAGTAGTAAGGAAAGCACTGATAATCCATGATGTCATGTGCAATAGAGAAAGGCAAAATTTTACTATTGGATGCGCCAAACCTAATCTTATAAGAGGGAATTCTGCTTCCAGACTGCAATAATAAATCTTCCTTGAGTCTCCAGCCCTATGACCTGCTCTGCAGATTTCAGATTGCCAGCCCCCCATAATCACATAGATTTATTCTTTAAAATCATAACCCTCTCTCATTATATATAATATACAAGTATGAAATATATATGTGTGTGTGTCTGTGTATCCAGTGTATCTATTACTTCTATTTTTCTGGAGAATACTGACTAATGCAGACTTTTAATCTTCCAATTCATAAATATATAAATCCAGTACCTCTCCAATTCTGTAGGTCTTTCTTAATCTTTCTCCTATACTTTATAGTTTTAGTGTAGAGTCTAGCACATCTTTGTTAGTTTTTTAAAATAAATAATACTTTTCTAATTGTTAGCTTTTAATATAAAGGCAAGTGTTTCATATGATGCTCAATGACTGCTAAATTGACTTATTAATTTTAAATTTTAAATTATTTAATTATGAAATCATGTCATTTGTAATGACACCTTAAATATTCATATTTTTCAGGTTTTATCTTTTTTTCTTCTTGCCTCAGTCCGTCAAATAAAAGTAATGATAATCAACATCCTGTCTTGTTCATGAACTCAAAGAGATAGTGTTCAATATTTCACAACTAGGTATAATGATGGCTATAAATTACTTACTTATTTTATAGTCTTTATCCAATTAAGATATACTCTTCCATTCCTAAATTTTTATAATTTATTTTATAAACAAGTGTTTACTTTGGTCAAGTGTTTTTCTGCCTCTATTGAAATGTACATTTTTTTCCATTTATTTTATTGTTGGAATTGATTGCCTTGATTTATTTTTATTATTTTTTGGTAGGTTGAATTTAATTTTCCATTACTTTATATTCAGAATTATTGTGACTAGTTTATGGGAGTGACCTATAATTTCATTTTTTTTCTACCATTTTTTTTCAGGTTTGATTTATGAGGCCTGAATTCTGCCTGACTTCTTAAAATGAGGTGGAAACTAGTCTTTATTTATTCTGAGGATGAGATTGTTGTACAAGATTGATATTTTTTAGTACTCAAATGTTAAGAAAAATTGACTAGTAAAGACTTCTGGGTATATAATTGTTTTATGGAAGGTTTTTAGATATAGATCAATTTCTATAAAAGATATGTCACAATTTACTTTTTCTATTTCTTTATGTATAGTTTTGGTAAGTTGTATTTTTTAAGGACTTGTTTTTCTTTTCATGTAAAATTCTAAGTTTATTGGAGCTGCTCATCAGATATTCTTACCATCTTTTTAACATCTGAGACTTCATTTTGATGCCTCTTTTTTCATTCCTAACATTGGTAGTTTATTTTATTTTATTTTTTTCTTGAGGAATTTCCTAAGGTTTTCTTAATTTATTAATTTTATTAAGAATCAACTTCTTCATTTCTGAACCTTTTCTTATGTTTACTTTTCTTCATCTTACCTTCTTTGATTTTTATATGCTCTTTTCTTTTTATTTCTTCACATTGATTTCCTACCTATTCTCATTTCTGATACAAATATCAAAGCTCTAAATTTTCTAATGAATACTTCTTTTGCTACACCGCACAAGTTTTTATGTTATATTTTTATTATTGTCTAGTTCAAACTATTTTCTAATTTTCATTGCAAATTCATCATCCTTTCATTGTTTATGTTTCTATGAAATAAATTTAAAATGATTACTGGATAGTATTTGCATTTTATACAAACACATATACATACACATATTTAAATATATTGTTGCTTAGTAGTTTGCAATTTTAGAACAGTCAAAATCATATCTTGAATTTGTTCTATAGAGTAAACAAATACTTATGTTTATGTTTATACTTGCATTATATGAAAATAGAATTATATGTATATCGAGTATATGGTACAATAGATATCATAAACATTTTTCATAATAATTAACAATTTTTCTTAATACTTAATTCATACCAAAAGAAGTGTGTGTTTTTTCCCCAATTAAAAAGAAAGTGTAGAAACAAATATTAAAAATAGTTTTAGTATCTTGAATTAATTTGAAAAAAATCTGTGTAATAGGAAATCTAAATTGTTCTATTTTATCTTTGACTAGAATTGTCAATCATTTCTAATTTATTGAGACAACTAAATTGATTTCTCCTCTCTTCTACATTTGCTTTCTAGATACTTAGAGACCAGAACTGATTGACAGGTATGCGAGTGTACTGACAAACACTGTGATCTTTGTGGAGATAGTTTTTGCAACCCAGGAGGTATGACTATGCAAATACTAGCAGATGGCTATGTAAATGTAAATGTACTTATTCTACTAAAGCTTAACACAATGACACATTTAATTAATTTTAAATATATTAATAATTTTTTTCTAGAAAATTTATATTAAGTAATGATTTAGAGGATTTTCATTCATTATTGCAGAATTCTTCTTACCTGTTAGTAGGGCTGATGGGCATTGTGAAATCTTGGCAGAACATTTTATAGTTGAAAGATTTCAATCTCTGAGAGGATTACATGGCAGATGGCAATGTAAAGAAACTACTCAACTCTCTGAGTGCTGTGTTTACTTAGCCATCTGCTGGGTATTCATTCCCCTGGGCTTCACAATTCACTTAGAGGCTGGGAAAAGTGCCTACAGATTCAATGTTTAAGGGTCCAAGCATGTATATATATACATATATATACAATATGCAATATATGTGTGTGTGTATATATATATAAACTGCACAATATATGTTATATATTACATATATATAACATATATTACACATATATAACATATATATATATAAAATATATAATACATAAAAATAAACTGGAAAGTATTTTACTGCTATATATCTTGTTTTTAATTTTAAGTGGTTCTGTAAGACATTTTATGAATATTCTAAATAAAAATATTCCAAATGTCTCATTTAATCTTTCAGCTGAAAAACTTGTATTTAATATTTAATCCTAGTCCAGCTAATTTTCTGCAATATATTTAAAATTTTATTTGAAAAAGTAATTTTTATAGATGTATATAGTATTAGATGCATAATTAAAGAGCAGTATATTTAAATAAGAAAATAATAAAAAAAATAATTCACGAAGACAAATTAAGCCAACAAGTAGAGACATAATTCAAGTATTGTTTTGGATTTATAATTTATTTGCTAAATTTTTGTTTGTTCATACTTTATACCTCCCTCACTTACTGAGTTTTTTGAGTAAAATACAAGTTCAGTTATCAACCACTTGTGTGACCACAATATTAATTATTTTGGAAAATATTTTTCAAATACACATATTCTTGGAAATAGAAAATCTGTAATTGCATATTGACTTTTATACTAAAATAATACTCAAAATATCTGTGACCCTTCTTAAAGTGTACAAACTCTTACCTATAGTAATTGAGTTAGAGTTTTCTGTCATCACTAAGTGATCACAGCTACTTGATATATAATTTTGCCTTGTTTATGGCTGAGAATTTTCCTAATATGAATGAAATACTAGAAAATGATTCCAAAGTATAAAAATTACTTTTAAAGTTTTATGACTGAAATTATCATATAACTAAAGTAAAGCAAAGATTTGTGGGCTATATTGTATTTTGAGACAAGCATTTTCAACAACAATGAATGTTAAAAACAACAAACACTTGCTGAAAATAAGACAGTATGTCCTCTGTGAAGATCAGAACGATAACTCCTCCAAATCTCCAGATCTTGATCAATTGAGATGCTCGGGGAATTAGTAAGGCTTTATTTCCAGGGCAATAGATGAGTTATTTACGAAGTCTCAGATGAGTGTATGTAGGCTTTTCCTGAATAAAATGAACACTAATGATTAACAGTTTACAAAACAGATATAATTTGCAGATTTCACAAGTAGCCTGCTCCTTCTGCCCTTCAATAGGCCAGTTTGAGTAATCCCATGATGGAAAATTTTACTTGGATACTTTGTATTAACAATTCTTGATGTACACAATGTCTAAGGCTATTTTCTGATAGAAAATCATCTTACTGAAATTTCTGGAATTCCTGCATGGGTTTATTTTCCCGGACATCTCTGAAGATCAAAATTCTCTAGGTTGGCCATTTGTGTCAAATAATTAATACTCTGCTACTCTTTGGTAAAAAATTAGTTCCAGATAGTAGCTTAGGGAATCCAAAAAATGTTGTCTTAATATTAAACTGTCTGATCTCATAACATAATGCTACTTGGGGCAATAGGATTTTGTATATGACACAGGGAAGAAAACAGTACATATGTTAACAAATAGTAAACATAAATAGTTTTCTTTATTCCTGCTGTAGTTGAAATGCATATAATAATTGTGCTTTAAAATAGAATAAATTATCTTATTGTTCATTAAGTTGTGAAGAAAGACATGAAGATGTCATTCTTAATTAGATACCTGGTGTGTTAATTTAAAAAACTGTACTGGTCTTTAGCATTCTTTGATTACTATATGTGATTAATGTTGCAGAATATTTTCTAGGAAATTTATGTTTCTCTCATCTCATAGAAGAGGCAGTATGTTTTAAATAGTATTGCAATACATTTTATACAATATTATTTATAGATATTCTAACCTACTTATTTAGTTACTTCATTGAAAATCTACAACTAAAAATCAGGAATACTTAATATTAGTTAATTATCCTGCAAGTGCATTTAAATGTTTGAGTATGCATTAAAAAGGAATATTTCATATATATAGATATATATGTACATATATATGTACATATATATGTGTGTGTGTCTGTGTGTGTGTGTGTGTGTGTGTGTGTATATATATATATATATATATATATCAAATAATATGCTAATATAGAAGATAACTTTAAGCCTGAGAAGATGAAGTGCCTAATATTGTCTTAGCTTTTCTGTTTGCTTATTTACTTTTTTTATTTGTTTTTATTTTACTCTCTTCTTAGGTTTATTTTACTTGAGTAACTCAAAATTTTGTTTTTAAGTTATATGAGTCAGGTATTGACTCATTATTAATATGATATATGCTAAGATTATTACTACTGTGTGTTAATATTTTAATATTGAATATAGTATCATTGATATTAACATAGCTCACTTTCTTGACTACAGATGGAACATCTAGACATGCCCAATGTTTTTTTTCTAACCTTAAGTGTAAGTCTAGAAACATAATATATGCTCGATAAAGTATTTATTAAATTGAATTGTTTGAAATTGTAAGTAATACAAGGTCTCTTCATAAGCCATTCTCCCTAAAAATTTGAAAATTTCACAGATACTTAAGCAATTAAAACAAGGAGGAAAAAGATATGGTTAACAACATAGTCATTTTAGGCTGGGGAATATTCAAGACTCCAGGATAATCTAAGTAATGCACATTGTACCAGTGGCATTCATGAGTAAAAAAGTCTCTATGTACCAATTTATTTATTTATTTTAATTTTTTTATTGAAATACCAAGGGTCCCAAAATAGAGATCTGTTCCTGTTTTTTTTTTTTGAAAAATATAGCCTAATCAGTATATATAGTAATTTCTGAGTATCATAATAAATATCTTATTGAAAGATGATACTCTAGACATGCACATTATTTGTGAAGGCAAACCAGGCAAAGGAACTAAGTTATTGAGGTCCCAGAGGCATTAGAGCCTACCTCCTTTGTTTCTAGGATTCTATTTGAGGAAACAAAAGAGACCCATGTTCAAAGTGAACGAGCAATTTATTAATTTCCTAAAATCCTAACTCAATATTGAAATAGAAAAATTATTATAGTTTATTATAGACATTCCTAGATAAACAATGACTGATGATTTGCTGTTAATATAGAATTCAAATTGTTGTGTAGTCAATTTTATATTACATTTTTAACCAAAAGTATATATTGAAGGAGGAAAGACATGTTTGTATATTTTAAATAATGATTATCTGAATAACTTATTCTCAAATTAGTTAATTCTGTGTATAATCTTTCCATGTTATTTCTCTGAAATTTGTACAGTATTATATACCTTTTTTTATGATGATTTAAAAACCAGAACTGTTTTTAATTCTATCATGTGAGTTTCACTACTATGGATTGCCCACTTGTACAAATCTCTTTTCAGAGATAATTGAACCTAACTTTGATATTTGACATTTTCATTTTCAAGAGAATATAACCTTTATCCTTTATGCTAAGGCAGGTTGAAGGTGATATATATGACAGCCCTATTCCTTATCTTAGATGAAATAGGAAACTACAAGTTCAATATTAAGGTGACTGCTCATAAAGGATATTGCACTCTGTTTAAGAACAGAGAGTATAAAAAGTTATTAAATAAAAAGTGTTCATCAGGCCTTATTTTTTGAAATTTGATTCACATATTAAAATATTAGTTTTATTAAATGCAAATTAGAAAAAATGTAGCTATGTATACATTTAAATTATTACTTTAAAAATCCCTTAATAACAGGGTTAAATTCAGGTTTGGGGAGGTTCTTTTTAAAAAAGTTAGCACAAAATGTAAACAATAAAATTATGTACAAATATGAATATTTATTTAAAACAAGATAATATCACAAGAAATTAAAAATGTTGAAAAGGTAACAAATACCACAAATCTCACAAAATCAATAAATGTGAGATATGTAGATTATTCAATAGCTTTCTATATTTCTAAAATACTTTTTTATTATTTTGATTAAATATTAGTTATTAATAATTTAATGCAAGTTGGTAGGATTTATGCGAACTTGGAAAAATTCTATAAAGTTTCTTTCATACATAGATTATATTTGGAAAAAAAATATATTCTATTACCTGATTCCCTCTATTTCCGCAAGCTACACTCTTTATGCTCTGGGTTGTAATGTCACCAATTTTTTTATTTTACTGAGTAGTAAGGATTAATTAGTCCAAAACTTATCCTATTTAGGCTAGACTGGAAAGAAAGACACAAATCTCTCACAAAGTTCTAAGGAAACCATATAATCTTTGTCAACCACTACATATGAATGTTGGTACCTCCAACCCAAATTTTATCATCAATATGCCAGTAGATAGGGAGTGTAGCAAATTCTACCCCTACCTTGCCAGGATATTCACAAGACACCAGCAGCTGATCACAACACAGAATGAGTAGTGTTATTGCCACCCACATACTGAGTAGCATGATGGGAGACAGCTAAGTTTCTACCAGGCCATATTACTCTTGCATCCTTACCTATGCTCTGAAAAGTAAGATGGCCAATGCTTCCCAATTATGCCACTTATAATGCGTAGATTCCATGTTTGAGCTCACTTGCCCAGAGTCCACCTCTATGTTGCCAGATTGTTATAGTCAGGATGTCATTAACTGCTACTTATCCTATGTCACAATTTGTCTCCAGTGAACATCGCTGTAGGTGGTCAGGTGCATTTGCTGTTTAGCCATCTATTCTTGTTTGAATCATGCCCATTATTTCACCATTGTCTTTGAAAAGAAGAATTTTCTGAGTTATTAGTAAATAACAGTTTTACATATAAAATAAAGTTTTTTAAAGAAGACATTATTTTTGTATTAAAATAACATAATATAAAATAATTGTGCAGTAATTCTTCCGAGTAAGTACTGACTTCTGAATAAATTGCTTCAACCAGGGAATTTAATTATTTATTCATTCAAATATTACTATTTCCTCAGTATCATGATAGGTATTGTAATATCAACAAATTTCTTGCTTACTTGAACTTTGATTCTATTGGAAGGATACAGAAAATAAACAAAGAAATATGTAAATATGTTGCTATGAAGTTAAATGAAACAGAATAAAAAGATAGAATAGGGTGGAATAATTAATGGTGTTTATATAATAATATTGAAAGTAAGTCATATTTTAGAATAGTCTAACATTAAACATAAAATTAATAGTTTTGGTTGAAGCTGTTAGTTTTTCCACTGGCAAAAATTAAAATGTTTCATGAGCTAAGCCCATAGATTCCTAAATTGCATATTTTTGCTTATTTTTTACTTGCCTTCATCACCACTGGGATGAGGTGAAATCCAGCGTCTCCCCAGTGGCGTGTGGGAGAAGGAAGAGGGGTATGGTGGTGTGTGTTGTTCCTCAGTCCTTCCCCACCAATGCAGCAATTACAGATTGGTGAGATTTATAAAAAGTAAGATTTATTGAAAATACATTTTAGAAGGAGATGGGCAGTGCTAGGAAGGCTGCAGCCCTATGGAATTTGCTAAGTGAAGAGATAAGATAGTCTGCCTCAAAGAGAGGAGCAGGTCTCCAGCCAGGGGAGCTGTCACAATGCCGAAATGGGAAGCTCTGTTTATATTTGGGCCATGATGGGAGGTCCTAGATGATCTATATGTGAGGTCACCTTGACTAACAGATGGCTGCTATATATTTTGCCTACTGCGCATGTGCTTACCCAGAATTCAGTCCATTATAATTAGATTCATGAACTTCCAAGCATGGTCATGATATTATAATGATAATATAAAGGCTGAAGTTATGGATAATACTTCCTGTGCATGCGTTTGTAGCTGGTTTAACCAGCAGTGTTTATGGCCTTTGTGCTCTAGAATTTGAGGTAATTTATAACCCTACAAGGGAGGTATTTCTGGGAGGTCCTTCTAGAAGGTCTTCAAGAGAAATTTCTGTGGTTACAGAGCTAGGCCTTGGCTGCTGTAGCTCATGCTTCACTATCTAACACCTTCATTTTCTTGTTATTGCAGTGCAATTTACATCTAACGTTATATTGATTTGAATTGTACAATATAATGATTCTATATTTGCATATATTGCAAAATGATCACAATAAGTCTAGTTAATATCTGTCACCAGACATATTTATAGTTGTTTTCCCTAAATTGATTTTAATTGCATATTTTGGCCAGCAGCTTTAGAAGATAGAAATGTATTTTGGGAAATACACCTTTAGTACTAAAAATAGAAAGTACAATTCAATATACATTTGTTTGTTATATGCTTAGATTTTCAATAATAATTGAAATATAATTTGAAAACATCTGTAAAAGAAGCATATCAGAATACTTCTGAAAGGCATTTTCAAGTTCGTAATAGAAGAGTTCTATTATTTGGTCTTTTTCTATTTTCTTCCAGAGTGGCTTAATGCATTCAAATAGTTTCTGCATATTCTATGTCTTTCTCACATCATTAGTCTAGAGCTACTGCTGAGAAGTAGCATTACAATATCAGCTTCCACTGAGAGGCTATTTACACCACTGGAAATTATGGAAATTTGGAAGTAGTGACAGGTGTTTCTAAAAATTCTTTTGAATTATCATGTTTACCTAGTTGGTGATGTTGTCCAAAGTTAGTGCCCTTAGTTTTAATAATATGTTAAAAAAACATTATTTAATGGTTCATTAGACACATAATATCAATGAAATATAGTCTACCAAATGTCAATATAAGAAAATATTGAGATAAGAGTAAAAGGATAAGTACTGGGAGAATGCGTGGGGAGTGAGTATGGGAGAATAAATTTCTCTAACACATTAAATTTGCAATTTCAGAAATGAGGCTGATTAAGAAAACAGTGAGTCTAATAACCTAGGAATTTCTATAAAAACATTTTTGTAAAAAATGCAAAGTAAAAAATAGGCTGAAAAAGAATATACTTCACTTATTTAAAAAATAACAGGACCTATATACACTTGGTATTGTAATCATAAAACTCTTATATATATATCAGTGAGTGCTACAGTACTATTTTGATCAGAAAATGGTCTATTTACTTTTGCTTTAGATTATTAATTTTAAGTCTCTCTATATCTACTTTAGAAGTAGAGTAACAATGATAATAATAGATGAATAAAGTAATTTTTAGAAGAAACTGTCTAATCATCATAAAGGTAAAATTCCCTTAAAAGAAAAGAATTTGGACAATGTAAAGAATATTAATCTATTTACAGGTTTCTGTGAGGTGCCTGAGAGAAGACTGCATTCTAATAATTTTTATTGTGTTTAAATAAACAGAATATAAAAATATGATCAGAAGATATAAAGCTAAAACCACTGATATTATAATAATATTCAGATTACAAACACATCTAAAGTCCTACTTCACTTAGAATAATAATATCTGATATATTGTCCAACATTGATGAAAAATTTATAAAAAGTAACGAGTGTAAGTGACTTAAATTTTGCAAATACAATCATACAAGTGAGAATGTTGCTACATATATTATAATCTTTTGCAATTTTGACTTTTTTATTACATTGTGAAATGACTTGTGTATGTAGAATACTTGGCAGAACTTTGCAACGAACAATGCCTACTTGTCCAATTGTACTATTTTCAGTGTTACATGAATTGAAACATGAGCCCTCAAAGTTCCTGACATCAAGAGATTTGTCAAATGAGTAAATTGAGTTAGTATTATCTCGATGTTGTGTACAGCTCAGCTTAGATATCAAGCTCAAAAGGATCAGATCAACCAGTAGTTTCAGAGAAGGGATAAATGACCTTGAGAGGCTAGGCAGTTCAGAATCCGTTAGGATAAAGTGTAAGACTTCTAGAAGTTCTTAGGCTCTGACATCAAATGTGTTTCAATACCTCCAGGACAATGATAGTGTTAAATTGGCTTTGAAAATTAAAAAGTAAATCAGATGAATATAGACTAGTGGTAGTCTGTCTATTTTTCTGTGTTGTTGGGTTTTGTCGAGGGATGTATTGGCTTTTTGACCTCAGCAAACTTTCTTACATCTCATCATATGCTTGTCAGAAAAAATTTGTCAGACTCTGCAACTATTTATCTTTCTCTCAGGCTGTAATACAGATACAGCTTATGAGAATATGTATTTATTTCTCTTTTTGTTATCAATCTTATGTCTAACAAATGCTGTATTTCTAGAAATGCTACATTGGACATTCTGTGACTCAGCATGAAGCAGTGAATCGCACTGTTCAGAACTCTCTCTTTTTGCACAATTTGGCAGGGACATTATTATTTGCAACTCTAAGTATACTAGTTCCCTTAATAAAAAATTTTCCAAAGTCAACAGAAGCATATTTAAAATAGAGTATAAAAAAGCTGCTTAAATGCCTGACAATGTGAAAAACTTCAACTTATTTTTGAAAAAAAAAAAAAACCTATTAAAGTGAAATTTTTATTTTAAGTGTATATACTTTTAGAAAGCCAAAAAGTTGATTTGATTGACTAGTTCTACATTTTTCAGTGAATACCTTAGGGACTTGTATTCCTTCATTATTTATGAAATTTTATTTTTATACATTGGCAACTCTTTCTTCCTTATTTCATTTATAATTTCCTTTCATTTTTATCAGCAAACTTGCCCAATCATCAGTCTTGAACTTCTTTCTTTCTAATATGATTTCTATCTATCTAATCATAGAATGCTACAAAGACCAATGAAAATATCCTTATACTTTTGCCTGAGGATATTGGTAGTTGATTTATTATCTTTCTGTGTTAGAAATAGGATAAATTATATGAAAATCTGAGTTAAAATGTAGTTTATGGCCACCTATGCTTTCATATGAAATTTATATGAAGATCTCCCTTCTTTATGTGGCAGTTATTATATATAAAGTGGACTGTGACCTGGTCTTGGACTCATTCTATATGTACTTTAAAAAAATATTCAATGTGTAATTGATATCTACTGCTTTTATACTTCACCATTTGAAAGCTCTTGGCAACAAACAGAAATGACTTTGAAAAATGGTTCTAGTGCTTGGACAGATGATACAGAAGAATTCAAGGACTAACTTTCAAGAAATACTTTCTAAATACAGTTACCAGCTCCACAAGCTCAGGCCTGCATAATAGCATCACAAATTTAAATGGCTTTTTTTTTTTTTTAAAGAACCTGAGTTTTTTCAAAGATTATTGATTGAGATGATTCTTATTCAATCTTTCAGCATCTCAATGTGTATGAGGTCTCTTATTATTCCTATTTTGTAGATAGTTAAGGTGGTTATAGCCTGTTTGTTTAAAGTCCTTCTCAGACCTTTTAGGAATGTTTGAGAAATAATTATATAATGGAGACTTCAGAGTTTAATTTCCCTGGGTCTGCCTTTTCTATGCATTCTTGATTTCTTTTTGAAGAATTGAGTGTATCTCATTACAAAAGCATCAGAAAATATAATGTTTCTATCACAATACAATTTTCTTGAGTGAAATGCATTATTCAACCTTATTCAGTAAAAAGCAACATAATATGGTATTTCTGTGGCACCTGTATCCATGCTAAGAATATTTTTTAGAAAAAAATACAGGAGAAAATTTTTTCCTAAACCCGAGCCTGTTTAAAAAATAAAAGGAAAAACAAAACAAAATAGAGCAAAACAAAGCCTTGAAAGCTAGTGTCAGAGCCTGTGTTTTAGAGACTAAAAGACACCTTATTTCATTGATAAAGAACAATAGAAATTTATCTTCACTTAGCATTCAATAGACAAGAAGGTTGGCTCCCAAACAGCGGAGTTACAGATCTGAACAACATTGTCACAAAAAGTAAAAGGAACCATAAATGGACTTTAAAGTCATTTATAAAGAGCTTGTGACTGCTGTCAACTCTACCAAAAGATGCATGGATTCTCTCAGAAACAAGTGGCTTTTTAACAACATTGACATATTGTTATTCACCTCTTTGACAAAGATAGTAAATTGGTTATTGTGGTGAAGAGCACTGTACAATGCTACCACATTGCTGTTATTCTTTACAAATAATTTTATGATGAAATAAAGCAGTTGTAAGTGGCGTGAAGTAAGCTTAGGTTGCAGTGATGTTACGAAGTTAGTCCATTCTGGCTTCTAAATTTGAAGGGGGGACAAATACATAATAATTCTGATATATAAATTTTAAACTGATGCTTTTCACATATAAAAGTGAAATCGTTTTTATTTTTTCTTATCTGACAAAAGAGCTTCTGACTTATATAACATTCAAGTAAGAAATGCAATACACACACGGGTTCTCGTGTATGTGCATGCACACATACACTCATGAAGTTGAAATATTTGTTTTCTGCAACTTTCCAAACATAACAATATGTGATATGTGAAAAATAATAAAAATTTAAGAGACAAATCAAATAATTTTATTTAACTAAACTAACTTCAAAAACATATATTTGGATTAAGGCCAGGTTTTGAAAAGAGAGGTAAACATTTTAAACACATATACACAGTCATGCATATATGCACACACACACATGTAAGTATACACAGGACAAACTTTCAAAAGTACAATAAAAATAAAGACAAAGTAAATAAGCCTAGAGTTTTAAAGGAGTCTATAATATAAACTCCATAACAACAGGGACTTTAGTTTGTTCTTGTAATATGCTCAAGATTTTGAACAGACACATATTTAATATATATTTGGTGAACGAAGGAATAAGGGTAGAAAGCAGAAACCATCACATACCTCTATACAGTGAAATATTGCCTGTAATGGGCTAAGCACTGTGTATGGTCTATATTACTCTTGTTTTCAGAAGTATTAGAAAATACTTGTTTTTCAAATAGAAATAAGGAATGAACAGGAAAAATGAATATCACATGAAGTTCTGAAAGCCTTGAAAAGGTTTAACTATACCAACTGCAACAATCTCATCCATTTGCAAAATAAGAACAATTAACAATACTCCAATTTTTAAGTAAAATAAATAACAAAAATTGTATTAAATTTACTTTGTTTTCAAAAAAACAGGGAAACAAAAGGTCTTATTTGATTAATCAGGTTTGTTAATATCTTCAATATTCACATGACTCCTTATAATATTGATGAACATTAATGCAGCATTTCTAAATTTGAAAATATATCATTAGATGCAAAATGAGGGTCATGTTCTGCTAAATTGAGATGTGGTAAAATTTATTGGACCATGTGATGTCTCATGAAATAATAACTAATATCATGAAATTCTATATATAATGTATAGCAGACTTGATAGCCATATATTTGTGATCATAAAATGTCTTGAATATTTGTTTTCTAAAATTTATATTTGCATGAATTTATTAAAGTAAATGTTCAAATTTGTATAATCAAGTTTTCCTCATTTGAGATATCCTATATTGATTGAATCAATGGCCTATAACTTTCTTGCACTCTTTCACTCTGAACTCCAGACTTAGCTTTGAGACTTGCTTTGGAAGTTGTACATTAGCAGATTTAGCACCACAGAAGGCTCGAGAGAGAACTTGCTCTTGTGCATCTGCTATCACCTTGAGAACACAGCTAGCCTGCTGGAGAATAAGGAATAAAAATAATCGAGTTTCCCCAGTTGTCCCAGCCAATACCAGTATAAATCCATTGACAGCCAGCCATGTGAACTATCCCAGCCACAATTAGTACCTAGCCAACCATCCCAGATAAGTAAAAAAAA
>NW_011888807.1:8517183-8528665 GCF_000151845.1 Pteropus vampyrus
GAATTCATTGAAAAACTAAAAAGACATAAATAAAAGCCCTTCTCTTTTCTGAGGTTATACAATATGAAAGATATTCTGGGCCAATATACTAAGTCACTATAGTTTCCTCCTAAAAGGAATACATATCTTTCTCAGTTTCATAATTAATACTATTTTCTAACCTTGAAATTTTGAAAACATAAGTGCATTTTTCCTCAAAGAGTCTGATTCAATGCAATGGACCTGTAATATAACCAAATATTAAACAATTTGCATCAGATTGTTACCATTGGGGATGCCCCAACGGCAGGGAGGAGAGAGAGGGCTAATGGTGCAGAAGTGTAGTTAGCATTTTCCTTGGTTCTTCCTCATTGATGCAGTGAAGAATCACAGGTCAGTGAGATTTAGAAAATATTTATTAAGTATATTTTAGAAAGACAAAGAATGCCCCAAGGAGGTACATGGTTTCAGTGATGAGAGCTGAGACAGAGCGCTGTAATAACAGCCACCACCACAACAAGAGGACAAAAAAGGCCCAGAAGTGGGAATGTCTGCATTGTTTCTGGGCCATGATGGGTGGCTCAAAAAAATTTTCTAGGTAATTGGCAAGTGAAGTTATTTTGATTAACACCTGGCTGGTATATAACTTTTTGCCTAGTGCACATGTGCATACCCAGAATCCGACTACCATTGGGGTGCTGGTGATCTCTAGAATCGCTATTCCTTTGTTCCTTTCCCCCTGTTGCTCATGTCTGACTTGCTACCTTCAGTAACCAAAGTTACTGAAAATTTGAACTTATGAATTTGCTAGTGTATATGTATTGTACACTAGGTTGAAAAATGACTTCCAAATATGTCCGCATCATAATCTCTTGGACCTGTGAATATTATCTGTATGGCATAAAAAGGACTTTGAAAATGTGATTAAGTCAAGGATCTTAAAATCAGAAAATAATCCATTACTCCGGAGGATCTGATGAAATCATGAGGGTCAGAATGAGGGGCAGTAGGGATGTAACAAAAACAGAGATTAGACTGATGTACATTAAAGATGGAGGAAAGGCCCACAAGCTAAGAAATACAGACAGCCACTAGATGCTGAAAAAGGCAAGAAAATAACTTCGCTCATCAGAGCTTCCAGAAGAAACCATCTTTGTGGAGGGCTGGATTTTACTCCAATGAAATCAGTTTGGTACTTCTACCCTCCAGACTGGGAAGACAATATGTTTGTAATGTTTTAATCTACTAAATTTGTAGTGATTTAATTTGTTACAGTACCAATAAAAACTAATACTTGGGGCTAGTGAGTTTATAAATCTATCACCTGCTGTTTTAAAACAGTGTTTAATTCTATTTGTTTATTATTCCCTCAGGCCTCCATTGCCTCTGCTTCTAACATTCCAGTGTTGTTTTCACAACAGCCTGGACTTGAAACTCATTCCCTTTTAGACTATATATATGTGTATGTATGTATGTGTGTATATACCATCTCTTCTTATGGCTGGATTATGGATTCATAACAATGAGTCTGATTCAAACATGGCTCGCTAAGCTGCAAATGCTGTTAATTAGATTACTCCAATATGTAGAGAGACCTTCTTTAGCTTCCTTGTGAGTACACTTAAGGTTTAAGTTCATCACTGATTATGGTAGTTAATAGATTATTGCCCTGTTATTCAGAATTTCGTTCAAGTTCTTTTATATATGTACACACTTCCCATCTGTCTACATCAACTATGACTTTGCTATGAATTCAGCAAACTTTCTTACACACTGTATGAAGCAACATTTTCTATTGTCTTTAATGTACTTTAATCTTTCTTCAGATAGCTTTGCTTGATCTAACTATGCTATTATCTAGCAAAGAAGCCTGTGTTCTTCTACAATGTAAAATATTTTATATATTTTGAACATTTGTCTTCTTATCCCTTTCTTTACTAAACTATACTTAAAAGTTTTCTGACTGAACTTATATCTTTGCATACTTTTGTAGAGCCCTTTGTTCTTCACAAAACTTTCAAACTTAATTATTTCCTTTTCTTCAAAGCAGAGAAAATTTGGGAAAAACTATGTATAAGGCAAAATGTGTCCTTATGCTTTTTAGATTTCTAGTTAGTAAGTAGGACATTGTTGTTGTTTTTTTCTAAAATTTATGTCTACTTTCTTTAACACCTATCCTTAACTTTATTCCAGAATTATCCTTATGTTTGTATGAACTTTTCAGCAAGATATGAGTTGATCTCTAATAAACTATGAGATTAGTAGAAAATCAAAGAGGATATCCCTGGGAGTCAATACATTTATTTTTTAAATTAGTTTCAGTTATAGAACACAGTGATTAGACAGAGAAAAGTTGAAGGAATGAAGAGGTACAAATTAGTAGTTACAAAACAGTCACAGGGATGTGGAGTCATTATAATTTAAAGAGAAAAAAATTGGTTATAAACTTCTGCAAAATTGAAATAAAACTTCATAGCTAATCACATGTGATAAAGAGGTTACTTTGGATAAATTTTTCCTATTTCAAAAACTTAAACCTTGCCAAAAGTTCATATAACTGAACTTGTTGCCTATTTAGTAACCTAAAATAATTTGGGTCCATGGGCATTCCCTCAAAATTGGCCATATGTATACAAGTAAAAAAAAAATCTTCACTACATATAATAATTAATACAAAGTAGCTGCATGAAAATGCTAAGTGGAAAAAAAAAACAAACAAACATCATCCTTTATCTTGTGTGTAATACTAAGCATGAACACATAAATAAATGGACTATTTACACACTTATTTTGTATGTTTTTCCTTGAATTATTTTTTAGTGCTCTGTTAATTTTCTTATTCAGTGAATGCAGAGAGACTTATCAGGGTTTTCCTAAATTGTTCACTAATGAATCACAAATAAAGATTCAAAACTAGTATTAGCACTTTGCATTTGGGAAGTGTTTTATAATTTCTAACAAGTCACTATAGCACCTTTGGTTATCAAGTGTCAATATCACCACACTGCATATTTGCTGATGAAATAAAGAAATTCTTATGGACACATGTTAGTTCTTAAAAGTACTATGACTCAGTATCTGTATTTCTGGGCTGTTCTATTTCCTGATGTTAGTTAATTACCTTTTGGTACCAGTCAAATCACATAGATGGTGCTATCAACAGAGCAGTAGTTTTTATAGACATTGCAGCTGTAAACTTGGCAAGGATAAGAAATGTTGATGTTCTGAATCAAAGAAAACCTTCTGTGGTTGAAAATCAATGGTCAAGCTGTAATGACAAGAACAAGGGTTTAGGGATTGTATATAACTCATTCTAAGTTGCATTTAAATATTTACCCAAAAGATAAATTTATGCCATAAATATTTGTGTATAAAATATATATGTGTGTATATATGTATATGTGATACAGATATTCATAATAGGTCTCACCACAAAATATTAACCTAAAATCTAAGCATTTATGTTTTATATAAATTATATACAGGGTTGACATTTAATGGAACTTGGGATATTCTTTTGTACGTACTGACACTTAATAAAGTCTAGTTATCAATTTCTCTAGGCGTCTGTTTTACTTAAACGTGTGCCATCTGTTAAGAGTTTGTTTACAGTTTCATGATTCAGTGCAAAGGTTCTTAAAACAAGGACGGCTTTTCATAAAAGCAAAGAAGAGAAAGGAAATTATAAATACAGCAAGGATCTAATTTTTGTTGCAGCGTTGTTGTTATCATTTTTGCTATTGTTAAAGAAATATTAAGTTGGTTCAAAAAGGATGTGGAGAAAAGATTTATGACAAAAAATAAAATCCAGAAACCACTTACCCATTCCCTCTTTTATTTTTTATTGTTTGACCAAGATTCCTAAAAGATGTAATTTTGTTGGTCAGAGTTCTTCCTGCTTTATGTGAGATTAGGTGAAGTTGGAGATGAATAAAGTTAGAATCAACAATAAGGATCATTTAAAGAAGTGTGTTATCAGGTGGAGCGTTCTGAGAAGAAAACTTGGAACTACATTTTCTTTGTTGCAGAACAAAAAATGTTTCTGAATTTAGAAGTAAATTTTTCACAATAAATTATTCTGAAGTAAATACACGCTCAAAGAAATCACAATGTGCTTTTGGCCTTTTGATACAATAATAATATAATAATATAAATTATAATGTTGGTTTATGGTCCAATGGACTTATTCTTTATAAGTAAACAACTCCCTACCTTTTCAGATGCTGGTATAATCATGCAGGCTTAGATAATAAATTATAGACATTTTTACCTATGAAACATTACTGCTGACAATTATTTTTCGTTACTCACACCAATTTGCACTTTTTTAGTGTGCTTAGAATTTAGCAGTCATACACATAGACTATTCTCAATAGATTATTGCTTATAAGAACATGTTAAAATTATAGATCACACAAAATATGTTCATTGAGTGAATTATGTTTATTTAGATTGTAATAAATTGTCAGTTTAACAAATCTTATCTCATGAACACTTCTTAAGGATATTATTGAAGGACACCCTATTAAAAGTATTTAACACACAAACCATATGACAGAAATTGTTTTTCAAAGTGCTTCAGTTTCCAACGCTACATAATAAAAATTCTAATAACACTTACATATTTCTTTTCCACAGAGCTTAAAAAGAACAGAAATTTGCATTCACTTTACTTAACATGTGTTGGATTATTGAAGTATGTGAATGTTTCACATATAATCTTAAAAACATGACACAAAGAAGTAACTTAATGCCATAGCTTAGAGCACCATCTTTGACACCAGGCTACTTGGGTTGAAGTCCTGATACTGCCACTTACTACCAAGATGACCTTGTAAATGTAGATAATAAAATAACCTAAGCCAATGTTTATTAATAGAAATGGATTATATGTAAAGTTCGTAGAAATAATGACCAAGAAAAAATCTATTATAGTGTTTCTTATTATTATGCACTGTTTTCTTTACAACACTTTCCATCTTGTTGTCATTTTTATATTTACTTTCATTTTTTTCCCAAATTTGTGTCATATCACCCCACAATCTTACTTATGTTGTTGATATGCTGTTAATCGTTGCTTATTAACTATTTTCAAAGCTCAATGAACACCAATTGAGGTTGTAATGTGTCACCATTGGCTGACTAGGAGCTGTTTAATTAGAGCATTTAAAATATCATTGCTCATGAACCATTATTCATAAATGTAAACAGCAGCCCCTTAGTGTAACTCTGTTAACAAACCAAAGCTGAATTATCTCTTATATTAGATCATGAATAGAAGCTTACTGATCCATTCTAATGAAGGCCTTGCCTTCATTATTTAAAACAAAACAAAACAAAACAAACTAACAAACATAGGTGAGGCATAATAGCACCCATAGGACTAAATAACATTTTGAATTCTTGATAAATCTAATTATTATCAATGTAAGTGTTGCATCTAAATTGACTTGTTGGACATAACTAGATGATACATGAATATGATGTGGATTATGAAAGCCCATTTGTTTTGCTTTTCTTTTTTTTAAATAGCCTTTATAGAATTTCTATAGTCATGTTTTTCTTATTGTTAGTATACCCACATTAATTCTTCATGGGTCATTTACACAGTTAGAAGAAGCACTGCTTTTCAATTAAGGTGTGGTTTGGAATATAAAGCAGAATACTATTACGATTTTTCTATATAATGTAATAAATGACAAGTGATAAAAACAACTTGTAGACTTTTAATTAGCTCATTTGATACTAAAATTCTACTGGTCCAATTATTATAAACTTTGTATTGTTATTCATGCTTATAGATTTTGAAAATTATACTTATTCATATTTTTTCTACTAAAACATTTTAAAATCAGATGTCCTATTTGTGTATTCTAAGATTTAACAACAAAATTATGTTTTATAGATAAGCCTATGTTACTCCTCAAATGAGAAAATAAAAACACATAGCAGTACATTTTTATAGTACCATTGTTAAAGCTATACATTTTGTTAGTCTAACTGTTCTTTACTCATATTAATATTTTTATTAATGTAGTAAATGTGACATGTGATAGTAGACAATTTTTTGTACAATGTTCTTTGTTCAAAAACAAACAAAAAAACAAAAGGCCCTTATAATTATACAGGTAAATTTCTTCACTTTTTGTCTGTAAAAATTTTTAACATCTCACCGTTTTAGATGAAATAGTAAATTAAAAAGTCTTTTGCATGTTAAAATGTTTTCTATTTATATGCTAAATTTCTTTATTTCAAAACTTTGCCCAAGTGTCTAACAAATTTTGGCAATTTAGTTATGTCTGACAAACAGTAGATTAAACTGAGGAAGCCAAGATATGCATTTGTAGTGATATTATAAATTGTTCCAAGATGAATCTACTGGTGCATAATTACCTCACTGGCTCCAAATAATTAAAAAGTCTCTTTAGGATGCAAGAACATTGCCTCCTGAGCACATATTGGAGTATGTGATCAGGGCAATAAACCATTCAATTTAATTGTGATTTGGTACTGAAGTGACCAAATAAAGAGTGAAATATCTATAGAAATATTTATAAAAGCTGAAAGACATTGCTATAATGAGTTATTGATTCAATTACAATAATTTTTGGCTTTTTGTACATTAATTCCTCTCAAAATACTGAATTCCTACAATAATTTAGAATCTCGAATGATGTCATTTACACAAAATATTTAGGTGCCACTTCTCTAGTCCACAGTGTGTGCATGAGAATATGCATGTGTGAAGGCAACCACAAAACAGATCTGAATACAACACGTATAGATTAATCACTATAAATATATGAGGGGACTTAAACACACAGGAAGTTAGGTGAAAAAATATGTACTGATGGTGCTTTGTATCCCAGAAAGTATACCATACAGCAAGCATTCACCTTGTTCTGTGTGTATTGGCGGACACAATAAAGACATTGCTAGGTGAATATTAAAGGGAATTTAGTTTCTTGGACTTTGGTCATGCTCTAGCTCAAGAAAAGAGATATGAGTCATCCATTGCAATAAGTCAGGCTCTGTCAGGTAGAAATAGAGGAAATGGTATCTTTTGTTTTGCTTTTAAAGTAAATAAATAAATCTGTCTGTGATCCTTAGTATAATATAGGTTATAAATAAATATGTGAGAAAAAGCAGAATCTGGCAGTTTTACTTTTCATTCTCTATTATTCGCCTCCCACCACACGCAGACACAGACACACAGACACACAGACACACACACACACACACACTCTCTCACATCCATACAAAGATATAGGAGCAAAATACATATGCACAGCTATATAAAGAGCCTCTAAGCTTCAAGATCAGAAAGAGTTGGAAGGAAAAGCAGAAAAAATCCTGATGAGGACAATTATGAAAGAGGCATGCAATTCCTACCTCAATCCTGAGATTAAAATCCATAAATCTATTAGATAATTCTCAAGGAAGTTTGGAAATTTATGGGCAGAAGAGACTTGTACTTTGTTTGTTTTCTGCAATTCTGAGCAACGACCTCCCCTCCAGACCTTCTGCACATCACAATGGTATGGGAACAATATTGTAGAGAGGGCTGTGGAGCACATAACTGCTGGAGTGGGAATTTATCACTCTGAGGAAGAATTAATGAGTTTCTGATGTTTCTCTAAGGAGAGGAGAGAAAGACTGTATTTTCATGTTGTACCATGGGCAGCACCCGGAATAACAGGGAGAGATAGGTGGCAGATTTGAGAGGTATCATGATTGTGCAAGTGTGTGCTGTCAGAAGATACAGAAAGGAAAGAAAAAAATTGATGATGAAATGACGATGACGGCTTGATTGTGCAGTGAGGTGAGGAGAGAAATAAGAATTAGATACTACTATGTGTTCATCTCATGTGATGTAAATTTGGAAAGCTATTGGTTTTGCAAAGACCAGACTCATCTCTCTGATGCAATGCCAACTCATACAGGACAAGAAGGGGGAAAAAAAAATATTAAGAAATTTGAACTTTAAATTAAATGTTTTACATTGAGGGGAATTTTTGTTGTTAATTTAAAAGACAATATCTAGGAGAATTGCATTTAATTTTAAAATATAGACAAGAAACCAAAACATATTCTTAAAAAAAATATTTATGGAGAACTGGAATGAGGAGGAAAGTCAGAATATCAAAATTGTCCATATTAAAAAAGGCTACTCAGCAATAAACCAGTAAGAAAGTAAGTTAATCAATAATTATTTTAAATGCAAATGGTTCATTAATTAAGGTATATCTTGTATTATTTAGCTTATATATTATAAGCAAAACAATATTAATGAAGTCATTAGAAATTACAAAGAACTAACATGGTGATACTTATAAAAATATCTTATTGGAAATTAACTTGTATGACATCAATAATATCAAAAAGATTTTAAATGCATCTAGAAGACAGTCTATTGATCTTAATTCTCAATTCTCTGATTCCCCTTCTAGTCACTTTCTACAAGGGTCACTGAAACAATGACTTGTTTGCATGATCCATCCACCCCTATTGGTTGTTGTAGTTGTCATTTATCACATTGATAATTATTTGAGTTTTAACAAGTACTATTCTTATTTTTCTGTTTAGTGATTGCTTTTATGTCCTTTAGTCAGAGACCATTTGTACAGTAAGATGTAAAAATCTGGAGATCTTACATTTAAAAACTGTAAGAGGATGGACTCCGGAATTCTGTTATTCACTGATAAACTCAAATTATATCAAGAAAAAAGATGCCAATCCTAATATGAAGAGCTTGAGGAACCAGATATGGGATGAAAACTGAATTATCTATTTTTCCATAATATTTTTTATTACATGAAAAAGCCAGACAATATTTAGATATGTAAGTATTATATTATTTTTTGAGAGGCCAGTATATGAATCCAACTATATTCTTTGTAGTGAGTGGTCAATAAAATATAATAAAACTCTTTCCATCATGGTTCAAGAGTTAACTTCCTTTGCTCTTTCAGTTAGTTAAATTGCATAAAAATAATGCAATGTCAGAATATGTTGAAATCCATTATCTATAGTAGTCTGTGATTTCTAATAATAATATTAATTTTATTTTGGATGACTGGTTTTGGATAGTCCTTTATTTATGCTCTTTTCTTGGACAAGACCCTCCTTTTCTTTGGTGGGACAGGAGCAAGGTTATAAATATTTTTAAAATTTGAAGTTTTTCTTGGAGACCATACATCCATTATGGTCTTTAAAAACAGATTGTAGGCATTTCTGAAACTCTTTAGATCAGAGAAGTAAATAAATAAATAAATAAATAAATAATAGTTCCATGTTAAGTCAACATAGATCTCTATGACTCAGTGAAAGCAGTCCTAAGAGGGAAATTCATAGCAATACAAGCCTATATGAAGAAATAAAAATCTCAGATAAAAAATTTAATCTTAAACTAAAGGAAATAGAAAAGGAATAGCAAACAAAGCCCAAAGTGAGTAGAAGGAAGGAGATAATAAAGATCGGTGAAGAATAAACAAAATAGAGTCTAAAAATCTACAAAATGTCAATGAAACCAAAAGCTGATTCTTTGAAAAGATAAAAAAAAAAAAGATAAGCCTTTAATCAAATTCATCAAGAAAAAGAAGAGAGAATTCAAATAAATAAAATCAGAAACGAAAGAGAAGTGACAGCTGACACGAGAAAATGTAAAGGATTATAAGAAAATGCCACAAGCAATTATATGCCAACAATCTGAAAGAAATAGATAATTAGAAACACACACTCTTTCAAGACTGAATCAAGAAGAAAGAGAAAATTGAAACTGACCAATTACTAATGAAATCAAATCAGTAATCAAAAAATTCCCAACAAATAAATTAAGTTGAACCAGTAATCAAAAAACTCTCATCAAATAAAAGTCTTGGACTAGATAACTTATATGTGGAATCTAAAGAACAAAATAAAAGAACAAACAAAACAGAAGCAAACTCATAAATACAGAGAACATTTTGATGGTTACCAGATGAGAAGAGAGTTGGGAGGATGGGGAAAAATGGAGGAAGGTTTAAGAAGTAAATATTGGTACTTAAAAAATAGACACAGGGATGTGAAGTACAACATAGGGAATATAGTCAATAATATTGTAAAAACTAAGTATAGTGCCAGATGGGTACTAGGCTAATCAAGGTAATCACTTTGTAAATTATACAAATGTCTAACCACTACTCTGTACACCTGAAACTAATATAAAATAATATTGAATGTCAATTATAATTGAAAAATAAATAAAATATTTAAAAAGAAATGTACTTATACATGCATATTTGTGCATTCAGTTGACAATTTGCTTCTAACAAAGAATGTTTTTGTGCTTCCTCTTTGCTTATAAAATCCACTCAATTTTGCAAATTGGTCACTATCTCACTCCTGTTCTCGCTCTTCCTCTCTCATCCTCCTAAATAAGCCAGTAATAACTTCTTCATATTTTTCAGTCTTATTACAGTATTGTTATAAACATTGTCAGCAGAAAATAGTGAACACTAGTTTTTCTCTGTTTATGTGTGTTAGATTTTCTCACTGCTAATTTTTAGCAGTTTGGGATGGATATTTGATAAGCGACAGTAAAAAGAGAAGATTTGGGGTATAATCATGAAACAAAGTTATTTATAAATCAATCAAAATTAGCAAAGGAAAATTTTTTATCTTCCTATTTTAACTTTGAAGGATTAGAATTATTCTATCACCAAACTAAGAATATACCTTTACCGTCCATAGATGGGATTACAGTGGTGATATTGTCATAACTCAGCCCTTGGTATTTACAAATGCTCCATTAACTGAGGACTGTCACCATGTTGAAAGATTAGAATTACGGAAGCAAATTTATATCACCTTCATGCCAAAATCGGTAGGAGGTATTGTGTGGCTGTACAATGATTTTACCAAAACAACACCAAGATAAATAACTCTAGAGACCCAACAAAGAGACAGGTGATTACAATCAAGATGAAAATGCAATTTGGAAGCATCCCCTACTTTAAGCATTAAAGGGATTGTGGTGTTCTGGCTATGATAAATCCTTTTCTGCTCAGAAGGGAAAAGGGGGAAATGCTAGTGGGTCAGCATATTAACTATTTGATGGCTTATTCCAGTAAATGAATTCTTTTATAAGATTCTTCATGTCAGGAATGCTAACTATTATTTAAATTTAAATATAGAAAATGGAAGTTTTAAAGATTTTATGTTCTATGATATAGAGTTATCATGATTTACAACTTCAAATTTAAATAGCTAATTTTTAAGATATATACACTTACTTTAGAAATAATTATAAATCTGCTGAAAATAAGTCATACACAAATAACTAGTCTTGTTGCCATAGTCAATATAGTGAAAATGACAATTGCTTCTTAGAAATGGTTAATATTCTTCTAATAGTTTAAAATAGTTTGTGCCCAAATTTTTTTAAATGTTATTAAATTTAAGATAATACTAGAGATAAAATTTAGATGTACCACATGTAACAATTATTTAAAATTCTAATATA
>NW_011888807.1:8528715-8532052 GCF_000151845.1 Pteropus vampyrus
ATATAAAAATATTATGAATATTTTATTGGAATGATTTAAAAAATCAAAGTTATTAAAAACTTGCTGTAAATATAAATATAATATTTTATCATATTAAGGATAATATGATTTTTATAATTTGAGAATTACTTTTTGAACAATCATTAAACCTAGTTAAAATAGAGGTTGCATCACATTATGCTAATTTTATCTTGAACATAGATTTTGATTACATATTTTAAGAATAGCAATATATTTTAAAAATATATATCAATATATTTAAGTATATAAATATGATTGGCATACACTCTTATATTGGTTACATTTATTTCTTATATTGGTTACATTTATTACACAGTGATTCAACATTTTTATACCATACAATATGATCACCACACGAATTCTAGTAATCATCTATCACCATGCAAATTTATCACAATGTTATTGATTATATTTCTTTTCCCTTTTTTACACATCCCCCACCAGCACCATTCTGGTAAATATCCCCTTGGGCTCTGTTTCTATAAGTCTGTTTTTGTTTTGTTTGTTTTGTTTTGTTTTCAATTTCACATATGAGTAAAGCTATATGATATTTGTTTTCTCTGCCAGACTTATTTCACTTAGCATAATACTCTCTAGATCATCTATGTTGTTGCAAATGGCAAGATTTTCTTCTTTTACATTGCTGCATAATATTCCACTGGGTGTAGATATCATTTCTTTATCCATTTATCTATCAGTGGCCATTTAGTTTGCTTCCATATCTTCTTTATTGTAAATAATGATGTAATGAACATATATCTTTTCAAATTAGTGTTTTTTATTTAACTCAAGTAGAATTGCTAGATTGTGTGGTATAACTGTTTTTAGTTTTTTGAGGAATCTCCATATTTTTCACTGGGGCCTCACCAGTTTACAGTCCCTTTTTTCCACATCCTTACCAACACGTGTTGTTTGTTGACTTTTTGATAATAGCCATTCTAACTGGTGTGAGGTCGTATTTCATTGTCATTTTGATTGTATTTCCTTGATGATTAGCGATGTTGTGTATCTTTTCATATGTTTGTGGGCCATCTGTATGTCTTCTTTAGAGACATGTCTTTTCATATTCTCTGCCCATTTTTGGATAGGATTATTTATTTAGTTATTTTTGTTATAGAATTGTATGAGTTTATTTTCTTCAATTATAGTTGACATGCAATATTATATTAGTTTCAGGTGTACAACACAGTAATTAGACATTTATATAACTTATAAAATGATCACTCCTAAATCCAGTACTCATCTGACACCATACATAGTTATTACAATACTACTGACTATATTCCCCAGGATATACTTTACAATCCATGATTATTTTGTAACTACCAATTTGTATCTCTTAATCTCATCTCTCTTCACCTATCCCCCGACCTCCAATCGACAACTATCAAAATGCTCTGTATCTATGAGTTTGTTGCTGTTGTTTTCATTTATCTTGTTCTCTATATTCCACATATGACATTTGTCTTTCTTCTCTGACTTATTTCACTTAGCACAATACTCTCTAGGTCCACTCATGTTGTTGCAGATGGCAAGATTTCATCTTTTTTATGGCTGAGTAATATTCCATTGTATATATATATGCCACCTCTTCTTTACATTCATCGATGGACACCCAGGATGCCTCCATATCTTGGCTGCTATAAATAATGCCGCAATGGACATATGGATTCACATGTCTCTTCTAAGTAGAATTTTGGATTTCTTCAGATAAATACCCAAAAATGGGATATATTCATCTGTCTTTGTTTCTTGTTATAGCCATTGTTTTAAAGTCTATTTTGTCTGGTACAAGTATTGCTACCCTAGCTTTTCTTTCTTTCTTTTGACGAGGGGGAGTGTTTTCATTCATCCCTTTGTTTTAAGTTTGTGTTCGTCTTTCAATCAATCTGAAGTGGGTCTCTTGTAGGCAACATATCTTTTGATTGGAGCATTTTAATCCATTTACATTTAAAGCAATTGTTGCTAGGTATATAGTTATTGCCATTTTATTATTCATATTTTTTATGTTTTTTTTTTCTTTTTAAAGAAGTCTCTCTAACATTTCCTGTAATACTTGCTTGGTGATGATAAACTCCTTTAGCTCTTTTTTTTTTTTTTTTTTTTTTTTTTTGGTCTGAGAAGCTCTTTATCTGTCCTTTGATTCTAAATGATAGTTTTGCTGGTTAAAGTAATCTTGGTTGTAGATCCTTGCTTTTTATCACTTTAAATATTTCCTGCCAATCCCTTCTGGCCAGGAAAATTTCTGTTGAGAAATCTGCTGACAGTCTTATGGGAGTTTCCTTGTACATAACTAACTGCTTTTCTCTTGCTGCTTTCAAGATTCTATTCTCTCTTTGCCTTTAACCTTTGGAATTTTAATGCTAATGTGTCTTTGTGTGGACCTCTTTGGGGTTCTCTTGTTTTGGAGTCTCTGCACTTCTTGGGCTTGTAGGTCTATTTCTTTTATAAGATTATGAAAGTTTTCAGTCATTATTTCTTAAAATATGTTTTCAATTTCTTATTCTCTCTCTTCTCCTTCTAGATCCCTATGATGCGAATGTTGGGATGCTTGAGGTTGTCCCAGAGGCCCCTTAAACTATCCTTATTTTTGTGGATTATTTTTTCTTGTTGATGTTCTGATTGGATGTTTTCTGTTACCTTATCTTCCAAATCACCGATTCAGTTTTCCACTTCATCTAATCTACTGTTAATTCTTTCTAAGGTACTCCTCATATCGGTTATTGTATTCTTCATTTCAGACTGGCTCTTTTTATAATTTCTATCTTCACTTTTATGTTTTCTATCTCTTCTTAAAGTTCTCATTGAGTTCATATATTCTTCCCTTAAGTTAATCGAGCATCCTTACAACAAGTGTTTTGAACTCTGCATTTGATAGATTGCTTGTCTTCATTTTGTTTAATTCCTTTTCTAGAGATTTGCTCTCTTTTTTCATTTGGGACATGTTTCTTTCTTCCCATTTTGCCTGCCTACTTATGTTTGTTTTATATGGTAGGTAGGGCTGATATGTCTCCTGGTCTTAATAGACTGGTCTATGTGGTACGTGTGCTGTGGGTCAGTGTCACAGTTTCCTGGTCCCTTGTATGGGTTGTGTTTGCCCTCCTATTGTAGTTGAGCCTTGATTGCTGTTTGCTCCTCAGTGGGAAGGATTGATCCTTGGCCATGACCATTGGAGAAGCTGTTGTGTAGGGGATGACCCTACAGAGCATGATTCATTTTAGCAGGCTCTAGTGGCATCCCTGTGTGCCCTTTGGGTGTGTCATCCTCATATGTGATCCTGATTGGTTCTCCAGCTCAGACCAAAGCCAGGCACTAG
>NW_011888807.1:8533642-8592017 GCF_000151845.1 Pteropus vampyrus
GTACTTTCCCTGGACCAGACAGTACTGCCTGTGGACATCACAGTGTTTTGTTAGCTCTTCACTCTTTTTAGGAGGGAGAGCCCTACATTAGCACACAGTAGCACTCCACTATCTCCACAGTTTCTCTGGATGGGACAGGCCTACAGCAGGTACTGCTAAATTCTGTTGGCTTCATACTCCTGCACTCTCTTTAGGTGGGGGAGACCCTTGTGTTCATAGCTAGGTAGGAGCAAGAAGCAGCATTCTGTTGTACCTGCTGGAAAAATCCCCTTGTATGCATTCTGTGCACTCTTGGGTTTCTGCTGGGGCTAGTTCCAGATGAAGTTGCTGGGGATGTGCTACAAAGCCCTGTTAGCTAGATAACCTGCATAGAATTATCACCTGCTCTATGGTGCTTATCCTGTTCCTCAAGCCCTGGGTTGTTCCCTCAGCTCCCTGGAGAGCTCTCATGGTTCTCTGGCCTTCTCTATGGGGTCACTCTCTCTCTGTTGTGCAGAGGCTTTTCAACTGGTTTATTGCTGTCTCTCAGGAGTATTTGCTCTAAACATAAGTATACTTTTGATGTATTCATGTGAGGGGGTAAGCTCAGCATCCACCTACACCACTGTCTTAGAACCCAACTTCCAATTTTTTTATTTATTGAATACATCAATGTTAGAAATTAATTTGAACATTTTATATTATCTATAACATAAAATCATTTTTATTCATAAAACAATTTGTGGTATTATATAATTAATGTGGTCAAAGTAGTTTAAACTCATTGAAACACATTTTCTATAGTTTTAAGTAATTCTTTTAATCAAAAGTTTGTTTTCAATTGAAGAATCACTTAACATAACATTTTAAGATTCAATGAATAATTTCTCTCTTTTTTTTTTTTTAACAGAAAAGTACTACCTTTTCTGTTCTCTATTACCTAACTATTATGGACTCTCTTAGTCCATTATTATAGAATAAATGTTTTGGTCTCTCTCAAAATTCACATATTGAAATTCTAGGCTACATTGTGATGGTATTAGAAGGTGGGGGTCTTTAGAGGTAATTAGATGATAAGAGTGGGGACATTATAAGGGATGAGGGCCCTTATGAGAGGAGACCAGAGAATTTACTCTCCCTCTTTCTATTTTCTCCATCATGTGAGGGCACAACTAGAAGTCAGCCTACTGCAAACCAGGAAGAGTATTCTTATCAGGCACTGGATCTGCTGGTATCTTGATCTTGGACTTCCAGAACTGTGAGAAATATATTTCTTTTCTTTAACCACTCAGTTTATGGTGTTCTGTTATAGCAGCCTGAATCAATTAAGCCACCAACGGAATGGGATTTACATTTATATATATCAGTAGGGTGGAAAATAGCTTATTTTGCCTTCTAGAATGTCTTGAATATGGGCATATAAAAGAGAATATTATTTTTTCATTATATATAATCATATCACATTAATCTATTCTTGTTAAGTTATACTCAATTTAAATACTATTTAACCACTAATCAGGAATATGAGATTGAACATTTTCGTGAAGTACATTGACTGATGAATTTTTATAATTTGGAAATAGAAATTGTGCATGTGTTATATGTGTATACGTTTTCTAGAATATTTTGATATAGCAGAAGTTCTCAACTCTGACTTTACCTTGGGGAAGGGGTCTTAAGAAAAGAGTTACCTTGCTGACATTCCATCTCCAGGGATTTAATGGGGAGAGGTGAGGACTGAGAATTGATAAAATTGACCATAATTCCAAAAGATTTTATTGTTCAGTGAGGATTAAGAATCTCTTGCCTGCATATGTGCAGATAACAGCACAAGAGTTCTTAATAATCTCTACTCTCTCTGGTAAGAAGAAAAAGACAGAGAGACAGAGAGAGAGAGAGAGAGAGAGAGAGAGAGACAGACAGACAGACAGACAGACAGCGAGAGACAGAGAGACAATAAGAGACAGAGAGAGACAGAGAGACAGAGAGAGAGAGAGAGACAGAGAGAGAGACAGAGAGAGGGACAGAGAGAGGGACATGGAGAGAGAGAGAGGATTTCTTTTGCCCTTTGGAGAAAATACAGTTGCTGTTAGCCCTACTTGGGAAAAAAATCTTGAGAATGAGGGAAATTATTTAAGAGCAAAAGTCTATTTTGTGCTATTCCTTTTCTGCCTATCTGGATGAAAAGCGACCTACCACTTCCAAAATATTTTGGTATCTTTGAGGTGCTTTAGACAATTGGCTTTCACACTTGCTTTATGTAATCTTCATTTCCAATAAGAGCACATTTAGATTTACTTTTTTAAATGTTCCGTTAGCTAGAAAGTAATAAAAATTTGGCATCTGCAATAAATTTTGTTTGTCTTTACAGGAAGCACTAACATATTTGTTTTAAGATATCATAATAGTTGTTGAGCCATTTTATTTAATGTGAAATTCAAGGTGGTATAGTGCCAGGACAAAAGTGCACAATCAGAAATATGCAATTATTACATATGCTGCAGTGAGACTCCATTTATTTTTTATACAAGTACTCCACATTCATCACTTTATGCAGAGGCTCTGGCAAGACTCTTTGGCATTTTCATATACAATACTAGATTCATATTTGTATGTACCAAGTTTAAATGGGTAGGAATGCAATTGATGGATCTATCAACAAATACTTTCAGTACCAACTATATTTCTGATCATATTGTATCAATAAAAACAAAGTCTTAATAATTATTTTAACAAATTCATTTTGCTCTTAGATGGAGAATGTGTGATTAGTATTTTGACCTGATATATCTTAGTTTTGAGGAGATGATCTGTGTAAATTGTGGCCTCAAGAATAACTTCAACAGACTGAGCTAACATTCTTCCTTTTGTAAGCTTTCCCTTAGGAAAAGAGAATCACTAGAATTCTGTAGTCACAGTTACTCAAATGTATTTTGAGAAGCAGAGCTGAGAAATGAAATAGGTGCACTGTGGTAGACATGAAGATGCACTCCCTCAAACCATCTTTTCAGGAAGTGTTAGCTGCCCAGGTGTATGTGTGTAGGGGGAGGGGTGCATAACAGACAACATTCGATCTCTCCATTTCCTCCCATACTGGCACTGGGAGGGTCCTTAACTATAGCTAATGAGGAAGAGGAGAGAAGTTGACTTTAAAAAGAGAATAATGGTAAAATTGTGATTCTGATCTGCAAAATCTTTATTTATGGAAGAGACAAGATGCCAAAGCCTGTCCCCAGATGGTACATTGGTATAATTCTGAGCTTAAATGTCATTTCTGTGGGTAAAGAGGAGTTTTACAGTTGAATAAGTTGGAAATCTTGAATACAAAAAATGAAGCTGTATTTGCAATCTAAATAGTCTTGTAAACTTTTATATAAAAGATTACACAAATCATGCACCAGAGGAATTTTTATCTGGTTACAGGGGAAGAAGCACTTCGTACTGAATATTTTTAAAAGAATGGTGAGAAATTTTAAAAAGTATGCTTTTATTATGTCATGAATCATACTTCAATATATTAATTACTTACATTATAAATTTTATGTATAATGATAAGCTTTATGTAATATATGAATATATATATTATCTTTTGATAATAGTAAAGATAAGTATGAAAACAGCGTGAGTGCTAAGGCTTTTCATTGTTCCACTCAATGCTGAAACACCCAGTGTCTGAAACAGTGTCTAACATCTTAGACATTTAATAACTTTTTTTTTGAGTGATTAAACAAATGAACCAAATAATTATTTTTGTCAGGCTACTTATATCTTTTTACCCCAATTTTAAAAGACTTTTATGTCTAGGATATTCTTCTTATTTATTGCAAAACATGTATAATCCTTTTTCCTAATTTGCTTAAATTGTTTTTCTATCCTAATAAATCTTCCTTTTTCTCTTTGACTATCCAAACTCTTTTTGCCAGTCTGTATGTCTGCAACTCAACCTACCTTTTAGACACATTGCTCTAATTTTTTTAATTAATTTTGTTTAATTAATATTGTTTATTTGTTCCAAACCATGTAACACATGATAATATTTTACTCTTATCTAATTACTTCAATATTTTAATATACTTTAGGGTATTGCATGACTTTTGTGGTAATATATTATAACAAAATAAGAAACTAATAAAAATATGACCTCAAAAGCTTTTTTGAGTGTCTTCTACATGGGAAATTTCCCTCAGACATTTGGAAATTATGATGTGATTTTGTTTTATCACATAACATGTACTCCAAATTTAGTCAAAAGTATGAAATTCATGTACCTTTTACTTATTTTATTATCTTTACAGTACTGTTGTTATTCAGTATTATGGAAAAATCTATCTTCCTATTTCTAATTTATGAAGTGATAAAGAGTTTTTTTCCAAGACAGTGTCCTACTACTACTGCTGAACTCTTTCACAGACATTATTGCCTCAGTCTATTTCAGCGGAAAGCCACATTTTTCCTTTCTCTGCATTCGTAACTCACATGGCTGTCACATGCTTTATAGTTTAGAAATGTGTGACTTCCAGGCCTATAGTGATTTCCACTTGTGTTATTTAACTAAACTGTAGACTGTTATCTTCACAACAAATAAGTCCAAAGTCTCTTCCTAATATAACTCCTTTATTACAAATCTCCAATCCCTTGAGAAACTGGACACTTATTTGATATGTTCTCTATTTCCCAATGTACATATAATATTCTTGATCTCCTGAGTAAAACAACAAAAACTAAAACTAAACATAAAAGTAAGACACATACTCACATAAACTACCTGAAATGTCCGACTAAGGCAACCAACTGCTGCCTGTTCATCACCATCATACTTCTTCTGTGAACAAATCTACTGACTTCTCCCAAGTAGTAAAGGCTCAAAGTAGTGAATCTTACTAATAGCAAGTAGCCACATCCTTTTATTTCATGGCTCTGTATTGGAAATTCTAGTGCTTTAATTTTTTAAATGTACTTGGTATATCTTTCTATCTTTATACATTTTAGATCTAGTGCTGATATATATGTGTATGTATGTATGTGTGTGTGTGTATATATATATACATATATACATATGTATATATATATACACACACACACACACATACATACACACATATGTGTGTATGTATATATATACATATACATATACATCATATACATATATATATGTATATATATATAGAAAGAGAGAGAGAGAGAGAGAGAGATACAGTTTCTTTGATAACAAGAAGTGAAAAAGAAATTCTTAATTCCTTTTATCTCTTCTGGTGACTGAACTGTGATAGTCAAATGGATAGCAACGTATAAGAATTCCCCTGGAGTCTTTGATCTGTTGCAGAAATGCAAAGATGCCTGAGTTATGTGATATGCAATTGTTATTCTCTAGATAGAAGTGACAGCTGTTATGATTTCCAATGTACCAGCAGTTACTACATTTTCCTTTATGTCTTCTGGTTTCATGATAGGAAACAGAAGTATTTCCTTGATGTTATTGGAGTGAGAAACATGGTGATTTGGTCTATGCTCATGTTCCAGCCAGCTGTGAGGGGCAGCCCATATTCTGGACAGTGTAAAAAAAGTTTTTACTTATAAACATGGCCTTATTATTACCATTGGCCTTGGCCTTGGCCTGTTCTTCAAAAAGTTGCTGTTGTCACATGGGGTCATTCAGCTTAGTGTAGGCATTACATATATATATGTTTTTTTTCTTTATGACAAACAACTCAAAGCGTTCAATCAAACCCTGTTTAGAGTGGTGCCATTTTGCCAAAGGGCTCATTATTTGTGGGTGACCAGAGATAAGTGTAGGATTGATGAGTGTCACTTCCAGAAACTCCCCAATGAGCTTATCAAGGAACCTGGCTGTGATCTGATTTAGAGGGCATTCAATAGCTTTTGTTTGCAATACAGATATCGCCAAGAATTTTTCAAGTTTCTTCCGTTTCAAAGAGGTTTGTTTCTGGCAGTTTCATCTCCAGGGTTTTCTCAAGCTCTTCTACCATGCTGATTCTCTGGAAGGGCAGGTTAAACCAATCTCTTAGGTTTGACTCTCTGGGCCATTGGAATGGTAGGTGATCTAGTAACTTGTTTCAATGTATTTCACCATCCCTGAAATTATCTTCTCCATGATTTTCATGAAATCATGATAGCCTGCAAAGGCCATGTAAAACTCACAGGTGGTGAATTCAGGATTGTGAGTCAAATCAGTTCCTTCATTCTGGAACTGGTATCCAATTTCATAAATCCAATCAATGCCATCAACCACCAATATCTTATGGTAGCAATAATTATAGTACTACCAGGAGCAACAACACTAATATGAAGAGCAGCAATAATATAAGAGGAGAAAGATGATATGGAAAAGTAAGAGGAAGATGGAAATGAATAGAGATAATAGGAACAGAAGCATTATTGATAGTAATCTTAATTCCTTTAAAATTTGGGCACAAATGGAATTCCAAAAGTCAGAGCCAATTTGTTTTAATTAGCTTGGATACTACATGAATATATATATATTTTTCTTTTTATTGGCTTCACTTTGGTTTCATCAATCTGGAAAATTAAAAATAGATATTGTTAAGAAGCCTTGTAGTAGCCACTGGTGAATTTAGTCAGAATTACTCTCAAGTGAAAGCCTCAGTGGTTTTATTCAGGTCAGAGACTGTGAAGTTTAAATGAGTGATTAATTCATTAAAAATTATATTATGAGAAATACAGCAACAGGTTGAATACATTTTTCACCTACAAAATTAATTAATCTGAACTATATTTGTCTTATAAACACTTGTCATGAAATAAAATAGACTTAAAGAATGAAAGTAGATGGGAGTTTTGTTTGCCCAATGATCTTTTTAGTAGAATAACTTATCAGCAGAGGACCATGAAACTCAATTGCAACAAAACTTTGTTGTGTTTAGACAAAATGATATGAAGATTTGTGTAAATTATTTTTTTCAGTTGAATAGATTCTCTTTTACTGAAAATGTTAGGTAACCATGGGCATAATATATTTTTTCTTTGCATAAATTGGGTAAATATTATAGGAAGATGACAGGTTAATTATCTAAGGAAGTAAGCAGATGGTATCTCCATTTTATAGTTTTTCCAAGAAATTATGCACCGTTGTTCAGTCTTAATTCCAGATATGAAATCTAAAGAAATATCAATATAGCATTCATGTAGTTTCTTTAATATTCATTATGGTCTAACAAAATCTAATTTTATGTTTAGTTTTCTTTTAGTTGCCTGGAATTAATTTGAGTGCTGCTCTTGCAATTTTCATAACCGATATAAAACGATATTTTTGTTCGTTTTCTCTTCTTTCATTTGTTGCTAAAAATCATACTTTAATTAAATCTTTGTGTTAATGGGCTTAGAACTATTTCCCACCTCAATAAATCAGAACTACCAAATATGTTCAGTTTACTCAAACTGCAATCAATGCTAATTTCCTTTAGGTTCAGCAACTTAATTTACTTGTGTATTAGAAGTTTAATTATTTGCAATTACAGTTTCAATGTATTCAGATAAATGTGATATAACATCTAAATTGTAACTTACAGAAGCTCAATTTATATTATTTTGTGTATTAGAACCAATTTAGAGATAATTTTAGAAAGTAATTGTCAATTTCTAATATTTGTGTATTATTTGTGGACATTGTTTATGCAAATATACACATAAACACATTCACTGTCACATATACATTTTAAATGGTAAAATAGCAAAATTAACAAGCATAAGTAGAAGTAATTCACAACCATTTAAGTGCTCTTCTGTAGCATGAGTATTGAAAGATAGATGTTATTCAATGCTCCAAGCTTTCCAATAAACTATTTCTTAATATTTTAGATTTTAAACTACACAAAAGCTGTAGGATAGTAAACAATTTTATTAAATGGCAATATATTTTTCACAATTATACAAGATTGAATGATATGTCTGCTATATATCTAAGGCAAGAGTGATCTTCACTCTCCACTATTTTCTTAAGAAAAATCAGTATTTTTGTCTCATTCATTATTACCAAAATAATGCTTATACATAAATAAGAAATTAAAAATTCCAGCTTTTCTGAAACAATAAAGATGACGTACAATAAGAGTAACAAAAATTTAGAATGCTATATAGTAAATATTGTAAAAATTACATTTATATTTTTCAATTATAAAGTATATTATTTATGAGAATTAATTGACCCAGAATAGTATGAATAATCTTATTCTAAAAAATGAGGTATATTTTATTGCAGATGAAGTGAAAAGATATGCTGAGTTTACATTTAAAGTCAATTAAATCTTTTATTTTTTAATGTGTTTAGTAGTCTGATTAAATTTTTCAAGAGCTCTTAAAATTATTTGATTAAGAGATTTTTGCCATGGAGAGAAGAGTAGTGTTTTGAATTATTTTCTCTTATATTCTTCTGACATTTCTTATATTTTAAGGAACGATTTTCAATTTCTTGAGATTCAGGTTTAAAAAAAAACATAAAATTATGGGTTCTATTAAAAAAAACAGATCTTTGAAATGGAAAATAAAATCATTACTACTTGAAAAAATTTTAATACATCCTTATGCTCCGAAGTACCTTCTAATGTTTTCACATTCAGTTTAATATCTTCAATCTTGCTATGTTTCTAACATTCAAAAATTGGATCTTTTTTTATATTCTCACAATGATTTAAAATTGGATCTCTGTGAAATTTCTGCTACCCATACAATAGTTAAAATAGGAAACATATGACTTTGCTCATGTAAATATGAATTCTGTCTATGCCAATTGTTTAAGAAAAAAAAAAAAAAAAAAAAACTTCCTGTATCCCATGCTGAATTAAAGGCCAGAGAATGCAAAAAGAAAATGTCTAATTATATTTTTTTCTTATAAAAGGAATTGTAACATTTGGACATTTTACTAGTCAACTGAAAGTTTATTGTTTAATAATAATGCACTTAAAGCTCTGGCTTGGACTCTGTCTGTTTAAGGGCAAATTGACATGAAAAATATGTGTCATACTCTAAAGTTACTTAAAATTCACTCAGGTTTTTATTTGCCTTCAAGCCAGTTTTTGACATAAACTTAGTTTAGAAACTTTTAAAAAGATGCTGAAAAATCTAAATATGATGTAGATTTTATGGTTGTTTGTTATTAGTTTTTAGATGTAATATTTATATATCATAAGATATTTAATTTATTAATCTCAATATTTTCTGCATATAGAAAAAATTATCTCTCTCTCTCTCTTTTTTTTTTTTTTGTTATAAGGGGCATTTTTAAAATCCCTCGGCATTTAAAAGGTACTCAACTAAAAGATAAGCTTATTTTATTTTTAAGAAAAATACACATTAATAATTATCTAAGAGATCATGATTATACTTGCAAAGACTCAGAAAAATAGCTGGATGTAATGTAAAACATAAATAAAAAATGCCCATGGATAATTAAATTATATTTCTTGAGCAAAATGGAAAGTATGCCTATCAGATATGAAGTCCTACTCTATCTCCCTGCTACGCATTTAGATTTCAAAAAAAAAAAAGAAAAGAAAGAAAGAAAGAAAGAAAGAAAGAAAGAAAGAAAGAAAGAAAGAAAGAAAGAAAGAAAGAAAGAAAGAAAGAAAGAAAGAAAGAAAGAAAGAAAGAAAGAAAGAAAGAAAGAAAGAAAGAAATACATTAGTCTTAGCCTTATTATAGATGTAAACCACATCACTAGGAGAAAATATCTTATTTTTTTTCTGGAATGACAATGAGGACATTCACCTTAAGAGTCTCCCTTTGATGCCGTCTTTAAAATGGCAAATGACGAATGCATTAGGAATAAAATAGAACCACAGGTGGTGTTTTGGGTCTCAAACTCCTAATGATTCAAATAGAAAAAATGAATTAACAAATAAAATACAAAATCTGTATGAAGTCTGGAAAAAACTGTTTAAATATTTAATTGGCATGTTTAGATCTTATTACTAACAACAAAACACATTATCATAAAGTGAGCAGGGTTGGAATAATTAGCAATCAGTGAATCATTATCATTTGTATGTTAGTATTTTAAGTTTGAATTATGTTTTTTTTTAGGATGAATATATATACATATTTTTTTTAATTTACCAGTGAACTCATTTGTTTAAGACACTTTCAATCACGGTTTCCTTTAGGCTTTTTTTTTTTTTAATCCATGAAGCCCTTCCTTCTAGAGTAAAAATCAGAGAGATATTTTTGTTTCTTTTTTCCTTACTATATAAGCTAATGAGGCTCCTGTAGCTAATAAGGGCTGTAGGTTCACATGGCTTCCTGAAAAGTGCCTCACAGTCAATGACCTGTTTAGTGTAGTGGCTAGTGAAATGTCAGTTTGATTTTTTTAATTCAACTGCTAAAGAGCTAAAATCATGTTACTTACTACACTACTGGTGCTTAGAAATTATTAAAGTATGTATAATCTGATTATTTTAGTGAGTAATGGGAACACCATTTATTTTTTTTTTCTGGGAGACAGTAATGATATATAATGTTAAAGATTAAATAAAAGAAATAAAGAAAAACTTTAGAGAACCAGAAAGAAAAGAACTGCCAAAAATATATAAAACTCATATAAACAAAAAAAAATGAACATAAAAATTATAAAAAGTTCAAATAACTTGAAAAAATTGCAGAAGTCATTAAAAACACATACTTGAGGGATGTTTTTTCATGTATGTGTAATGGCTTTTTGTGATAAAAATTATTATTAAAATCAGAAACATTATGGTTTATTAAGACTTTTGTGAACTCCTATATGTGTTCTCTGAGACAGAACAATAATGCCTGAAAACTTATGAAAGTGTTTTATCTTTATTAGAACATCTAATGGACAGCATCATTTGATTCTTAATATAGCTCGTGGCTTTCTTCAGTCCTTTGGCAGGTGTGTTAAGCATAACTTTTTGAATAGTTAAAGAATCTAACATGTGTGCTTCTTAAAAACCTAACTATGTGGCTTTTAAATAAGAACAGGTATTATAAAATATATCATTGTTAATAGCTGTAATTTTGGTTCTTCTTTAAACAAAAACTATAGCATAAATGAGGTCCAGGAGAATAGGGTAAATTCAAGAATGAGCTATAGGGTCAACAGACAAACCCTTGTTCTATCTAAAAGAGATAACCTGAAAGGAGGTATGACAAGTTGCTGTCCTATGAAATATGGGGCCAGTGTTGCCAAATCTTCTGATTCTTTGAGAGAAAATAAGAATTCAGGTTCTAAATCAAGTTTTCTGAGAGTTAAATATAAGCAACAAATTCACATGTTTTGAACATTATATTCAAACTAAGAAATCATGGGTACGATCTCTATTTGGTATGCATGTCTCCAGTTCTTTATGTCAAGGTGTTAGGATAAGAGGGATAAAACATTTTTGAGTGTGTCATTCTCCTTACTGAGATTATTTGTTCATGCATGCAATTTATTCAACATTTTAAAATTCTTTATGTTTAAAAGTCTACTGTTTAATACCCTTAGAGTTGCATTTTTTTTGTCTTAAAGATCATCTAGGCTTTAAATGAGACACTAATTATATATGATATATTCCATAATATAGATAATTGTTTGATAGTTTAGAAGAGATTATACCTGCTTAGTGGACACTGAAACAAAATCTCTCTAAAAAGAGAACTTGAATTTCAACCTGAATATTCACATTGAATATAGCATTTGAATTGAATATTATTTTCTATTTTAGTTAAATGATTGAGTTTTAACTAATACTATGACACATACTGAAAAAAATGACATAATGCTAATAATATTCGTAGGAAGATTCATAGTTTTATTATTTAGTTAGTGGCAAGAATATTAGAGCATGAATATTTATAAATTGTTATTTTGAGGTTTACTAGTTTGAGCACTGATTATTCTCTTAAGTCCTTTTATTTATTCAAATTTCTCACATGCTGCTTGAATTTACTAAATGTTATTCTGGTCTCACAAATTCAAATGAATTCTTAATTGTGAAGTGATGATATGGTTTTCTGCTAACACCTAAATTCCATCCATCATTAAATAAATTTTACAATCTGATTACTTTCAACTTCTGATCACCTAAATATTACCTACTCCTTTGACAACTTATCATTTGACTTCTTTGAAATAAAACAAAAATTTATTATTTTGCTTTAGAATTTCTTCTTTATTATGGTAACTAAAATTGCAATTTCTCATTTACATACAGAAAAAGCTTAATTCGATTGTTATCTTAGATTCTCCAGGGAAATCCTCTCTGCATATGAAACTCTGAATTTTGGGCTCGTTCTTGTTAATCCTGTTTATTTACAAACATATATCTATTTATTATTCATTGAAAACTGCCTGTTCACATTTTTTAAATATATTCTTATTTTTTAAGCTGTGAATCTTTGCAAATTATTTAAATATGTTTAAATTTTCATCACTTTCCCAATTAAAAAAGTTGTGTTTGCTTACCTAAAAGATGTCATAAGATTAGGAATAAATATAATTCCTTAATTCTACATTTGAATAGGCAGCTTCATAAGTAGAGTATAGCTAGCAGTGAAAACTACTTGGACAATCAAGGAATACATGCACTATATAACTAAGATCAAAGTCTCTTTATTAGTATGGTGTTTGAGATCACATGATTTTCAGATTTCAGTTTAGAACATTATTATAGGAAAAGGAGAAAGGTTGATTTAGAAAAGATAAAAGGTGAGAAAAATATTAAAATGATAATGATTTCAGGGCATCAAAATGAGTGGAGATTCCTAAATTTAATAAATTATTCTGCATCTTGGAGTTAGAGTACTCTGCCTTTTAATGTGAATTTCAGAGTCAGGGAATACCTACTACTTGGATATGATTTTAATTAAAATTAACAATTTTTTTGTGTAATCTTTAACCCTAAAATATATTGGATTTCAAATACATACCTAGATTAGAAAACACTATTTTCTAATGTTGATGTAGATGTTTATTAATCTCTTATTTTGGTTAGATTTGACTCATTCAAATACTGCAGTAGAGACAAGAAGTACTCATAGAGCAGTAATACTGAAAATAGATGTACATAGCCTAGATAAAAAAAGAAACAGACTTAACCTTTTATTTTATTTATATTTTCAATTCTTGTTTTATAACTTATCCTCTGGACATCTGAACCACTGTTTTCCAATAAAAGCTTACTCATTAGTTAAAACCATTGTCCATTCTAGATAATCATTCGCAAACTTCAGACCAAAGCTAGACTTTTAATTAGATGGTTTCTTAGAACCAATAATTTAGTCTTCAAATTCCTGTCAAAATATTGAAAATTCTAACAATTCAATACCCATTTTTTTCTGGGTTAAATCTTTACCTAATGCTAGAAAGCAAATTAAGCCATGCTAGTCATTAACCTTCATGCCAGTTCCTATAGCTTGGGTCATAATTTCCCAAACATGTGCCTGATCAACTGTCATTTCAAAAGATAATGTTGAGAATATTAAAATAAAAAAAAATAACATAATCTAGTATTTTAGAAAACTACAAGTTATGTTTTTTTGAGGGGTGGGGGCTATATATTTAATCTGAACTGCTAGGTCTCCTATTTGTCTGTAATTTTCTTATCTATCTACTCATCAGTGACCTATCTATAAAACTAGGAGTGCAACACTACTATGCAGAGGATTGTGGAACTGAAATTAAACAATATGCTCATTGTGGGGTTTGTCTGAAATCAGTGGTCTCTCTGATTATTGACGTTAAAGGAAAAGTTTAGGCCATGAGTTGTTGAACAGAAGACATATGTAGAAATAAAGGGAGGTATGAATATAGAGAACGAAAGAGCCAAACTAAACAAGTGGAACAGGCAGCATGTCAGATAAGCATGCAGAGACAAGGTGCTTTCAATCTTCTACTCCAATATTCTACTGCAAATGAAAATCTACCTTCCATTTTCTGATATCTTCCAGTACTATGTCTATTCTTCTCTTACAATAATAAACCTGGCTTATAGTTTAAGGGACCTCTGGGACAATATCAAGTGTATCAACATTTGCATCAGAAGGGTACCAGAAGGAAAATAGAGAAAGTGAGGTATTAGAAACCTATTTGAAGAAATAATGACAAAAAAGCTTCCCTAATCTGGTGAAAAAATAGACATAGAAGCCCAGAAACCACCACCAAGATACATCTTAATTAAAATGCCAGAGATTGTTTATGGCCATGCTACCCTGAACAAGCCCAATTCTCTCAGATTTCAGAAGCTATGCAGGGTCAGGCCTGCTTAGTACTTTGATGGGAGACCACCTAGGAAGACCAGGTGCTGTAGGCGTAAAAAAGAAAAAAAAATAAGTAAAAATAAGGGATTGTAAATTGACAAGGTCCTTGCAATCTGTGAGGTCAACCAAGGGTTGCCTAGCTTAAAATTATATATATATAATGCCAAAGATTAAAGACAAAAAGAGAATCTAAAAGCATCAAGTGAGAAGTGGTTAGTTAAGTACAAGAGAGCTCCCGTAAGACTGTCAGCTGATTTCTCAAGAGAATCTTTGAAGGCCAGAAGGGATTGGAAAAAAGATATTCAAAATGATAAAAAGCAAGGATCTACAACCAAAATTACTCTACCCAACAAAGTTATCATTTAGAATCAAAGGACAAATAAAGACCTTCCCAGAAAAGAAAAAAGTTAAAGGAGTTCATCAACACCAAAACAGCATTACAAGAAATGTTAAAGGGATTTCTTTAAAAAAAAGAAGAAAAATAAAAGATCAAAAATATAAATAAAATGCCAATAATTACATTAAATGTAATAATTACTTTAAATGTAAATGGATTAAATGTTCCAATGAAAAGATAGTGTAATTAAATGAATAAGAAAACAAGACTCTTCATATGCCGCCTACAAGAGAATCATTTTATTTCAAAAGTCACACAGAGACTAAAAGTAGAGAGATACAAAAAGATATTTTATGAAAATAAAAACAAATAAAAAAGCTGGGTAGCAATACTTATACCAGACAAAATAGACTTTAAAACAAAGGCTTTAACAAGAGTCAAAGAGAGATCCAGTAATCCCACTTCTGTGTTTTTATCCAAAGAAAGCCAAAACACTACTTCGGAGGGACATGTGAACTGATATGTTCATTGCTGCATTTGGTTCTGAGTTGAGTAAGACCGAAAAAGATAGATGCCATATTATTTCACCTAGATGTGGAACAACAAAAAAAAATAATACAATGTAAACACACAAAACACAAACTCATGAATACAGAGGACATTTTGATGATTGCTAGATGGGAGGGGGGTTGAAGAGTGCTTGAAAAGTGGAAAGATTTAAGAAGTACAAATTCGTAGTTACAAAATAGTCATAGAGATATAAAGTATAGTATAAGGAATACAGTCAGTAACATTGTAATATGTATGGTGTCAGATGGGTACTAGAATTATCAAGGTGATCATCTTGTAAGTTATATAAACGTCTATTCATTATGGTGTACATCTGAAACTAATACAATATTGCATGTCAACTACAATTTTAAAAAATATTAAGAAAAAAGTAAGTCTGTCTTAAAATGTGAGTTTTTTATAAGTATTTGTAAAATAAAAAGGATGAAGAGGGAAGACACATTACTAATTTCTCAAATATCTGTTTTCAGAGAGAATGAAGACTGAATGACACATGAACAAATTAATTGGGAGATGTCTTTGGGTGATTTTTATACACTTGCCCAAAAATATCCCCTAAATTTTTGTGTATTAATAAACCAGTAATTTGCTCAAAGGAAGAGAAAAACTTATTGTCTTCTAGGCTACAAAATTCAGTGTTTAAGGAAGAAGCTTTTTTTTTTGATATTCACAGTTCCTTTTTTTCTTTTTTTTTTGTCCTAGGTTCATCAGCAAATTATTTAGTCTATGAACTTTAGCAAACTCAATGGTTCAGAGCGGTTTAAAAGTATCATGTGGTAATATACTTATTATAGAGTTGGATATGAGAACTTAATGAAGTAGTTAATATTAACTGAGTGCTTACTCCATACCAATCATATTTTAAGTGCTTACGTGGATTAGCTCATTCAATATCCTGCCAATCCTATGAAACAATTTTTACAATTATATCCAGTTTTCGGATTTAAATATTATGGCATAAGTATTTAAAATAATTTTCCTAAGAACACAAAGACAAGAATGGGAGAACAAAAGATTCAAATTTGGGCAGTCTAATTTTAGAATACATGTTCTTAATGACTGCACTATATCTTTATTACTCACTAAGCCATAAATAGTTTTTATTATTATAAGTAATATTTACATTATTACAATGTTATTTTTACCTAAATAAAAAGGATTTTAATATTACACACACACACACACACACACACACACACACATATGTATATTATATATCAATTTTAAACACAAGATAACAATGTATTCTTATTCAAGTTTAGTGTATGAAATCTGTCCTGGGACAAAATTCAGCGTAGAAAAAAAAAAGTTCTAGTTTTTATATTTGTTTAAGTGCATAATGGATTTTTGTGGTAATATTTCAACAAAATAAAGCTGTTTCTTTTCAAGTTAAAACATTAATATATAATTGAACATCTGAAGAACTCTGTTGTTAAGATCTGAGGATAAATACGAACAAACAGGTTATTCTGAATCTAATAAACGAATAGATTCTCTAAATTTCCCATTTTAATTAGATTGTCCACTGAATTAATAGGTTCTCTACTCATGGATCTATTGTTTACAAGAGGGGTCTTTATTGTTTCATCTCCACTAAACCAACTCTGAGGGTCTTCTGTCCATAATTCTATTAAAAATGACATTCTTAACTCCCAAACAAAGTAAAGATACTTTAATCCATTATTTATTTAAGCACTGGTAACACAAAAATGTGCTAGACTTTGCTTCACTAATCTTTCTCCTTATTTAGAATCACTCCTTGAATTTCCTTAGGCACTCTCTGTGTCTGTTGCTAGTTAAACCTCTTCTAACAACCTTGGTATTTTACTTTATTAAGGCCAACCACTTGGTTGTTTTCTCAGTTCATTGTCTTTATCCCTAGTAAAGATTTTATTTATAATTTGTTTTAGAAATTATTGAATGGTCTATATAATATTTTCATTCAAATGTCTTAAAAATACTAAAAACTCATGACTAAAACTAGTTTTCTTATCTTCTTTTGGTTGAGTTGTTCCAAAAATAGAGCTTAAGACAGGAGTTTGGAAGTAACTAGTTTATTGGGAGGAGGCACCAGGTAGCAGAGTGAAGAACTAGGAAGAGTAAAATAGAGAACAAAAGACATTAAAACATATGTTATTGAATCAGTCCTAAAGTGGGCACTCAGAGCTCAGTTCCTCTAGTGACTACACTAGGCACTGTGTAAAATACATCAGAATAGTTCCTATGAAGGATGAGGTATTGAAAATGGTCTAAAAAAGATTTCTAAAATGAAGTCATAATTATGTCTTCTAAAAATACTCACTAAAAAATTAAAGGATAAAAATAAATACAAAGACTTAATATTGCCTGTTTTATTTATTTATTTATTTATTTATTTTTCCATCAGGTGGGCCTATGAAAGATTATACTACTTTTCCTTGGACAAGTTTCTACTTGTGGTTCCACAGAAGCTAAAGCTCCTTTCAATCTCACAAATACATGTTATGGCAATTTACCTCTTTAGACATTGGGTGATAATGAGGTTGTCACAAATGGCTGTGACAAGTGGCCAACAACTTCCCTGTATAAACAAAATACTCACAGTAGATTGGTCAGTAAATAATGAATCATTGTTGAACATTAGAGTATAATCCCTTGCATCATGTAATAATTTGCTCATGCTTTTATCACGAGAGATACTATTTTCCATATCTTTCTTTTATAAATCCATTAACAAATTAAAAATTAAAGATTATTATATTTATTTAGGTAAAGAAAAAAATGTTTCTTAAAACTACTTTTGATTCATTATTTCCCTGCAAAAATACTGATACAAAAAATAAATAAGATCAAATGTACTAGTTCTTACTTCTTTATGTCTTTTTAAACATGTTGCTGATTTAAAATTTTTAAAAAAGGAAATAAATCCTTTTAACTTAGTGGAAAAAGTTTGATACATTTGTTTGGCATTAGAAAACTATAGAAATGGATTTTTACACTACATATCATAGCTTCTCTTAACCAATACTCACATATTGTAGGATGCTATGCAGAATTCTGATGAAATGAAAACAAACAAAAATAGTTCATGTAAATTCATCTTCTTTGCTATTACATATACTAATAATAAATAATAATACAAGATACAGAGAAGCCTTAGATTCTTAATAAAGAAATGTAACAAGTTTATATTCAAGCAAAACAGAAAGTCTCAGTAAAAATATTTTTCAGTAGAGAGGTGAGTTTCTTAATGTAATATTTATATGTATTGCACTTTTAGATGTGTTATTCACAAAATTCAACAAAACAAAGTGTAAACTAGTCTTTTGTGTACATTATTAGAATGAATACATAATGTTGTATAAGGGAAATATACATGATCACTATTTCTCACACATTTGAATTCTGCTAGGTTTTCCTCTCTAATTCCCTTTCCCACGAAGGAATGACTCTGAACAAGCTGGGTCATAATTCATCTTGTATATATTAAAAAGAATTGAAATCAGGATCTCGAAAAGATATCTGCATTCCCATGTTTATTGCAGCATTATTTATAATAGTTAAGATATGAAAATAACCAATATGTCCATAGATAGATAATAGTATAGATATAACATAATATATATTTTTTCAGCCTTAAGAAGGAAATCTTGACATTTATGACAAAGTGGATGAGCCTGAAAGACATTATGCTAAATGAATTAAGTCAGTCACATAAGGACAAATACTTCATAATTTCACTTATATGAGGTATCTACTATAGTCAAACTCACAGAAGCAAAAAGTGCAACAGTGGTTTCCAGGGGCTGTGGGTGGGAAAAGGAGGTGTTATTCAATGGATATAAAGTTTCAGTTATGCTAGAGATCTTCTGTACAACACGATGTTGATAGTTAACAGCATAGTATTGTCCACTATGTTTTTCATTAACAAATTTTAAGAGTGTAGGTAGGTCTCATGTTAAGTAATAATATCTCATAAAACAGAAAGGAAAACAAGGGAACTCTGGAAGATGTTGGATATGTCTATTACCTTTATTACGGTTATAGTATAGGGTGTTTACATATTTCCAAAATTGTTCAATTGTACACATTAAATATGTGAAGTTCTTTGTATATCTTAGTAAATCAATGTTACCTCAATAAAGATATTCAATAGTTTTTTGAGAGAGATGAAAGATGAAGGTCAGATTTTTGAGTTTTCACTTTATTATGATGAATAATGTGGACAGGGTTCTTGCATGATAATTCTAATATTTTAAGTAATCTATTTTTATAATATTTATTATTGTATGAAATACATCAAACCATCTAGGTCAGCATGGTCCAACAAAACTTTCTGTTATGATAAAAATATTCTGTACTTGTGCTTCCCAATATGACAACCACATATCAACATATCAAAATCAAACACTTAAAATAAAGCTAGAACAGAGCTATTTAATTTAAATTTTTAAATTTTATTTTAACAACTTAAATTTAAATCTCCACATACACCTAAAGTCTATTGTATTAGACAGCATAGATCTAGTCTCCTTTTGATTAGTATAAAGTTTAGGTCCCCAGGAAATTCCTCCATGTAAATTGTTGTAAATGATTTCTTTTATATAAATAAGCAGTAAAAAAATTACAAACCAAGTAGTTAAATGAGGATAATTTAAATTATACCTACTTGGAAAGACTATATATTCATAATTTCTTAGAAAATAGAAATATTGAGACAATTTTAATAAAATACTTGCTGAAAAAGATATTTAACATGTTTTATAGAGTAAGAAATTATTAATAATTTACAGAAAATTCTATTTTCTTAGCCTTTAACATTGATAGTTCATAAATTCTCATTTCTACAAAAATATTTATATTAATTATTGTCTTAGAAAATAGTCTTATGAAACAGATAACTGTTACTTTGTCAACTTTTGCTAAATTATATGATAAATTTTAAATGATTAAATCCGAAGTATGATGACTATAGTTAACAATACTATACATCTGAAAATTGCTGAGGGTAGTTATTAAAAGTTCTCATCACAGGAAAAGAAAAAAGTATTACTATGTGAGGTGATGGATGTTAACTAAATATTGTAATCATTTCACAATGAATACATTATTCAAACTATTATCTTGTACAACTTAAACTTATACAATGCAGTATCTCAATTATCTCTCAAAACTGGAAAAGAAAGTAAGAACTTGTGATTACAAAATAAATTTTAAAGTTTAAAAGTCATTCTATTATTATAAGCTGTTACAATAAAATATATACATCTCATCAACATCTATTTTGAAAGTTTAGGACCATTATTTTTTGAGAATTCTACATCATAATAATATTTCTTTTGCTTTGTTTCATTCACAGTACACTTAATCTGATAAGAGCCTTAACTGTCATTGTGATAATTATATTAAGCTTAGTTTGTTATATTTTTAGGTTAATAAGTATTTATAATATTACATGCTCTTCTGAAGAATATCTTTTATCCAGGGATTCATAGCATCTATGAACCAATATCTTTTTTATCTGTTTTCCTTGATCTACATCTGGATTCATTTTATTTTATTATATTCTCGTAACAATAGAAAGATTTAATCAAAGGAATTTGAATCTGTATAATGACATATTGCTACATTAAATTGTACTATAAAAAATTCTTAGAGACGTCGAAAAGATAAAATAAAATAGGGTGTCATTTGGGGCATGGTCTATTTTTCAAGTTCAATTCTAATTAAAAATAATTCTGCATGTAATACAATAGATGATGTATGAGTATTACTTCAACCTCTCTTTTGTTTTTTCTTAACAATTTCTTGGATCTCTGATTATACATTGTGTAACTTTAAAATATGTCTTGATAAGATGCAATGTCCAATTCTCATCTCTGTCTAACCCTACAAAGGGTGTACTTATTTTTTGCTTTTAAAAAAATTATACTTTTTTTTCTAGATTAAGATCTAGGCTTTATAAGTTTTTTAAAAAAAAATATTTAGCTATTGACAAATGGGATTTTGTAGTGAAAATATAAATATACTTTTATTTTCATTTTAATTGAGGGTTCTGAGGAGATTTCTCAACGAACGTTGAGGTGGCAATGTCTAAGGAAATATATTGTTTATTAGAAATAATAGTGGACTGGCAAGTAATTCTAATATCACATTAAACAAGATATGTAAGATTTAGGGGGCTATTTCTTACATTCATAGATTGTATCAGAAGCCATGAATTTCTGATTTGTTTGCCAGTTTACAATGGTAGCAAATAAATGTACTTGAATATTTGTTAGATGTACTGGAATTATGGTTTGGCCCATGGTTTCCTTCTTACTTAAAGAGACCTGTAACCAAGTAAGTAAAACTCTAAGGGCAGAGTAATTTATCTCTGAAGCAGATTTTTTTTTTTTTTTTTTTGAGAAAAGAAGCACAAAGCACAAGTAACTATATCATATAAATGCTTTCTAGATCAAGAAACATAAATCGCTAGCATCTCAGAATATTCATAGGTAACTACTCCCTCCCTCTTTTCTAAGGTAACTGCTATACGGACATCTAAGACCACAGAGTGGTTTGACAAGTTTCGTATTTTATATTAATGAAACATTATTTAAGTCTTACTTGTTTGATTAAGTTAACATTCTATGAGACTCATCCATGTAATTCATGTATATTAATTTATTAAGATTTCTGTAAGGTATTACATATATGAATATACCATTTATAAATGCATTCTATCGTTAATGAGAATTCTAGTTCCAGGATACAATATTATAAATAATGTTATGTTAGTGTATAAGTCTCTTAGAGCACTAATTTATGATGGGTATATACCAAGGAGTGGAGTTGTTGCATCAAAATTTTGCATAAATTCAAGTCTACAAGATACTATAAAAAAATTTACAAAATCTGTATAACCAATTTACATTCTCATGAGCAGTGAATGAGGGCTCTTCATTATGGGATTACTTTGCATTTGTATGAAGACTGAAAGAGCAAAGAAAGCATCTTTCATATGCTTATAGTCCATTTGGATATATTTTTTTGCAAAGTGTTTCTCTACTTTGTCATTGACTGAAATATACAGTTTAAGGACTGTCAGTTGGTCTATGGGTCACATTTTAAGTAGGAGTGTTCTAGGGAGTAAGTGATTCCAAATCCTGGCTCTCTTCTCTCTCTCTTTTTTTTTTTTTTTTCCTCTCAGGTATTGACTAATTCTTTGCTGCTTTTTAATATATCTGATGCTGTCATTTTTTTTTTTTTAAATTAATAGTCTGCCAAGTTTTTCTAATTGTTCTCAGTAGGAGTGTGTTAGTCAAATTTATCTAGATCTTCTTTAATAGAAACAGAACATAAAATTTACTTTTCAAGAGTGTCAGGTATTTTTGTTATTTATAGAATCAATTATCTAGTCTAAAATTTCACTCATCAACTTGCATGACTTGGCAGGAAAGAAAAAATGTCTTGAAAATTATTTATTTTAATCTCCAAATTTCAGAATTCTGGATGTAACCCCTGTTTTATTAATGAAATAGAATAAAGTAATATTTTCCCAATTTTCACAATTTATAATTTTTGTTAATCTCTAGAGAAAGAATTAATTCAAAACTTAATTTATTAAGATTCATTTTCTTTAATATTAACTTATAAATGTCAATGTTTTTAGAATAATTTCAACATCTGGAAAAGTTAATGAGATTAAGAGTTTAAAAAAAGAACAAAAACAAAATGAAATGTTGATTACTGAGTAGATGGGAATTACATTTGGTAAATTAGCTGTGACAAACCAACCATATTCTGTGCAAGGCAAAAAGTATCAGTTTAAATAAGTATTGATGCCATTAGTGCTTATACTCAAGTAATATGGAATTAATCTCATTAGATTATAATAATAGAACATTATTGAACAAAGTGGGTTGATTACCCAGAATGATCATATACATTGTTCACAAGAAAGAGCTCTGAATAACTATCAGCTATTTTCAAATATCAAAAAGATCATCAAAGAATGACCAAGTAACATTTATAGCTAACTAAACTAGAAAAGGCAATTTTATAGAGTATTAGATTAATTTTAGCAAGTTTTTCATATTTGTAAGAGATTTATTAAAATTTCATAAACTAATAAAATACTAACTTAATTTGCATACTTATTATGAGCCATAGAGTAATAATTAACTGTTTGCTATTTTCGTTACAGAAGTTCTCATTTGGTTATGCATGGTTTGAAAATTATTTGCTTTAAGATTTTTGTCCTGTTTGAAATTTATATCATAATATTATTCCCTATACATTTAACACTGTGTTAAATTATTTATTTTCTAGATGAAAACTAGCCTTTTCATCAATTGAAAGTTTAGTTTAAACTCTTATTTTAACTATGGTTGCATAATTTCTAAGGTTATGAGATCTACTCCACAGAACATATTATTTAGGATAATATTTTTACCTATTGTCTTTTTAGTACACATTAATTTGAAAATTTTGTCACTTTATTAGTATAACGCTTTATTACATTACTTTATAAAGTATTATTTACATTATTAGTAGATTTTATCCATTATAAAAAAAATTTGCACTTAATGAATATATATTTTAAAACAATCTTTTGCAGCAATTCATAAGATATCTATGTTTAAAAAACATTTAAATATATCGGCATTTTTCAAACCTTTAGTTTCTTTTGTTTTGAATTGTCCAATTTATGTGACCTTTCATTAGCTTCTGAAAATATGCTCTTGATAGTTCACCACTGAGTTCCAATTTGTGTTATACAGAGAATGTTCGGAGTTCATTTAGATGACAAATAGAAACATGTTTTTTTTTTTTTCCCACCAAATATCACTTTAAGAATATAATAGTGGGGATGCAATTTTCACAATATTCCTGTGTTCTCAAGAATTCTGTATTCAACTAAATCTGTTGAAAAATCAGCAGTCTGTATATGGCTGATTTCCCCAAATTTAGTCAAACGCATCAGGTACATTTTGCATGTTATATCTCTTCAGTATCACTTGCTAGCTTTCTAAAGTGTGCAATTTTGAATGCATTTGTTTTTAGATCAGCTATATTTAACCTCTTTTAAGATCCTTGTTTTCTTTTCTTTATTTTTATAATATTCTGTTAGAGTACAGTCAATAGCTAGAGATAATCCATTAACATATCTAAAATAATTGAGAAACTAACTGATTTATATAGGCTACATTCCCCAAGAACCAACTATATATTGAAATAACTTATGCCGAGAAAATATAATCCTCTTGACTTCTATAATTAATGGTGTTAATTAAACCTCTTTTCTCCAGTTTGGGCCAGTTTACAATCACATTGGATTTAAAAGAGTCTTCTCCTACAATCAAGTACTTTATAGTATTAGGCTAAGGCTCCTTTTGAATAAAATGCCTAAGAACAACCGTTTGGGAATTAAATCTGGTCAATATGAAATTGTTTTAGCACTATGAGAAAGGTTTTTCCTCAGCAATGAACTGGTGAGGTGAATAATTCAAGTAAGAATTGACATTGCTGGAGGCCAAATTGCTGAAATACTTCTCTATTAGAATTATAAGAACATGAAAGATTTTTTGGAAAGAGAATAAAGGTCATTTAGTCCATCAAGGCATATCCTTTTTAGTACTCCATTTCTCCAAGGATGGCATCTAATTGTTTCTTGAATGACATTTCTGCTTTTTGCCTCAACAACTTTGCCTGTAGGCTCTTCTGAGCATTTATTATTCTCCCCATGAAAAGGTACTTTCTGAAATATGTGCTGAATTTATTTTTTAATTTTCATTTATGTCTTCCTGTCCTATTATCTGTGTTGAAATGGAAATAATAATTTGGGTTGACATTATCTGTGGCAGTTAAGACTTTATATGCTTCAAATCAGACAGCTCTAACCCTGTCCTTAGTATTATATGTCCAGATTTATGGTACTAACCAGTACTGCATATCAAACAGTGGTAGGGGTCTCAGGTAGAACATTTAATACTTCTAAAATTCATAATTGCTCAAGTATATATTTTTCTTAGTAAATTAGAGAGCTTACAAAAACTAACTGAAAATTAAATGAATTCATTGATGTGTATTCTTCGTCACATGCATATATGCATTAACATGAATAAATACATGCATGTATATGTGTGCACATACACATATACACATATGCATATACATGTTTGTGTGTATATCAGTGCATGATATACACACATACATTGCATATGCATATGCATATACATAGATATATAGATATATCCTGATTTTCCATTTGAAAAAAAGTAATGAGAAACGCAGCTAGCTTAGTGCTATCTAAATAGAAATTTTATTCTATATTTTTTACCCAAGATCATAAAATAATTTTATTACTTTTGACTAAATATTTACAAAATATAAATTATAAAATCAAAACTCCTACAAATTTAGAAATATACATGTAAAATATATTTTGAAGTAAATTAAATGTGAAAAATTAAAATAATAACTATTTTATAGACACAAAAAAAGTTGTCTGAAAACTCACATTTAGTGAGTTTCCAAACAGCAAATAGCATTCTTTTTGTGTTTGTTTTTATTTTATTTTGGAGATGTTAGGAAGAAGAAATCATTACTTATGCAACATACATATCCTTTCTTAACATTAACCAAATATTAGAAAATCAACCATTATGTTGCAAAGATACAATTTGGCATGTTATTTAGGCCAAGAATTATAATCAATCTTTCATTGCAATCAGTGATGGTTAGATCTGGAGTAAGCAGTAATCTAGGTTAAGCCAATTAGTTAAACCACTCATCTACTGACATTGCACTGATCACAGTGATTGGTACCAGTAGATCCAATAAAATCAAGATTCAAGATTTTGTTCCTACTTGTACAAAGTAACTACTTGTTTTCTCTTAGATATGAAGAAAGACACGTTGCTTGTAACTGATAAAAGCATATTGCCGCTCATGAAGGAATCAAGGTCACACCTTATGCAAATGTGAGAAAGACAGAGACTCTCTCAAAGTGAGAAATGGAGCCCTGAAGCCCAATCCAAATTTTCATTTTTTAATTGCATGACTGGTAAAACTTTAGATTGTTTAAACTAGTTTAGTTTGAGTTTTGTTAACTGCAGTGAAAACATTTAAGCTGATAATCTAAATTTTATTTGCAAATTACACTATGCCATTTTGCTCACTTGGTTTTGAATAATATTTATGTATTTTACATATTTACAAATCTGGATATTACTATCTGTCATCATTCTACCCCATAAACTCTTTTTAAAGATCACTTTAAAATCATTAATAATAATTAAGACACTTCACTGGCAATAATCTTTAGTAGGCAAAATTCACACATACATATACACTAGTCACACACTGAAAAAGAGGTTGATGGACTAGGGAAGCAATGAACCTGGTCTTACTGGATGGTCCTGGCAGCATGTTGACCTCAACAACAGCTAGTAAAAACATCAAATCCAATCTTGGCTGATTTTTTTTTTTTTTAATTATTCAAGATGGTCAATACCAAACCTAGTACCCCAAACTAATAAATGGAATTGACCTTTTTTTTTTTTTTCCAGAATATACTGAAACAGAATGTCTGGTTACACTTTTCACTTAAGTGTTACTTCTAAAAAAGAACATAGATGAAGAAAAATATTCTATTTTTATTATCAGGATCTTGTCCTTAGTCTTATTGTCACAAGTGTTAGAGAAACTTTCCTATGATCATAAGAGATACTTTAATCACAAAGAAAGAGGAGTGTTATGGCACAATTTTTTTTTTTTTTAAATTACCAGAGCAACAAGACTATCATGAGCAAAGAGAATCTTTTCTTCTATCTCTCCTTTTGAAACGACTTTTGGAATAAGAGGGTCATAAAGTTTAGGAAGAAAGAGTATGATTCTGAGAACATATTTATAAAACTTTTAGGCCTATTTTCTAGGTTGGAAAAGTTTTTAAATCTTTGAGATTGCTTTTTAAACTGTAAAAATTGCCTTAATACTTTAATCCCCAATGCCAAATTGTTAAAAAAATAAAAATAGGAAAAGACAGTGATTCATAAATTAATTTTTTCCCTCCTGTGATTTCTTGTGTTTAGCAGGACATTGTATGGGTTTGGATACTAGAGATAGGACATTATAAAATCTTAGAGTATACAATATGTTCAACGTAAAATAACGGAAGATGTTAGAGTAAGAAGAGGTATTCTTGAAATTTAGTCAATAGTCATTGGTCCGAAATGACAAGAGAAAATCAGCTTCCTAATAGATAAACTAAACTTTATAACTATTTTTTTTATAAAATATATACTTTTTATTTTTCAGTTACAGTTGATGTATACAATATTATATTAGTTTCAGGTATACAACACAGTGATTAGAAAGTTGCATAACTTACAAAGTGATCACCCCTGATAAATCCAGTACACATCTGATACCATACATAGTTATTACAATATTACTGGCTGTATTCCCCATACTATACTCTAGTCCCATGACTATTTTGTAACTACCGATTTGTACCTCTGAATCTCCTCTCCCTTCACCTGTTCACCTCCCCTATCTGGCAACCATCAAAACACTTTCTGTATATATGAACTTGTTTTATTTTGTTTGTTTGTTTAATTTGTTAACCTGTCGTCTAGATTCCATATATAAGTGAAATCATATGACTTTTGTCTTTGTCTGATATAGTACACTCACCGCAGTATACTCTAGGTATATCCATGCTATTGTAAATGATAAGATTTCATTCTCTTTTATGGTTGAGTAATATTCCATTAGGTGGAATAATGTACCTCTTCTTTATCTATTCATCCACTGTTGGAAACCTAGGTTGTCTCCATATCTCAGCTATTGTAAATGCAGCAATAAACATATGAATTCATAGGTCCCTTCAAATGAGTGTTTTGATTCTCTTCAGATAACTATCCAGAAGTAGAATTACTGGGTCCTTCTTTTTCTGTTGTTATAGCCTTTGTTTTAAAGCCTATTTTGTCTGGAATAAGTAATGCCACCCAGATATTTTTTTTTTTTCATTTTAATGAAATATCTTTTTTTATTCCTTTATTTTCACTCTGTATGTGTCTTTTGATCTTAAGTGAGTCTCTCATAGAAAGTATATGCAAGAGTTTTGTTTTCTTATCCATTCAGCCACCTTATGTTTTTGGGTTGGAGCATTTAGCCATTTACATTTAAAGTAATCATTGATAGATAGGTAGTTATTGACATTTTATTTTTTTATATTTTTTATTTTTATTTTTCTTATTCTTAAAGAAGTCCCTCTAACATTTCTTGTAATACTAGTTTGGTGGTGATAAACTTCTTTAGCTTTTTCTTGTCCGGGAAACTCTTGATCTATCCTGTGATTCTAACTGATAGCTTTTCTGGCTAGAGAAATCTTGGTTATAGGTCCTTGCTTTTCATCAGTGAATGTTTCACACCAATCCCTCTGGCCTGAAGAGTTTCTGTTGAGAAATCAGCTGACAGTCGTATGGGAGCTCTCTTGTAGGCAACTAATTTTTTTCTCTTACTGCTTTTAAGATTCTCTCTTTGTCATTAACCTTTGGCATTTTAATTATGATGTGTCTTGGAGTGAGCTTCTTTGGGTTCATCTTGTTTGGGACTCTCTGTGCTTCCTGGCTTATATGTCTATTTTCTTCACCAGATTATAGAAGTTTTTGGTCATTATTTGTTCAAATAGGTTTTTAATTCCTTGATCTCTCTCTCATCTCCTTCTGTGACTCCTGCGATGCAAATATTTTTACATTTGATGTTGTTCCAGAGGCCCCTTAAACTATCCTCATTTTTCTTTTTCTTATTACTGTTCTGATTGGCTGTTTTCTGCTACCTTACCTTCCAAATAGCTAATTAGATTCTCTATTTTAGGGGTCTCCAACTCCTGTGTTGCAGACCTGTACTAGTCCGTGATCTGTTAGAAACTGGGCAACAGAGCAGGAAGTGTTTGGTGGGCAAGTGAGTGAAGCTTCATCTGTATTTGCAGCTGCTCCCAGAGCTAGCATTACTGCCTCAGCTTCACATCAGATCATCAGGCATTAGATTCTCATATAAGTGCTGGTCCTTAGTGCCAAAAGGTTTGGGGACCGTTGCTCTACTTCACCCAATCTACTGTTGATTCTCTCTAATTTTTTTTTTTTTTTGATTATTGCATATCTGAATTTTTTGAACGTTTATCTCCATTTTTATATTTCGTATTTATTTGTTGATGTTTTCACTGAGATCAATGAGAATCCTTGTTATCAGTGTTTTGACCTCTGCATCTGGTAAATTGTCTCCATTTTGTTTAGTTCTTTTATCTGGAGCTTTGTCCTGTTCTTTCATTTGGGACATTCGTCTCTTCATTTTGGCTGCCTCTCTGTGTTTGTTTCTGCATATTAGGTATTGCTGCTATGTCTCCCGGTCTTGGTAGAGTGATCTTATGTATGTAATAGGTGTCTTGTGGGGCCAATGGTGCAGTTTTCCTGGTCTCCGGAGCTGGGCGTTCCAGGTATGTCCCTCATGTGAGTTGTGTGTGCCCTCCTGTTTAGTTGAGCCTTGTTACTTACACATCAATGGGAGAGATTAACCCTCAGGCTGATTGATTGTGAGCACTGGTCATGACTATTGTGGAGGAGCTCTTGTACAGGGGCTGACCCTATAGAGCAAGATTTGCTTGACCAGAGCTCTGGTGCCTACCCAGTTTTCCCTTTGGGTGTATCTTTTGTGGAGGTTGTTGGATGGTGCTCTGGTGTGGTCTGAAGCCGCCTATGAGATATTTTGATTCTGAGGCCTCTTGGAAGGGGCTCTGTTGCAGGTTAAGTTCAGCTGCCATCTGTGCCCTGCCCAGAACCATTTGATATGAGCTACAAAAGGGATCTACTGATGGTTGCCACTTATGCTGAGCTTCGAAGTACCTGGGAGAGGCTAAGCTGTGATCTGAGGCTGGCTGCTGCTAGTGTCAGCCTTGGAGCTGCTTAGCAAGGGGTATGAGGCACAGTGAGGCCAGCTACTGCTTGTTTGGGGCTTGTGAATCTTTGTGAGATTTTAGAAAAGTTCACAGCATGAGCCAAAACTACCTATTTGTATAGAAAAGCCACTGGAAGCAGCTTGGATGGGCCTGCAGTTTGGATGGCGCAGGGTCTCAGGGAATCACCAGGACAGGGCAAATCATGTTAGCTAGCATGACGGGAACTCACATATGATATCCACCAGTGTCTGCACATTGGGTTGAGGGAGGGCTCAATAAAAGAACTGTGGCCTCTGCCAGCACCTCTGTCCGGGAGAAAGCTGCCCCTCCAGGCCTCGCCCTGAAGCCAGACGATCCAGTTCCTCTCCATATGTTCCTATTGCCTTTTGAGCTGCTGCCTCAGCACTGTAACTCAGAGAGAATTAATCTATCAGAGAGTAAATCCAAGTATGGGCCCTATAAGAGGAATATCTGTCACTCCAGCTGCCCTCTGTCTCACTCAGCTACAATCTCAGCTGCCTTTTACAGCCAGAAGTTGTGGTGTGGCCTCTCTTCCCAGCACTGGAAACTTGAGCTGGGGAGCCTGGTGTGGAGCTGGGACTCCTTGCTTGTCAGGTGGACCTTCACAACTGATATGTCTCTCCGGATGTTAAACTGCCACATGTAGGTCTGAGACCTGCCTCTTCCGAGCCTTTGCCCTTTCAACCAGTCTCTTGTGGCTCCTTCTGTATGTTCTTAGTTATTGGGCTTCTGTTAAGGGGGACTTCGGGTGATTCTCACTGAGAGTCGTTCTTGTAATTCTGATGTGCTTGTGAAAGGAGATGAGCACAGCATTTATCTACTGTCATCTTTACAAGAACTTTACAAGAATTTTACAATTCTTATAGTGCTAAACACATTATGCAAACTATCCAACTGTGATTAATTTTATGTTGCCCTTTGATATGGAGCATTAGTATTTTTTTTAAAACTAACAAAATATAAGCAGTAATGTGATTTGTTTGAGTACAGTATCAAACTTATATACTTTATCTTTTCATGATAAATTATACTAATTTTTAAAAGTATTTTGTTAAGCGAAAAGAACTGTGAATTCAGAAAATTCACATTATGCAAATTCTTCTAATATATAATTACTTTGACCTACTTTCAAAATATTTTAAAATATATTTCTGTTATAGAAATAAAGCATAGAGTAAGAATAAACTTGCATGATTCTAAAGGTTTAAATATCATATATATTATTTAGCCACTTTTCAATGTTTAACAATTTTATGTAGTTAATAGAATATCCCAAGAAAGGCACTTCATTTGCTAATGTGTTTGAAAAAGCCAAAAATCATGTTTGGTTAAAGGATTATATATATCCTTAACTTTAATAATTTGATCTAAACAGTCCATTTATATTATTTGAAGAAAATGAAGATATATTTGCTCTTTAGGTTATAATTAGTCCCAGACAATTATAAATTATGTTTTTACAATGAAGTATAAAGATGACTGTTATAACATAAGATTCATGCTTATCACATATTATAGCTATTCTAATAAATGACACCAGATTTCTAAAACAAATGATTATCTGTGAATAAATTGCATGTTGGTGTGACACAAAAGCTGGCATATCTCTCCCCAATCTCTTTCTTTTCCCTGGTCCATCCCTTTTCAACAAACACATTTAACAGCTGTGGATACAAACAAGGCATATTTGGCAAAAATAGGAACCAGATGCCAAAGCCTAAATGTAAGTTCTATTCAAAGCATCAGGGCTTGTTGCTAACTCCTTGATGTCACCTCTGTTGGCTATCTTTCTCAGTTGTTTGCTGGCAGGAAACAGAGGCACATCTGGAGGCATTGCTGAGGTCATGCAGCTGTCGCCTGGTCTTGGCTACCTTATGAGATTGCAACCCTTTTGAGGTGGTTTCCTATTTCTAAGAGTGTGTTGGTAGAAAATAATTTTCAACATAGTATATGCACTGTTTTGAAATATCACCAGTGCTCACTGAAAATAAAATCTCCAAATTTAAGAATGTCAAAATTTTGCCTGAGAGCAAAACACTGCTATCGGAAATAGTTAAACACACATCATTGCAAATAACGTTTAGACAAATGTAAGGTAGAAATTAATATTAGAATCTGCATGCTAATTTATTTCAATTACCTAGATGGAGGATTAGCAGCTTATTTTAGGTCAGGTTCTCTTATGCCTAAGGCTAGCTTGCATGTATAGAGTTCATTTGGAGGTTGAATCCAGAGAGCAAAAGGGAGAAGCAGAGAGGTTAGATTGGAGAGAGAGGTGAGTGATAGTGAAATAAGGAAGCTGAAAAATCCAACAATAGGGTAGGCAATTCCGAATTAGTGTTGGATTCCACAATAATTTCTGGGACCTTTCTGAAATATTTTTTTCCAAAGGTGAATATCTGAGGGAGGAAAGGAAAGCACTAGTTTTCATTTTCCAGTGACCAAAAATTAATTTTACTCCCCTTTGCCACTTATATATTCTGGGTTGTAGATGTGACAGTGTTGATCAGATTCCTATGCTCTTCTCATTTTGTGGAATAAGAAGAGAAAGCAATATTTTACATGGCATGGGGTTTGCATCAAGGCACTGTCAAATTACAAGCAAAAGAAAAGAAGCTGGATTCTGGAGTCAAAACTGAGACTTAAGAGATTTGAATTGGTATATAAACACTAACAAACACACAGCTGCTTTTTTTTTTTAAATTTCTTTATTTGATGGTCATTTGGAAAAACATAAGAACCAGAAATTACACAGAAATAATTAATTGTTGATAATTTCTCTAACTATGCTATTAATCAAAACACATTTATATTGCTTTAATTTACTGAAGATTGTGTTTCTGGAATTCTTAGCATTTTATATATATATATCATCACATTATTTCTCACAATAAGTCTACAAGTAGGTATTCTTATCATGATTGTTCTATTTTATAGTCAAGGAAGTTAAAGATACAGAAAAGTAAGGAAATTTTCTCACAGAAAGGGACCAAACCAAATTTTGACCTTTTCTTGGGTAATGCATAACGTTCAGTCCCTATCGACAGAAGCGCTCTTCCACTAGTGACCTAAAGATTTGTATCTCAGCATAAATGAAATGCCTTGTTTATTTCAGTGGATAGGCGGGCTGCTGGAGTAACTCTCTAATGCTGGCCATAGATGGAGTCATGACTTACCTTCATCTCCTCTTTTCTTTGCTCAGATTTTCTTCATATAGTGTCTGTTAGCTCCTTCCCACTCCCCACACTTATACACTCATATAATCATTTTCTTATGGTTTTCAAAAAAGACTTGGAAAATAAATCACAACAAAATCAAACATATAACAAAATTAAATATTAATTTGTTCTTACATCATAGATATAACAATTTCGCTTCCCTTTAAAGAAACGATGGGTGATGGTGACTCACTAGAAAAGGAAAAGTGAAATAAAAACAGATAAAAATGAACTAAATTACTAGTATTACCACTTGTCATAATTTTGTATATAGAAGAGTAACTGATTTCTACAAGCTATACTTTTAGAGTTTTATTAAATTTGTATTTGGAAACAAGAAAAGAATAAAAATGAATTAAACATGCACTGGTTTAGCGTAGATAATTTGACTTATCTAATGCGGTGGGATTTAGTATCATTTAAATTAAGGAGGATATATACTGAGGTATATAGAAGAAGACTAACAGTTACTTGAATCCAAGGGGAAGAAGAATTTGCTTTTGACAGGCAGAGTGGAAATCAATCTTCCTCAAAGAGAAGGGAGAGAATATATATCATTTGAAAAAGAAAATCTTAGTAGCTACGTTAGGGTTTGGTGTGAATTGAAAAATTAAATGACAGAAATAAGAGAGATAAGATGGCTTATGTTTGTAAAGTCAAATATTGATGAAGGATCCAGAAGATTTATAAAAGACATAATTGCCAAAATTTATTGAAGGGAGAACTTATGAAATATATGAATATATGTGATTCTAATTCAAATCTTAGAGGGCCAAGACTTAGAGTTATAACTACTATTTAAAAGTGAAAATTTCAGTGAAAATATGTGATGCACACTATTTTTAATATTTCATTATTTTAAATGTACATTTCTATAATTCAATCTGTTTTAGATGTGTGAATGAATGAGTGAATGAATTAACAAAACTATTAAAGAGTAAAAAAATGAATGACTCTTAGAAGACAGGAGGAGATATTGTGTATTTATTATCTAAGCACAGAAAAAAAATACTGTAAGTGGGTGACCTCAGTTAAAAAAATAAAGAAGCAGTTTAAGGTAAAATAATGTTGATTATACAACAAGCTTTCAAATGTTTTTCAAGTTAGTGGTTAAAGAAAAAAAATATAACATTAAAAGAGATCATATGAAACAAAAATAGCATTGGAGAATCAGAGGAGATTTTATCAATATAGGAAAAAAAAGCATCGGCAATCCGATTTTGCAAAAAACATCCAAAAAATTATGAAAAAAAAAATTTGGCAGGAAGTAATTTGACAAGCAAAGTTTAGTTAAAGCAAATGCTTTTCTAAAACAGTATAAAGTGAACAAAATAAAACAACTAGTTGTACTTTTGAGAGATGAACATGAAATATTAACACACTATGAGATAAAGAATATACCTCAGTAAGATTAATATATGAAAATATACAACCAATTAAAATATTAAGAAATTATAAGTCTGCCAGGTAAAAGTCTGCCAGAGTCTTTTAGTTGTGAACTTTGAAATTTTAACTTCTAAATCAATGAAGATACAATATATAATTGTATATGTAGTTAATTCTGTTGGATAACCCTAATGCATTCATTTTAATGAGTTTTATCCAGTAAAAAGGTTAACAAAATGGCAGCTATTCTGACCTTTATGTGAGTCAGAAAATGGCTTTGATGTTCTAAGACATGTGTATATATTTTTTATTGTTGTTCAATCAGAACTTACAATATAATAAGAATTCTAGACTCCTGAGAAGTGTTAAGAAGGAAGGAGATATTATTTTAACATTTGAAGTAGCTAATAAAAATGTCTATTTTAAACTTATTTCAGGTATATTAATATACTAATAATGGCTGCAATGTGTCATTATTTCTACCTTATGATCATGAAGGGATTAGTTTAAATATGAAGCTACATTTTATTGATGAGGAAGTTATATAAAAATTAAAGATGTTATTACACATAAAAAATAAGATGTTCATTAATTTCAGCCAATAATCATTTCAATATGTTTAAATTTTATTTTGTTATATACATAGGTATTATGCTTAAGAAGTATGACATTCAGAAAAAGTTTATACATTAAATGCCTTAAGATTTGAATTATAACCATAAAATGCTTTTGTTATTTTAAAATGTAATTTGAACACAAACACACAATGAAGTAATGTCTACTACTTGAGCAGGTTTTTATATTTTAATAATAAAGTTGTAGATCATATTTGGCAATTTTAAAATTAAAAACTTTTACATTATGAATACTAAATGTTCAAGAACTAAACACAAAGAAATGAAAAAAGGAGCAGCAGATGGAGAGGCTGTGAAGCCAGCCATATTTAAAGAGCTGAAACCAATTAGAAAGGTATCACTGAAAGCTATTCCACAGCAGACCTAAAATGGAGAGCAAGTATAATAATAAAATGCCATGGTTGATAGCTCCTACGGCCTGTGGAATGTCAAGAAGCAGTAAGATTGTAACGTTAGCACCTTAATAAGCAATTTATGAGTAATTCCATGTAGGACTGTTTCTGTTTTTGGAATCTAGATTGAGCACTGTATAAAATGGAAAACAATTGGGCAATACTATTAATCTGTGCACTAACCACATGTTCAGATAGCTTCTGTGGGGCTGATAATTGGCAATAGGTTAAAAATGGAAGATCATTACACGTTAAGGATTTAGAAAAGGTAATGGCGTGTTCCTCCAGGGAAAGGAAAAAATGAACCTTTAAAAAAAACTAAGGATTACTGAACAAGCCGCAAATCATTTCCATACTTTTATTATCAGTTCATTGTGGTAGATTTTAGATTTGTATTAAGAAGTAGATATTCAAATATACATAGTTGTGAACTTTGAAAGATAGTTGAAGGAAAAAAAATCTTTTTTATCTATGAAAACCTCAAAATCACATTCCAAATAATTTCTCAGTATTTATCTTTGTTGAAAATGAGTTTATATATTGTTTGGGTTTTTATATGCATAATATGATTTGGTTTCAGTTTGTGTTCAATGTACTTTTGAATATGATATTGTAACATATATGATGACTTCAGTTATACAATATGGCTTATCTCATTGAGATAATTTTTGTAATGAAGTAACAATTAATATATTTTTCTGTTAATTACTTGAAATAATATTAACATTTTATATAATAGTATTCTCTTTAAGGCCTTCTGGTTAAAAATCACTCTAAAATCATACATTACTCAAATTAGTTGCACATCAGATGATCTGAAGCATATTTTTTCAAGCTATTTAAAATAATACTACATATTTATACTTAGCTACATAGAATGAACAATTATATATGAAAATGAAACAAAATAATTGAAATTTAGATATCATGACTAAAATAAACTTTGGAGAAAGTCAATTGAGAAAACATGTTCTGCCTTCTTTGACTTAATACATACTAAACCTACAATATGTTAACTAATAATTCTCTTGCAGTGGAAAACTTGTCTGTATATGAAGATTAAAAATCTTGGGTTTATCTGATCACTTATTTAATACTGAGGACAAAAAGTAAATTAATCACAAATTAATGTCAGTTTTAAACCTGGAACTTGCTCAATACTTTAAGTTAATCAGGAACTGCATATTATTTATAAAGATTCTAAATTATAATGAGAAAACGGTTACTATCTTCTAAGTGAATATCGACATGTGTAAACATTTATGTTTCTGAAACCTGTATTGAATATTGCCTATGAACTACAAAACTTTCCTTGCTTCCTATAAATTCTTAAAAACATAGAAATGCAATTATGCATTGGAAAATACACATGTATGACTAGAAAGGTCATGGATGACATTATCTTCACCTTATTAATCCAATCACTGTTATTAAATCTTTCCATTATAGAAAAAAAAGAATGAAAATACATTGTAGTTTTATGTACAGTCTTTCTATTCCCTTATATTTTTTTCCTCACAGACGAAAAAATAAGTAGAAACAAGGAAGCCTATTATCTTTCTTAGTTCTGTTAATATATATGCATTATCTACTTCTGAAAATTTACATCACCTCTTTGGATCTCACTTTTTTCATTGTACTATTTTTTGTATCTAGATTTTTAAAAATTTGTATAGTGATAGAAGGAAGTGATTAACGAGCTATGCTGGAGACAAGTACTCCAATCTGAGGAGGATGCTATAGCACCATAGGAATTTAAATAAGATAAAGTTATTTTTAGTGAAATGTCTCTCCAGAGGAATATGTAGCTAGAAGTAAAATTTGAGAAGCCACTTGAGGTAAAGGCCCGTATAATCCCTGAATGAACATAGTGAGTAACACAGATAGTTTGCTTAGCTGCTTCTATGAAAGTTGGATTTTGATACCTATGAGACATTTGTTTGGGTGAGGGTAGTATGCAGTTTGGGGTTACATTTATTTGCTTAGAATAATATACTGGAAGCTGAGTACTTCTTCCGGGAGTCCTATTTCTGTTTCCTTCCTTTCATTCCCACATTGCTAGATTGTCTTCTGTATAAATAAAATAAATATGTAATGAATGCAACTGAAGTAGACACTCATTATTAGTTTGTTTGGTTGTGCAGGTGTTTTGGATGGGCTCTGAATCATCATTAAAATTCTTTGAGTTGAAGATTTAATAAATGTGTTAACTTCTTGACTGTCCTTCATTTGTGAAAGCATCGGCAATTTCCACAAAACCTTCAGACACGGGGAAGACATGTTTATTTTTTAATAAGCCTTGTGCTGATACTTTATTATTAAATGATCGGATAAATCAAGCCTCTTTCTGAGAGGCAGGGCCAGCTTTACTGTGTTTTTTAGATTCTCTTCTCCCACCTTATCGCAATACCTTGGGTTAAAGGAAAAAACGAAAACTTCCGGTAGTCTTTAGCAGTTTCGTACTCTGATTTACGGAGCCAGTCCTAACATGTCTCGGTCTTTCTTTTATTATTTATTTCAATAGCATCAGAAATAATCGCTCATTTGTGATTTCTAATTCCAGTACTACACTGTATAGTGACTTGAATTACTAGCGTTAAATATTCACTTACTTTCCCTAAGAAGCTCTGTTTTTGTTTTCATAATGATTGTGGAGAGGAGGTACTCCTGGTATTTAATGATCTACGTTTAGAAATAATAGGCGCAATTTGACTTTCTAGCCATCTCTGATATTGAAGATAGTCATGAACCTGGAACCTAGCTATCTTTTATATGTAAATGCAAGGAACTTAATGTATTTTCAATATTATGTGATTTTCCTTCCAGAATTTTAACCATTCAAATCAAAGGGAGACTGTACTTTTTTTAAAAAAATGGAACGTTACCAAAATTGTCACCGTATTGGAAGATTGGGTTCCCCAAAGCCTCTCAGGGTGTTTGGGTTATCAGCATAGCATATTATTTAGTAGTCTGCATTTTTACCTCCTTCAGGATGATTCTAAGTAGAAATGCAAGTTTCTGACTATGTTATTATATCTTGCAATAGAGTCATGTCTAAATGTTTAATTATTTATTTGTGTTTATCTACATTACACCTGGAATGTTACACTGATTTTTTAAAGTATGTTTTAAGCTGTTTATATTTTCATGAATTTCATTTCACAATATTAAAATGATGTTACATATTTGTTATAATAAGGGACTTTGATATTGATGTGAGTCCTGTGAAACACTGCCTTGAATTGGTCTTATTTCCATTTCTTCCCAACTTCTAAATTGTTCCACTGTGTCATTTCTAAGTAAATTCCTCTTTTATCTCCTCATAACCCTTTTGTTCTAACTTAAACCTAGTTGTCCCTGAATATGCTATTTTTATAACCCTTGTAAGAAGAGATTATTATTTTTTTCCTCTCATATTCCATGTACCAAATTACATAAAGATGATATAGGTAAAACCTTTGCTTCACATTGCTGCTCACCAGTTTTCTCACCTCCTTTCTTCTTAAGTTACAATCTATGTGAAGTGAAGGTCATCAGAGTTTTTTGTTTTTTTTTTTTTTTGGCCAGATACTGCATATTTATTTATCTATCTATCTATCTATCTATCTATTTATTTATTTTTATTAAATTTATTGGGCGATGATAAAATTAAATAGGCTTCAAGTGTATAATTCAATAATAGATCATCTGTATATGGCATTGTGTATTCACCACTCAAAGTCAAATCTGTCACCATATATTTGACTCTCTTTACCTTTATTTACCTCCCCCCGCCACATCCCCTCTTTCCTTCTGGTAACCACTAAACTGCATCTATGAATTTTTGTTTGTTTGTTTGTTTGTTGCTTTCAGTTTTATATGAGTGAAATCATATGGTTCTCAACTTTTTCTGACTTATTTATCTTAGCATGATAATCTCAAGAACCATTTATGTTGTCTCAAATGGCAGTATTTCATCTTTTATTATGGCTGAGTAACATTCCATTGTATACACGTACCACATCTTCTTTATCCAATCATCTATTGAAGGATACTTTGGTCATTTCCATGTCTTGGCCACCATGAATAATGCCGCAATGAGCATCAGAGTGCCTATATATATTTACAGATAAATGTTTTCAAATTTGAGGGGTAGATACTCAGAAGATTGCTGGGGCTTCTAGTAATTCTATTCTTAATTTTTGGAAGAACCTTGTACTATTTTTCCTAGTGACTGTACCAATTTACATTTCCACCAGCAGTATATGAGGATTCTTTCTTCTCTACCACCTCTCCAACATGTGTCATTACTTATCTTGTTGAGAATAGTCATTCTAACAGGTGTGAGGTGGTGTCTCATTATGGTTTTGATTTGCATTTCCCTAATAGCTAGTGAAGTTGAGCATCTTTTCATATGTCAGTTGGCTATTAGTATATCTCCTTTGGAGAAGTGTCTGTTCAGATCCTCTCACCATTTTTTAACTGAATTATTTATTTTTGTTGTTGTTGTTGTTGAGTTGTATAAGTTCTTTATATGGTTTGGAATTAGCCCCTTATAAGAGACAGTGTTTCTTCAAGTATAGTGCATGTGAAGTGATGGTCATCAGAACTGAATGCATTCCCTCTCTTCATGTTATTGTCATTTACTGATGTTCACTGATTTTCAGTAACTGGTTCACTTTATCTTTCTCCTTCACTACTCTCTTCATTATCATTGATGCTTTAAACATCATGTCAATGATCCATCTAAACTCTTACCTTCTCAGCTTCCTTACTTCCTTATTTATCCAGTATGATGATCTTTCTTTGACAAAATCATAGGCTCCCAAAACACTTTTTCATATTTATGCCTTCTCATTACTAAATTATTTATTTTAAATATTTTCTCTGTTATCCCAAATAGAAAATATGAAAGGAACCCAAATATCCACTGATTGGTGAATGGATAAACATAATATGATATGTCCATACAATAACATATTATTTGACAATTAAAAGAAACAAAGTACTGATACATGCTACAACATGAACTTTGAAAACATCATTAAAGTTACTTAGTATTAAAGTTATTAAGTTATTAAAATTTACTAATTTAAAGAAGCCAGACTTAAAAGACCACAAACTGTAATATTTCATTTGCATAAAAATTTTTCTTTTTTAAAAGTAAATCTGTAAATACAAAGTTTGGATTAGTTGTTACCTGGGGATAGTGGTATGGGTGGGGATTAACTGTAGAGGGACAAGTGGAGTCTTATTAGGGTTATACGACTGTCCTAAACCTGGTTTGCGGTGATAGTTGCATAAACTGGTAAATTTACTAAAAAGACACTTAAAATGAGTGAATTTGTTTTGAAATTATTCTTTACCAGCCTTATGTGCCCTTTCCTTCTTAACCTGGCATGGATCTAATTGTCATTCTCTATAGCTGACTTTCATTACTCTTCTCCTCTTGATGTATTAAATCTGCTTTTTAAAAGCTGCTGAATGTCACACTAGTAGAATGAAATAATGTGTTTGTTCCAATCTAAAGAAAGCTTCTCTATTTATACCCTATCCCATATTGTCAGTAAAAGCAAAATAAAATGAAACAAAATCAATTTTAAAAAATCCCTCAATCCTACATGTCCATCAAATCTCTTCCTCGGTCGACTTTCTTCCCTTCTACACAATCATTACCACAATTATTGTCCTAAAATTACCATTTTCATAAAACATTTGTTAGTGATTATCACTCACCTAAAGAAAATTCTGTAACCCCATGCATTCATTCAGCTTCTGTCTCCTCTCTCCACTCCTCCTGCCAGGGCCCCAAAAAGTTGTGTTTGCTCATTTTATTTCCTAATTTTTTTTCAGTACCCTATAATTAGGCTACCAATGGATTCTAATTTCTTTACCATTAAAACAAACAGCTTTTATTAAGGCCACCATTAACCTATTCTTTAATCAAAATTCATGGCTGGTTTTCTGTTCTTACTTAGCTTCTCAGCAATATTCGATATTAAGAATTTCTTATTCCATGAAATTCTGCATTTGGCTTTCAGAATACCTCCTGTACTTCATTTTACTCCTACGCCCCCCTTGAAACAAAAGTGCTGATTCTTTCTATTGTTCCCCAGCTGTCTACGAATTTTTTGATCTCATAATTTTAAAGTTGCAAAATGAATAATATTTTAAATATTGACCTTTAAAAACAAAACTGCTACAGCACTTTTTAAATATATCCTTTGGAATTTAAATGCCATAACATTCAATATTTATTACATCTTTTGAAAAAATACATTGCTAAGCTCTTCTTTACAAGTAAAAAGTAATTAAATTTTTATCTTCTTGAGCTTATAATTCTTTCACATTCTCAACAAAATTTTATTCTAATCTAACATATTATCTAACTCAAAAAGTATTTTATTGATTATTCTATTACAATTCTTAACTACAAAAATATGTAGATAAATTTAAAATCCTTTTGGAAAGTTTAGGCTATCATAAGTTTATTATATCTTAAAAAATCTTCTGGGAAATTAATAGATCAGAGTTACTCAAAACAATATAAATATATAACACACTTTAATATGTAATTTTGAAGTATAAATGATAATTATATATATTCTTAAATTTATTAATTAACTTTTTATTTTATTTTTTTAAAGAAAGATGTAGGGTTTAACGTACATTTTTGTTTTTAAATAGTTTTAAGGTTTATTAGTGTTTAAAGTTTGTAATTTCTAGTAGGAAAACATCTGAATGAATACCCTAATGGCAGACCACTGTTAAAATGTTACAGCTTCATTTGAGGCAGAGGGATAGGGATTCTCTTCAAAGCACCCCCGTTTTCTTCATGAGAAGGTCAGAGGCATACTGGTTTGTATTATTGTGACATTCATTGGGTAATCTAAGTTGCTTTTCCTTCAGCAAGGGCTTTTTTTTTTCTTTTTTTTTTTTAAATCAGGAGTCATTATATTTGACCTCCAAATTTGACTGATAATTTACTGATAAGATTCATAAATCTTTGGGTTGCTCTAATATTTTGACATATTTGCTGGGTTCTGGACCACATCCTAGAAGGCTACCATAACTTCTGGATCCTGTATGCTGCAAGAACCTTTGGATCACTAAGAATTTCATTGAGCCCAAGCATTCCTGCCATTCCAGGCATTGCTATAGGAAAATTTTCAGGCATTCTCCCAGGAGAGCCACCTGGGAAAGAGCCATACTGAGCTCCTGATTGTTGTCTGGCTTCTTCCTCCCTCTGGGCTCTCTCATGTTCTTCCCAAGCCTTCTTAACCCTTTCCATCTCTGTCTTTAATCTCTCGCTCTTCATATTTCTGCTCATACTTTCTTCAATGTTCATCAATTTTCTGACCCTTGGTTGAACTTCTTTCATATTGCACTAGCATCTTCACCACAATCCAATTTACATGCAAAGGCAAGATCACAGGCTGCTTCTTCCCAATGGTCCAGAAGCTTATGTGCTTTTCCTCTCCAGTAGTAGGGCTAAAGCTGAGTCAGGATTATTTCAAAAGTTCTGTCCAGTCTTGGATGGCAGCATTTAGCTTCTGTAATTTGATGAAGACAGTGGATCTTTTGGCACACAGAATGGCCAAACAAGGATTCAGCATGATGGCATCTGTGAACAAGTCAATGGCTTTCTGTAGATCACCATCATTTAGGGCATCAATGACAGCCGCTTTTTTTTTTTTTTTTTTTTCATTTGCCTGATCCAGCATCTCCTCAGTTATCTATACATTTCATCTCTCATTTCTTGAGGGGCATCAGTGTCTGGTTCAATCACACTTTCATTGTCGATTTCTAGATCACTTTCCTTACTTGATAGTTCCTCTGTCTTTATGTTTTCCTCTGCCTTCTTACTATTTGTTTTTTCTTCCTTGATATTTTCTTCTAATTTAGTTTTATGAATAGCAGGTGCTATTTTACCCGCCATGCTCTCCACCCACTCCTTCAGGAATCACATTTCCTTGGTGTACACTTGGTTGCTGCTTACACATTTTCGTAAAGGCCCAAATTTTGCTCACTTTGCGAGGAATCTATGCTCTGGAAGCAGCGAGCCCTGCTGAGGCTGTGGCCAGATTCCAGGCCCAAGTATAAGCACGGCATGACTGCTTAGAAGAAGGTGCTGCCATGAGGCAGAACAGACTAGAACCTCCTGGCTGCAGGCTCTTCTCACCAATCAATTAATTTATTTTTATTATGTGACATTGGTTAACAAACTCCAATAAGATTCAAGCGCACAATTCAACAGTAAGTCATATATATTTTATATTATATGTTCATTGCCCATAGTTATATTCCTGTCACCACATATTTGACTCCTTTTACCCCATTTACCTCCTCTCTCTCCTCTCCCCTCTGGTAATCACTAGTCTATTGTCCATGACCATGAGTCTCTGTTTGTCACGTTGTTGCTTTTAGTCTTATATCCCACATAATACTATTTTTAAAGTTCAATTCTTAATGAGATGAATGGATTTCTTTAGTATATCGGATCATCTATGCATAGGTTAATTTTAATTATGATAGAATGATATGGAATTCTATTTTTATGTTTCATTGTTATAGATTAAAACACTAGGAGCATTTTATTTTATTAAAATGTAGGTGAGAATTGGGGGAGCTTTTAATATGACACTAATTCTTTCAGAATTATATGACAAAGTCACATCATGACCAATATGAAAAATAACTTTCAATTATTTTTTGGCTAATGATAGATTTAAGTTTTATTTTAACTTTGTTAAAATTAAAGGATTAAAAATGAAATAAGTTTTAAAATATTTTAAATTCCAATCATTTAAATTATTCACTTTCTCAGTTTTGGTAAGAAACAAAAAAAAAAAAAAAAGCTTTATTTAGACTCATCAAGTGAGTATTAATTTTACCTGTCACCCTTTCATTTACAGGGACGTTTTTAAAGCTTCCATACTCAAATGATTTGTGAAAATTAAAATATTGTTTATTTAAAATATTTTCAATAATATAAAGTTTGATGAAAATACTTTATCTTTTCATATATGTTGGGCTAAACTCAGAAATACAGATTTAACTCTTTAAGTTATGAAAAGTGTTTGTCATATAGCCTAATTTGCAGAAATAATCAACCAAATCAGACTTCTTTTTGCTATTTTTCTCCTTGAAATATATTTGTCAGGGTCTAGTTAGGGAAGATGATCAGGTCACACATTATGTAAAACCACAGCTATATTTCTAGATTTCTACATCTTCAGATTCCTGTGTGTGTGTGTGTGTGTGTGTGTGTGTGTGTGTACCAGATAACTGTTTTCTTTTTTATCTTGTATCATTAGGAATCAAAAGGACAGGTGAGAGTTTTAACTTCCAATTTAATAGAAACATTCTTATAACCCTTGGTGGGGGGATTACTCCCTTGGTTACCAATAAGACCTCTTAAACCAGCAGAGCTCAGATGCAGGGCCAGACTTCTTAAACCAGCAGAGCCTCTTAAACCAGCAGAGTCCAGATTTGGAGGTCAGAGAATAAGCATTTTACAAGTAGTTTTTAGTTGTAATAGTGATATATACACTCCCAATTCTACTGCTTAGTTCCTGGACTCGTGTATCCTGGCTCTGGAAGAAACAGCATGATATTTTATTGACTAGTTTGGAGTATATTGGACTGAAAACCCAACTCTTAAGGTTATGCTCACATTGAATACAGTACTGAATGCTGAATAGGCTATTGAATAAATCAATGACACAGTTGTTGCTATGGAAAGGTTCCAGTAATATCATTATGCCACTACATGTAATCCTGAAGTCACAAGTTATATAATTTCTAATGAAAAACATTGGTCACTGCTGCTGTCAGAAAAGGCACCCAGCAGTGGTGGTAGCCATGACAGATTTGGTGGGAAAAAAAAAAAACATGTTCTTGAGCTCCTGCTCAACCTACGTACACTCTTGCCACCATGACCACTGTGTCCATGAATTCATAGCTACATGTCATGGGCTAAATTGTGTCCCCCGAAAACATATGTTGAAATCAGAACCCTTGGTCCCCTCAGGATCATGTTGAAGTTAGAACCCCTGGTACCCTCAGGATCTAACTTTATTTGGAGATAGAACCTAAAAAGAAGTAATTAAGATAAAATGAGGTCAGATAGGTAGACCCTAATCTGATATGACCCCTGTCCTTTTAAAAAAAGGATATTTGGATACATACAAACACAGAGATAAGATCCCATAAAGACATAGGGAGAAGACAGCCAAGGTCCTAAAAAGAAACTTCTAGACTCCATCCAAAATTGTGAGAAAATAAATTTCTCTTGTTTAATCGATCCAGTCTATGGCAGTTCTAAATGATTAATATACTATGGGAAGAGGTGACTGATATCTGTAGGTCAAGTTATATTGTATGTTTAATTTTAAAAGCCCTCTTCTCAAGGGAGTTCTTTTGTATGCCATCACATTCTCATACTTATTTTCAGATGTCTATCAGTGTATCAAAACATAGCACAGTAGCAAGTCAATATTTATTTGACATTAAAGGAAAGGCCTTGTTCCATATTTTTAGGGAGCATTATTGTAGTTTTCCCATTCAGGTTTTCCATACCCACTGTATATCGTGGTTATAAAGGTCAATTACACATTTAATTCATTCCTAGGGAATGGATGATCAACACACCATGGAATCAGACCATTCTAAAATCATTCTGTCCTGTTACTTCTTACAGTACCCCTGACCTTGTTCATATTGTAAAATACTTCTGAGAGAGTCTGTTCCAATGTCAGCATCTCTCATTTTATCACTAACATATGGAAAAGATACACTACAGTGATTTTTCAGAAATGCTGGCACAATCTTCAACAATATATTTCTCTAGTATATTTCTCTCAATAAAGTATTTTCTCTAGCCTTTATTCAAATTCCTATGTGATGTTATATATTATATGTAATAAAAATATGAAAATGTTTCTAATATCTGAAGTATTTAAACCTTTCTCTATATCACAGAAAGACAAGATTAGCTTCACAAACACTAATTACACAGGGACATGCACTTAGAAGGCCCCCACCGTTGGCTTGATGTTCTGCTGCTCAATAGACAACATACATAAGCAAAGGAGATGTGTGCAATATTTGTATTCTCTGTCCTTTGCCTCTCCATTTGCATATAGCACTTGTGATACCCCATGAGCACAGAATTCCAGGAGACCCACAAATCATGGGATTTGACAATACACAAAGCAAGTACAATGTAAACTTGTTCAATCTACGATAAAATAAGCAGGGATGCTGACAGTCCTGAGAGGCCATGCTTTCTGTTCAAACTAGAGCTCAATTCAAATGCTGAAAGAAGACAATGGAGTTCTTACTTGTGTTACATTTTGTGTTTGCCAACCACTCCCACTGAAAAGGATGTCATAAAATAATAGAGAAATATAGCACCATTCAGTCATTTCTCACTCATCAGTAATCCACAGGTAGAGAGTGTTAATATAGTGTACAAGTATTAATAAATAAAATAAAAGCAGTGAATTAGTCGTGTAGTATTTGTACTGTTCTGGGAAAATGCAATACATACGCATGATGAGCTGTGAAATACAAATATCAATGATTCTGCATGAGTTCAATGTTTTTAAATTTGCATTTAAGACTGGTATTTCACAATATAAAAGTGAGCTGTAAAATCCGTGCTAATAATTTGAAATTTCAAATAGCAAATAAAAATTAAAAACAAACAAACAAACAAAACAACAACAACAACAACACTGTAAGTCAAGGGAGATCTCACAGAGAAAGGAAAAAAAAAACAAAAGTCTATACCTTTAAAAGGAAAGTTTTCCTACTTTTTGAACCAGGGGATCTCACATTTTCATTTTGCCATGGGTCTGACAAATTATGTCGCAGGCTCTGCAGCAACAATTTCTGAGATCTCAAACTCAACAGACCACTACTGAGATCATGTTTTAGTAAACCAACATACAAATGATTAGAAAGCACTCAAATAGTTGCAAAATTCATGTGAAAAGGTTTAGAGAATGACACTGCAAATTGTTACTTTGACATAGAATTATTTTGAGCTGAAGACAATTAAGGAAAAAGCAGACACAGGATAAGCTCTCTGCCTTCCCCTTACCTCTCTGAAAGAAGAACATAAAGTCCCCTTGTGAAGATGCCCCTCCCCCATTTCCTGTACTTGGACAGAGATAATGATCTTATCACCAGATATGCTATGGCTCTGAGAAAGAATCTACACAAATAAACCTTACTAACTAGCCCTTAACTTTCATTAGTTTTCCCATATATTTACCTTCCCATGACTTGCTGTCCCTAAAAGCCTAAAACCCTTTTCCTTTGTCTTGTTATTTCTATAAATTTATTATTCTTTGCTAAGATACTATATAGGTTCAAATTCTAACCACCTTTTTGAGTTACTCATCACAGAAGTCCTCTCCCCTGTTCTGATGTGCACCACATGGATTAATAAACTATGTTTATTTTGTTAATCTGTCTTTTAACATTCAAATTTTCAGGGCCTCAGCTGGAGAATCTTGGAAGGTAAAGAGACATAGTAAATACTCTCCTATACATGTGACCAAGATTAACTGCTAAATATATTATATTGATAAATTCTGACTAGTATTATGTTTTCCATATCTGCTATAGAGTTAGTATTTATTCCCACATATATTTCTTAGAATTTTACTAATGATTATATACATACAGGTATCTATATAGAATTATGTAAATATGTGTTTATTATCTATCATCTATCTATCTATCTATCTATCTATCTATCTATCTATCTATCTACCTACTACTTACCTATCTATCTAGTCTTTTGGTGTAATTTTCCTGAATTTGATTTTGTGATCAACAACAATTCAAGAGATGATAAAATCTGATTCTAATTTTAAATCAAGTAGTTTTAATGAAGTCAATATGCCCCATCTCCCTGAGAAAGACAAACAAACAAACAAACAAATAAACAAAGCTTTATCAGAAACAAATAAACAAAGCTTTATCAGAAAAGAACTGCTTCACCCAATGTGAATGACATTTGGGAGTTTGGTATACAAGAGTCATTTGGTTCTTCCATATATCACCTTTCCAATTCTAATTAGTCAACTGTGTCTCAGTCAGTCCTTGTATTTCCTTCACAGTTTGGTCTCCACATTCAGGAGACTGGCAGTAAGTTATCACATACTCGTGAGTTATTTATCCTGACTATATAAAAGATGTAGGCCTACTACTGCATAATAGAGGCAGGGAAACATAAACTTGACATACAAGTGATCTACTGGAGCTTCTCTTGGAAGCTTGTAAATATAAGTGGGTATACAGCAACCATGGTCTACTAAGTGTATGAGAATCTGTAGAGTAGGTATGGAGATGTGGCATCTAGTTTTCCCTTTAATAAAAGATAGTCTGCCTGGCCTCAGGAAGTATAGTCAGCAGACAGCCTCTGGCTGTCAATTTCTTCAATAGTGTTAACTGTTGCATAAAATCACATCTCCCAAGCTTCCGCTCTTTCAGGAAAAGGCTTTATCTAATACTTGAGTGATGCACAGGTTTATCTGAGGCTTGGCTACTTTTTCTGACAAAGAATAACTCCATAGGTACCCTTTGTCTCAAAGCTCACTCACAGATTGGCCGAGGTTTTATTAGGCCTGTGTGTTTTTCTTCTGCTTAATCTTATTTCCACTTTCTTCTTTGACAAGTGTTGAATCTTGGACCTGGAACTTCTTAACTTCTTTTCTGAAGAACCCAATTTTAACACAGAGTCTCTGATTATTTATTAGTGATGTCTGAGTCACCCCAACAGGCAACTATTAAACTGACAGAATTACTAGCTGAGGATCTAGAATGGGTGGTTTAGGAAGGTAATGAATGTTAATTATGGCCTTGGGATCAACTGTAGATCAACTGTAAAGAAGGTTGTAGATTATTTTACTAATTTTATTTAAGCTGCTTGATTTCTGTTCTACTACTATAAAGAAGGTGTCAGTGGAATTATTTTTATATATATTTCTTCATGGGATTATTAATAAGAAAGAACAATCCAAGTAAGAAAATTTATTGGGTCAACTTGAAAGTATTTAAAATGGTTTTTATTATGAGAGGAGTAATGGGTTATTCACATTACTTAATCATGAAATTTTTGTGGTTTTTAAATATTTACTTTTATTTTATAGCAAATTTATTAAATGTTTTATTATTTACCAATTAATGTAATTTGAATGGTCTAGGAACTAGATTTCTCAAAAGGTGCCCAAAGTAATTTATAACACTACAGAAAAGTAAAAGCATATAAAACACTTGGCAAATTAGCAGAAGTCTTGGTAGCAATATTCTTGTGGACTATTCTTAAATTAGGCAAGCTATTTGTAAATGTATGCTAAAAATATTTTCTAATTGAAAACATGTTTAGAAATAACGAAACATGTGCATTTGTTTCTGAAAAGAAAATGCATTTAGTAATTTCCTAGTGTAACACATGCTTCAGAGAAAACATCGATTACCTTTCAAGGTTCTTACACTTCAAATTGAATGACCTTTAGCCTGGGAACTTGAAATGATCACTCTTTTGAGCAGTCTGCCCATTGATATCATGCTCTCCCACTTGGAGGCATATTAACCAGGATGATTCATCCATTTATTCTGTTACTATTTATGCATGCATATATTCAATTTGTCAATTGCATTCTTACAACTATGACCTGAGCAATGCAGTAAATGTAGAAATAATTTGGTGAACAAAACAAACAAAATACAATTATTGTGTTTTTGCTCTAATTAAAGTATTTTTATTTTTTATTTTGTGGGTTTGTTTTTATTTTATTAATTAAAAAAATGCTTAAGTATGTGATTTACAAAAAAAAAAAAAAAAAAAAGAAATTTATCTAGTATCTTAATGGGAAAATTTTGTAAAAGGGTCTGCTCTTCTTCAACCCTTGCCAAACATTCAATTCCAAGACTGGTCTTACCACTAAATATCATGAAATTATTTTACACTATAAATACCCAAGAGAATCACAATGGAAAATAATGAGTGGCAGGGAAAGTGCCTTTGTATATCTAGTATGCAGCCAGGGCAGTAAATCCAGACATAAATGTTGCCTGGTGGGAAGAAAGGTAACCCAAAGATAAAGATGGAAATGAGGGGTGTGGCAGACAGACTTTAAGATGATCCCATGATCTCTACTTCTTGGTGTTAATTTTCTTGTATAATCACTAACTCTTCCATGCCATTTGTGACCTTGAGTTTGTGCAGGACTATGACTTACCTCTAATCAGTAGTATAGCAAAAGTGATGGGCTCTCACCTTTATAATTAAGTTTATTTACATAAAATTTTGTCTGCTAGCAGACTATTTTGGGCTCCCCTCTCTCTCTTTGTTGGCAAGAAGCAAGCTGCCATGAATCTTACAATAACAATGTACTGAATGTTACCAACAGCTACAGAAGTGGCAAAGCAGCTTTCTTAGTCAGCCCTCCAGATGAGAAGCCAGATTTTGCCAACATATAGATGCAGCCATATGAGACCCTCTGCAGAGAATAGAGCTAAGCCATGTCTAAACTTCTGACCCACAGAAACTGTAATATTATATGAGTGTTATTTTAAACTGCTAATTTTGTAGTAGTTTGTCACACCATATAGAAAACTTATACAATATGTATACATGTATGACAATCTCTGGGCTCTAACCACACTAGTCACATAGAAGAAAGAAAGGAGAGAATAAATTAGGCCTATTCCATGCACTGAAGTCTGAAATATAAAGAATAATTGATAATGAGAAATATGAAAAGTCAGTGGTCTGCCCAAGTAGCATTACCTCACTATTATAAGCATAATTATGTTTCTCCTATTGCTTCAAATGCTGAGATGTTTTTATTTTCCTTTTTACAACAAAATCATTAGAATGTTTTATAAAAACCTGTATGGATTACGCAACCTACCTTTTAAAGCTTCCTTTTCGTTTCATCACGTTTCTCTTCTTTCTGGTCTTAGAAAAAAATCATACTCATTTTTTTTTTTTCCACACAATCTCACACTTCTAATGTCTTAAATTGGATTCTCTTCACTTTGCCTAATAAAATTTTACTCACTTTTTATACTTTTATAACCAAATATTTCTTTCTCCTGAATACCTTTTATGACCCTTAAGACTAGGGCAAATCTTCTTTTAATTATTATTATATATCTTTATACTATCTCTATATGATATCTTGTTTTATAAAATCTATATCTCATTACACATCATAAAGGGTGAGGAAGTGAGTGAAGAAGCTTGAAAACAGAAAAAAGAAGCAAAGTCTCAAAGATTAGTTGTTTACAGAATTTAAATACTCAAGTATGATTGATTATATTGGCTAAATATTAATTAACTCTTAAGCACTAAATGATGACAAGGAGACTGATTTTCACAGTGACAAACACATCTGAAGTCATTGAGAGATTTGGAAGATATAAATTTCTGAAGATTTCTGATGGCAACTCAAATACATGGATGTTTTACAATCCATTTAATGTGGTGATCAATACAGGCATGTCTCCAGAAAAACTTTTTATATGAGTCATTCAAAATATTTAGGGTCGCTTTAACATATGCCAAGAGCATTCAATTCAAGAAAATATAAAACACATATTATAATAGTCTGATTTTCTTCCAATACAGTGAACTGTGTGTTTAAAAAATAATAGAGCATATTAAGACAATGGTAGATTAGCATGATTAAATGAAGTATATTTCCTCTAAGTCTTGTGTTTTTCTTTTTTTAAAATGTATTTAGTAAAAACTAATATCTCCTTCATTTCATAAATATTTTTCTATCATGTACAATGTTCTAAGAATTATGTTTTAAGTTTCATTTTGGCTAATTTTTTTCACAAGTATAGTATACTACTGTTATGAATGCCAAATGTTAAGAAAACTCATAGACAATTGTGACCTGAGAATACCACCACTGACAAGTTCTATTTCTCTGGACAGTGTATTCACTTTATGAAACTATTGACTAGCTACTATTTCCTATCTTTTTATACTGGAAGAGTAGGCATTCCAACTGATGTGCCTTAAATAATTCCCTTTCCTTTTCTGCTCAGCTTAGTCTGAAGTGTATGGTTCTTCCTGACTTCATCTTGAAATACGCTAAAACAGCAGAAGTCAGCATTTATTGAACACTTTCTGATCTCATCATGCAATAAAAACATTTTTTAACAGCCTTGCTCTACTTATTATTTATTTTTATATTTTATATTATCATCCCAGCAAAAAAATTTCAAACATGTGTGCATAAAAATTAAAGCTTGTAAAATATAAGAACAACAACCGAAAGACCAAGGTGGGAATACAAATAAGAAAAGGGTATATACTGAGGAAAAATAATGAGGACAAAATAAAATAAAAAGAAGAAAAAATTTGTCTTGGAAAAATGAATAAATATTGCTTAGATTTTGGTAAAAATATTTGTTATTTTAGCCTACAATTTGACATTTTAGCAAGAGCAAGTATATGATTATTCTTAGATAAGACATAAATTAAAATTCTAAAATAACCAGCATTTTTATATGATATTCATCTATCCTGTCAGGGCTTTGTAATATTTCTCCTCTTTAGATTTATATTTTCTGCATTTGAAAAAAACATATACCACTTTCCAAAACCCATAATCGGGTATGCTTCCCAAGGTTAGTGAGTACTTTCCATCTCTGAAGTTTAAACTTCATGATAAGAAACAGAGATTTAAAATGGTATAACTCTGTTTAAACTCTATAAAATGTTTAGATCTAAATCTAGGTGTCTTCTATTGCTGCCATAACAAATAACCACAAACTTAATGGCTTAAACAGCAGCCATTTAGTATGACGCAATTTTTGAAACCCAGAGGGCTCAGAGGGAATTTAGCTTAGTCTCCCAAGGTGGAAATCAAGAAGTCGACAGAGCTCTGTTCTTTCTGGAGGTCCTGGGGAAGAATATGCTTCCAGGTTAATGCAGATTGTTGACAGATTTGAGTTCCAAGCAGTTGTAGGACTGAAGTCCTGCTTTTTTGTTGTTGTTGTTTTTGTTGTTGTTGTTGTTTTGGTTTGTTTGTTTTGTTTTTGTTTGTTGGTTGGTTTGTTTTACCTTGGATATTGGCTGGGGGTCCTTCTCAGGTTCAAAAAGCTGCCTGCATTACCTGAGTGATATTCTCTTCATCTCAGAACTGCAAAAGTGAATCAAATACTTCTATGTTTCACATTTCACTGAACTTCCTTTCTGCTTCACCTCTCCTTAGCCTCTTCTTCTGCAGCATCTCTCTGGCTGACTCTCTGCTTCTTTATTCCAACTTTTAAGAACCCCCGTAGTTATGTAGATATCATGAGTAATCCAAGATTACCTTCCTATTTAAAGGTCAACTAATTAGCAAATTTAACTTTATCTGCAGCATCTCTTTTGTCTTCTAACTAATATGTTCTAGGGATTAGAGTGTGGACATGTTTGGGGTGGGACATTAATAGCCTACCCACATAAACATATGTAAAATATAAAATATTTTACAAATCATGCAAATTTAATCAAAACTATTAGTCTTTTCTTTATACCAATGAGCAGGCGTCATTTGTGTGTGTGTGTGTCGAATAGATGTAACTGATATTGGTATATATAATATGTATATACACTTTTTTTTATTTTACTGCACTTATCAGGATAATATTGATTAATAAAATTATATAGGTATCAAGTGTACAATTCTATGATACATCTTCTATATATTGCATTGTATGCTCACCATTCAAAGTCAAATCTCCTGATATCACCATATATTTGACTCACTTTACTCTTTGCTATCTCACCTCCATCCCACTTTTCTTCTGGTAGCCACCATACTGTAGTTTCTAGCTATGAGTTTTTGTTTGTTTGTTTGTTGCTTTAAGTTTATATCCCACATATGACTAAAATCATATGTTTTGTTATTCTTTCTGTCCAACTTATTTTGCTTAGTATGATATTCTCAAGATTCATCTATGCTGTCAATAGCTCAGCAAGTGTTCTTGTTTTAATGAAAATATCTTAAATAAAAATAATAGCCATTTAAAATTATATAGTTATTATTAATTATAGTTTATTCCATTTGTGATCTTAAATCTAATTTTAACAGAGTGCTTTTCTTTGCAATAATACAGAATCTTAATTATTGTGTTAAATTTCTCAGACAATTTATTTTTCTATTATGAGTTTCTCTTAAACTTGTTTATACCCGCTCTTTTATAACTTATTTCTTTATCTTTAAACTATTTCACATTTTCCTCAAAATATTAACATAGGTGAGTACATAATTTTAATTAATGCTATAATCAGTTAAATTTTAATAAAAATTCAATATTTAATCATTTATTTGATCATTAAATAAGAACAAAATATGCATTTGTTATTTATTATTCAAAATACACACATTTATAAACCAAATATTGGATAAAATATGATTAAAATATTTTCTGTCAATAATATTACATTTTAGAATAGCCATCAAAAACTATAAATTAAACAACAGGAGAGCACATACAACCCACACAAATGACACACCAGAAGCACCCGACTCAGGTGACCAGGAATATTATGCCACTGGACTCCACAGGACACCTACTACAAAAGGTACTCTATTAAAATCAGGAGACATAGCAGCTCTGCTTTATACATAGAAACAAACACAGGGAGGCAGTCAAAATGAGGAGACAAAGAAACATGTCCCAAATGAAAAAAACGGAATAAAGTTTCAGAAAAAATATAAATAAAAAAGACTAAACAAAATGGAGACAAACAATTTATTAGATGCAGAATTCAAAACGCTGCTTATAAGGATGCTCAATGACCTGACTGAGAACTTCAACAAGGAAATAGGAAACATAAAAATGGAGAGAGAAAGGATAAAAAGAAGTCATAAATGAAGAATACAATAAATGAAATTAAGAATATATTAGAGGGAATCGACAGTAGTAGATGAAGTAGAGAATTAAATCAGTGATTTAGATGATAAGGCAGAAAAACACCCAACCAGAACAGCAAAAAGAAAAAAAAGGAATCCAAAAAAATAAGGATAGTTTAAGGAGCCTCTGGGACAACATCAAGCATACCAACATTTGCGTCAAAGGGTGACCAGATGGAGAAGACAGAGAGCAAGTAATTGAAAACCTATTTGAAGAAACAATGACAAAAATCTCCTTTAACCTAATGAAAGAAATAGCCACATAAGCCTTGAAAACACATTCTCAAACAAGATGAACCCAAAGAGGCCCACACCAAGAAACACATCGTAATTAAAATATCAAATGTTAAAGACAAATAGAGAATCCTAAAAGTAGCAAGAATAGAGCAATTAGTTACCTACAAGGGACAGCCCATAAGACTGGCAGACGATTTCTCAACAGAAACTGCAGGATAAAAGTAATTGGCATGAAATATTCAAAGTGATGAAAACAAAGACCTACAACCAAGATTACTCTACCCAGAAAAGCTATCATTTAGAATTGAAGGACAGACAGAGTTTCCCAGACAAGAAAAAGGTGAAGAAATTCATCAATACCAAATCAATACTGCAAGAAATGTTAGAGGGACTTCTTTAAGAAGAAGAAAAAATAAATAAAAAAAAAAAATTGAATAATAAAATGGCAATAACTACATACCTATCAGCAATTTACTTTCAATGTAAATGGATTGAATGTTTCAATCAAAAGACATAGAGTGGCTGAATGGATAAGAAAACAAGATTCTTTCAAATAAGCTGCCTACAAGAAACTCACTTTGGGTTGAAAGACACACATAGATGAAAAATAAAGGAATGGAAAAAAGATATTTTATGAAAATAAAAATAAACACAAAATGCTGGAGTAGCAATACTTATATCAGACAAAAAAGACTTTAAAATAAAGGTTACAACAAGATACAAAGAAGAACCCAGTAATCCCACTTCTGGGTATTTATCCAAAGAAATCCTAAACACTAATTTGAAAAGATATATGCATCCATATGTTTATTTCAGCATTATTTACAATAGCCAAGATATGGAAGCAACCTAGGTGTCCATCAATAGATAAATGGATAAAAAAGTGGCACATATATACAACGGAATATTATTTAGCCATAAAAAATAATGCAATCTTGCCATCTGCAACAACATAGGTGGCTCTAGAACGTATTATGCTAAGTGAAACAAGTCCGACAGAGAAAGACAAACACCATACAATTTCATTTATATGTGAAATCTAAAAAATAATATAAACAAACAAAATTAACCAGAAACAAACTCATAGATACAGCTGAACCTTTCTCAGAACTGTGTCTCTAGACACCTACTACGTAAAGCCACACTAATAAGACCAGGAGACTTAGGAGCTTTGCTTAGCACATAGAAACAGACACAGAAAGGAAGCCAAAATAGGAAGGCAAAGAAGCAGAAACCATATTAGAAAACAGAATAGAGATCCAGGAAAAATAAAGTCAAGCAATCTAGTAGATGCAGAGTTCAAAACACTGATTATAAAGATGCTCAATGAACTCAGAGAAAGTGTAAATGAACTCAGCAAGAATTTTAACAAAGAGATAAAAAACATAAAAATAGAAATAGGAATTATAAAAGAGATCCAGTCAGAAATGAAGAATACATTAGCTGAGATAAAGAGTACATTGGAGGGAATCAAGAGTGTATGAAGAAGATTGGACCACCGATATAGAGGATAGGAAAGCCAAGGACACTCAGTCAGAATGGCAAGAAAAAAGAGGCCAAGATTATGATAATAATAAGGAGCCTATGGGACAAAATTAAGTGTAAAAACATCTGGGGCATAGGGGTACCTGAAGGAGAATATGAATAACAAGAATTTGAAACGTTATTTGAAGAAATAATGATGGAAAACTTTCCTAACCTGATGAAGGAAATAGACAAAAAACCCCAGGAAGCTCAGAGAGTCCCCAAAACCTGGAACCCAAAGAGGCCCACACCAAGACACATCATAATTAAAATGCCAAAGCTTAAAGACAAAGAGGGAATCTTAAAATCAGCAAAAAAAAAAAAAAAAAAAAAACAATTATTTACCTACAAGGGAGCACCCATAAGACTGGCAGCTTATTTCTCAAAAGAAACTTTGCAGAACAGTAGGGTTTGGAACAAAATAGTCAAAATAATGAAAACCCAGGATCTAAAACCAAAAATACTTTATTCAGCAAAGCTATCATGTAGAGTCAAAGGACAGATAAAGAGCTTCCCAGACAAAAATTAGCTAAAGGAATTTATCAATATCAAGCCAGTATTACAAGAAATATTGGAGAGTCTTTTTTAAGAAGGAAAAAAAAAAAACATGCATCAAAAACAGGAATAAAAAATGTTAATAACTACATTCCTATCAACAAGTAACTCAAATGAAAAAGAATTAAATTCTCCAACCAAAAGTTAGGGTGGCTGAATGGATAATAAAACAAGACCCTTACATATTCTGCCTACAGGAGACTCACTTCAGGTCAAAAGACACACACAGACTAAAAAGAAAGGTTTAGAAAAAACATATTGCCTTGATAGACCTGGAGAGTATGTGCTGAATGAAATAAGTCAGATAAAGACAAATAGCACATGATTTCACGTACACGTGGATTCTAAAGAACGAAATAAACAACAACAAAATCAACAAAACTGGAAACAAACTCATAGATACAGAGAATATTTTGAGAACTACTAGATGTGAGGGGAGTTTGGAGG
>NW_011888807.1:8592462-8594302 GCF_000151845.1 Pteropus vampyrus
ATAATAACAATAGGAGTTTGGAGAAACATGTTGGAGTGAGAGATGTCCCCAGGTCTCTCTCCTTGAAATAACAATAAGCTGAACATCTAAATTTCAACAAAAAACACTCAAAATGCACAAAGCATGTCTGAGCATGGGATCTGTGCTTAAGAGACACCACAGTTCAGAACCCCAAGTGTTGGGTGGTGGACTGGGAGAAATAACGAAGCTGCCTCTTACAGCCACTGGAGCTCCCTGTAGGAAGAGGGGAGAGAGGAGAAGGTGCACCAAGTTCCCTGAACAGCCTTGCCTGGAAGAGCTGTGAGCTCCATGCAGTCAGCGGCAGGTCTCAGTCATTGGGGCAGAAAGCAGAGAAGCAAGGATGGCAGAGAAATAAGAGTAGATCTTAATCAGCCACGGCTGCAAAACCAAGGCTGAGCTGCATCTCTAGTCCCCCACCTAAGAGGGCCGTCCCCACATATTCTCTGAGAACGAACACCACAGAGACCCAGAGGAATCTGAGCAAATGCTACCAAAACTGTTGTTAACACTAACAGGGACTGAGTCTGAGGGTAGCGAGTGTGATTAAATATCTACAAGAAAATAAAAGGGCATTATTAAGGCTTAATATAAAGCAGAGATCCAAGAGGTTTAGATGTGCCAACTGGAAAGCAAAAGAAAAGCATCTTTTTTACAACAGGCTCAAAAGACACCTTTACATAATAGATCTTCTTTCTGGAAAAAAAGGAGAATACACTTCCATTAATGCCCAGGCAGAGAAATAGTCCATTAAACACCATGAACAACCAAGATGACAAGACATCTCAGAAAAAAAAAGAAGGGGAAAAATTCCAGAAAATAAGCATACAGACAAAGAAACATGTGACTTAAATGACAGAATTCAGGATGGAACTTCTGAAAAACTCAATGAGATTCTAAACGAGTCATATCAACATTTTTAGGAATTGAACAAACAACTTGATGAGCAGAATGAATTATTTAGCAAGCAGACTGAGACCCTCAAAAAGAACAGAATAGAACTTCTGGAGATTAAAAAACAAACAAACAATAACAACATAAAAAATTGAGGGAATTCCCCACTACATGGCCTGCACTACAGGAAATATTGAAAGGGATCAGCTCATGTAAAACAAAATTATAAAAAACAAACAAACAAACAAACAAACAAACTTAATTAGGAGTAAGGTGACTATCAGGCAAATAGAAACAGAGAAGTGCAAAATTTACTAAGAACAAGGCATTATAAGCTTAAATAATTAGAAAAGATTTGCTATAAAAGATAGTAATGAACATTTAGCATACATAGGGACAAATTGAGACAACAATGACTGAAAAGGAGAGGATTCAAAGATCTAAATTTGCCAAGGGGAATGGAGATAAGGTATGCACAGAAAAAAATGGATGACTGTGTATATTTATATTTATATATTTTTTTACATATTTGTAAAGGTAACCACATGACAAAGATTCAGAACTAAACTATATGACATATAACAAACAAACAAACAAAAAACAGAGGCAAAACACATGAAAGCTAATCAAAATAAAGAAAACAGAAACACAAGGACAAGAAAGCAAACACCGAGTTACCAGAAAGATAAAATGGCTATAAGAAAACCTTATATTTTAATAATCACCCTAAATGTAAATGAACTGAATTCACCAATAAAAAGGCACAGAGTTTCAGAATGGATCAAAAAACAAAACCCAACCATATGCTGCTTCCAGAAGACATGTCTCAGCTCCAAGGACAAATATAGACTCAAAGTAAAAGGGTGGAAAATGATATTTCAAGCATTCAGAGAATGCTTATGGCATTCAGAGAAAAGCAGGAGTTGTG
>NW_011888807.1:8594352-8597014 GCF_000151845.1 Pteropus vampyrus
TATATGACATATAACAAACAAACAAACAAAAAACAGAGGCAAAACACATGAAAGCTAATCAAAATAAAGAAAACAGAAACACAAGGACAAGAAAGCAAACACCGAGTTACCAGAAAGATAAAATGGCTATAAGAAAACCTTATATTTTAATAATCACCCTAAATGTAAATGAACTGAATTCACCAATAAAAAGGCACAGAGTTTCAGAATGGATCAAAAAACAAAACCCAACCATATGCTGCTTCCAGAAGACATGTCTCAGCTCCAAGGACAAATATAGACTCAAAGTAAAAGGGTGGAAAATGATATTTCAAGCATTCAGAGAATGCTTATGGCATTCAGAGAAAAGCAGGAGTTGTGCTACTAATATTGGATGAAATAAATTTCAAAATAATAAAGGTAAAGAAAGATACTGAGGGACATTTCACAATGATAAAGGGAATAATGCACCAAGAAGACATAAGACTTTTTAATATCTATGCTCCCAATCGGGGAGCCCCAAAATATGGAAAGCAATTACTAACAGAACTAAAAGGAGAAACAGACCAAAACACTATCGTAGTAGGGGACCTTAATGCCCTACTGTCGGATATAAACAGATCATTCAAACAGAACATCAATAAGGAAATAAAGTCCTTAAATTACACATTAGACCAACTGGACATAATTGACATATACGGAGCCTTCCATCCCCAAACACCTGCTTATACATTCTTTTCTAGTGCACATGGAACATTCTCAAGTATTGACCACATTCTGCAATCCAGAGGTAGCCTCAACAAATATAAGCGATCTCAAATCATGCCAACTATAGCTTTAAAACTAGAGGTCAACCGTAAAAATAAAGTTGGGAGAAATACAAATACATGGAGATTAAACAACATGCTACTGAAGAATAACTGGATCAGAGAAGAAATTAAAAGAGAGATCAAGAGATACATAGAAACAAATGATAATGGTAGTACAACACATCAAAACTTTTGGGACACGGCAAAAGCAGTCATAAGAGAAAAGTTCATATCATTACAGGCCTATCTCCAAAACAAGAACGAGTCCAAATAAACAACCTAATGCTTCATTTTAAAAAAAAAAAACTAGAAAAGGAAGAACAAATGAAGCCTAAAGTCAACAGAAGAAAAGAAATCATCAAAATTGTAACAGAAATAAATGAAATTAAAAAGAAAAAGAATAGAAAAAATAAGTGCAACAAGGAGCTGGTTCTTTGAGAAGGTTAATAAAATTGATAAACTCTTGGCTAGACTCACTAAAAATAAAAGAGAAAGAACATGAATAAACAAAATCAGTGATGAAAGAGGAAAAATTATGATGGATACCGCCAAAATACAAAGGATTATACAAGGGTACTATGAAAAAGTATATGACACCAAATTTAATAGCCTGAAGAAAAGGACAAGTACTTAGACAAATACAATCTCGCTAGAATCAATCAAGAAAAACTGAAAAAATTAATAGACTGATCAGCAGTATGAAAATTAAAACCATCATAAAAAAAAAAAAAAAAACATACCAAAAAGTAAAAGTCTAGGACCAGATGGCTTCAGCAGTGAATTCTACTAAACATTCAGAGAAGATTTAATACCTATTCTCCTCAAACTCTTCCAAAAAACTGAAGAGGAGGCAATACTTCCCAACTCATTTTATGAGGCCAATATTACTGTGATACCCAAACCTGATAAAGACAGCACAATAAAAGAAACTACAGATCAATATCTCTCATGAACACAAATGCAAAAATCCTGAATAAGATACTAGTGAACCGAATACAGCAACATATTAAAAAGATTATACACCACGATCAAGTGGGCTTCATCCCAGGGCACAGGGATAGTTCAACATATGCAAATCAATTAAAGTGATATACCACATAAACAAATTAAAAAATAAGAATCATATGATCATGTCAATAGATTCAGAGAAAGACTTCAACAAGATACAGCATTGATTTATGATCAAAACACTTAACAAAATCAGTATAGAAGGAAAGTACCTTTACATAATAAAGGTCATATATGACAAGTTCTCAGCCAACATTATACTTAATGGTGAAAACTAAAAACCTTCTCTCTAAGATCAGGAACAAGGCAAGGCTGTCCACTCTCACCACTGTTATTCAATATAACATTGGAGGTCCTAGCAAGTGCAATCAAGCAAGAGAAACTTATAAAAGTAATACAAATAGGAAACAAAGAAGTCTAATTGTCACTATTTACAATGACATGATTCTCTATATAGAAAACCCTAAAAACTCCACGAGAACACTATTAGAAACAATAAGCAAATACAGTAAAGTTTCTGGATACAAAATCAATGTTCCAAAATTCATAGCATTCCTACACTCTAATAATCAAGTGTCAGAAAAAGAAATGGAAAAAATAATTCCTTTTGCAATTGCAACAAAAAGAATCAAATACCTAGAAATAAATCTAACAAAATATGTGAAGGACTTATATAATGAAAACTATAAGACCTTATTAAAATAAATCAAAGAATATACAAAGAAATGGAAAGATATTCCGTGTTCTTGGATTGGAAGAATCAACATAGTTAAAATGATCATATTACCTAAAGCATTATACAGATTCAATGCAATCCCCAAATTTGTATGGAAACACAAAAGACCCTGAATTGTCAAAGCCATCCT
>NW_011888807.1:8598464-8609576 GCF_000151845.1 Pteropus vampyrus
AGCATGCAATCATTCTCTGCATATTGTCACTATTACTCCTTCATTATACAATTTGTCTATCAATTGAAAATGACTCTTCTACCTCAGAAACCTATTTCTGTGTTCTTCATTTTATCTTTATTGCTACATTCAAGATCTTGATCATACGACATGCCTTTCTTTTTCTTTGTATTATTGATTTCTCTGTGTAGAATACTTTTGTCTCTTTACTTTATTTTTTTTAAATTGAGAATCTAGTATTTACTTGTATTAGTAAAATTATCTGTATGTAAATAGGGTTTATTCTTCATTGAGATCAAGATTACTGATTTATACTCTTATTCTATTTCTATCACAGTTTAAATTGATAACTTTCTAATCTTTCTATACATTTCATTGTTTTGACTCCATACCACAGTAATTTCTATGAATCAATGGCTGTACTTGACTTTGTTGCACCTCTCTTTTGAACCAATAAACTATGGCCAAAGGGATGTATTCATCTGACAAAAAATATCTGCCTAAACCACCTAGCACTGCAGGATTTGCAGGTGGAATTGCCCTTAAATTAGTCTTTGCAAGTGGAGGTAAGTAATTGAAATTCATGTTGCAACAATTAGATATTTCACCAGCGTGGCAATTAACAGCATACTTGATAAATGTTTAATGATGATGAAGAATACTGGGATCTAGAATTTTTTCTCACTGTTCAACACTACTGTGAATTGTTGTTTCAGAGTGGACCAGAGAAGATTTTTTTTTTTTAATGAATAGGAAAAAAGTAATTGAAAAATAATAACACCTCTTTTTCAAAAAAGCTTTTTCTCCTAACTAGATTACATGTTAAGCACACTATTTAATAGTTAAGTTTTTTTGTGTGTGTGTGCACATGAAGTTATAATTATTTTTACTTCGTTTCTGGGTGAATGTATCAAAATTATGAATTAATTCCATAGTAAGCTACCAGACATTAGATATAGTTTTACTTTTTATTATATAGAGTTTAAAATATAGTTTCATTTTTATATGATGAACTATAATATCTAAGATTTTTTATTGATTTTAATTTCTAAAAAATGGTTCTTTCCCAGAAATGAGGTTTGCTTTATATTTGCATTTACAGTAGTACCTGAGCAATTGCACTATATTTGTGATAAATTGATCCAATTTGTTCTTTTTCAATGCTTTACTATATCATTAATGACTATAAGTGCCATCTAGATTCTGCCAAAGAATTGGAGCTTATGTATGCAGTTAGTTAATTATTGAACTTTTTCTCTATTCCTTTCTACATGGATAGCAATATGTGGCTACCAAAAGCCAGTGAATTGTAGGTCTTGCCATATTCCCTTTTTAATTAAGCAGTTACTTGCTTTACTTAATTTAACATTATTCCCTTTTCCTACTTGCAAAGAATAAAATATATACATATGTTTAAGGAGTTTCTTTGGTCACTTAGAATTCTCTCTTGATGTTCTTCCAAGCAAACTCGTAGCATCTTCTGGCAATAACAAAATGTCCCAAATACATGTAATTTATTTATTTATTTTTTGCACCAAGTCATGGAACTACTCTTAAGCTTATAAATTGACATCGTTTAATTTTTTAAAGTGTTATATACCTAGCTCCTAGTGAGAAAAAAAATAATGCTTGCACACTCACATAATAATAATTATGGTAATAGAAAAGAAAAACAAAATACTCCTTTTAGAGCTTCTGTTGTGTATTCGGCACAATCTAAATGTTTTTAAGACATACTCACTTTTACTTCTGAAAACAAGCAATGAGGTAAGTTAGAAAAGAAGCTCAAGGACTGCCTGAAAAATAATTATTCTAGTTAAATACTGAAGAAGCTTTACAATATTTATTGAACAATTTCTGAGGTTACCGAACAGTTTAGGAAAAATTCCAGGTAGTGATTACATATTTTGATTTTAAACACAATTTAAAAAAAAATTAAAAAGTTACATTATTTGTGCTTGGACAAGATTGGAGAAATTGATTTATTTGAGGCTTGAAATTAAATAAAGGTTGATATTTGGAAAATAAATTACTTGCACCAAATATCTGCATATGTTGTTCCCTCTACAAGTTTACAGAATACCCTTTAAGTTATCATTACCTCATCAACTAAATTATTAATTTTACCTGTATAGCATTCATACTTTTTAAAATATGAACTTATATTGGCATCCACATACACAGGGTTCCAAATTTTATTCATCCTTCATATTGAGAAAAACAAAACCCAAAACACCTTAGATTCAGAAAGAGAAAAAAAAAAGAGAGAAAGAGGGAGAGAAAAAGAATAAAGACGTTAAATATAGTGAAATATATACCCCATATATTGTAATTAGTCAATTCACCAAGAAAAGTAGTTGGATGACTGGCATCATGATTAAAGCAGACAAACAAAATTGAGAGAGAGAAGAAGAAAGAGAAGACAACTAAAATTTTGTGTAAAGCAGGAGGAAAGCTGCAGATGATGAACAAAATATAAAGAAAAAATAAAAGATAGCACTGGTGCTAGCAGCAGCCAAGATGATGACAACACAATGAGAAGCAGCAGACAGGACGACAGAGGAGAAGATAGTTCAGAATGATAGCACAATATTCGATCAGTTTCTCAGCTTGAGGTAGGAGCATGATGCTTTATTCTTAAGTGCATCCAGAAACCATCCTGTCATTCAAAAGAGAGAAATGAAATAGGAGCTAATAGTTACTTGAGCCTTAACATTCACTAAAGAGTACAAGCCTCTCTTACCAGATGAACATTATCTAGCGATGCTCAGCCAATAGATTAGGAGTTATTTCTTATGCAAATGATTAGAATGGCCAGCTAATTATTTAATCTTATATTATATATCATAATATTATATGTCATCCTCATTTACCTTAGTATTATATGGACAAATGTGGCACAAGACAAAATGAGTCAAATGTGATACGGATTTGTTAAATATTAATAGGAAATATTAAAATACTTAAAAGGTTTTAGAAAATAACCTGCTAACAAACTTACCAACTTCAAAAATTTGTAATAGTCTATTTTTCTCAGTTTTGAAAATACTTGTAATTGAAACACTTTATGTATACAAAAAGTACACCAGACAGAGGAATGCAGATCCATGAAATTTTATAAAGTTGAGTAGCACCTTTCTCTTCTCTCATCTACTATGTCCCTAAAGGTTTATCCTGATGTCTAAAAACATAGGTTAATTAGAGTTGTTTATGAACATTAAATAATTGCAATCACACAATATAGACAATTTTTTGTCTCATTTACTTTGTTCAATCTTATATTTGAAGAATTTACTCTTGCTGTTGAACATATCAGTATTTTACTATTTTTTATTGTATTAAAATTTGATAGTTTTCTTTAAATTTCTACATATGTGGTAATAATAACTGAATCAGGTACCCCAGTTGTGGTTCAATAAGATAAAAGTATAGTTAAATTGTTACCCATCGGCATATTTATAAATTATTTTCTTTTAATTAAATGCAACATTTTGGACATATCCATCATAGCCCATGTATTTAAAAATACATGAGAAATTGAGACAAAACAATTTTTAAATTTTGAAATTTCCCATAGCATTGTAAATGATCTCAGAGGAAGAATACATACACACATGCATTTATCCATTCATCCATCCATCTGTACATATGTGCATGCACATAAGCATACATAAATACACACAGACATGCACTCATACATGCATACAGAGTGGCGGTCAATGCACTGATTCAGGAAGTAGAATCTAAATTTAAAATGAGGTTGTATCTCAGCACAGCCACTTTAGCAACAATATTCTATCCTCAACCAGCTTAATCTGCTTAAACATAATAAACAGTCAATAAATGGTTAACAATTATTGCTTTTGTTATTATCTATTATTTCATTGTTAGCATAATTATAAATAATTAGATCAATAAAATTTAATTTTAGAATTAAAAAAATAAGAACCTTGATACTATTGTCATTAATGGTGACAGCCTGCATAAAGGTGAAGATTAAAATTCATCTGATAACCATGAGAAGTTTAAAACCCTTTGCCACATAAATATAGTCTAGAACCAGCAGCAGAGATGTCACCTGGAAGCTTGTTAGAAATGAAAATTTCAGGACCACACCAGATTTATTGACGCAGAATGTGCATTATGACAAGAACTCAAAGTGATTCTTATGCACATTAAATTGAGAAGTATCAGAATACGCTACTGAGTATATTTAACTTCATAACATGTAAAGATCCCTAAAAATATTATAAATCGTAAAACTTACAATTCGAAAAATCCATAGAGATTATTTAATTCAAAGACTATGTTATATATTATTAGGAAATCGAGACCCAGAAGGGTTAAGTTATTGTTTCAAAGCCACATAGCTAGCTGGCTATAACTGCTTTAATAATAATGGATCATCCCAAGATAGTTTCAGATATTTAACTTTTAACATTTAAAAAGCATTGTCATATTCACAACAAAATTTTGTCTTATACTAATAATATCATATTCCATCTAACTAACATATAAATAGAAAAGAGAAGCAATGTCACAATTTGTAACATATAGAGAATCCAGAATAAATATCTATAAATTGACTAATATATTTAAAAGTACTATATAACTGTGTGTGTGTGTGTGTCCCTGTCTCCAGATTCCACTCTTTTATAAGGACCTCAATCATATAGGATTATGGCACACCTTAAAGATCTTATTTTAACTTAACTAATTACATCCGCAACAATCCAATTTCCAAATAAAGTCACATTCTCCAGTACTGGGGATTAGGACTGCAACATATTAATTTTGCGGGGACACAATTCAACCCGTAACACCAAGTTTTAGATATTTTTTTAAAAAGAGGAGGACCTGTTATTGAATTTAAAATTTGAAATCAGTAACTGCTAAAAATTTGTTATCAGTAGTTGCTAAAAAAAAAGGAAATCAATCTTTTTAAAATGAATACTTTTCACTCATTTAAAAATAAATACTTTAATAATAAGAAAATAATTATTACAAAAATTTGAAAATATGTCTCTTAATTTATCTTTAAAATATCTTTATGTATGTAGAACACTATATAATCAAGCAAATAAAAATTTGTTACATAATTATTTAAAATTCAAATTTTTATAACATTTTCAGTATTTCTTTTTAAATTTGAAGCTTCACAATTGATTACTCAACTGTCTTTTTTCTACAATAATTATAATTATAAAACATTCATATCTCTAGGTAATACCTTTGTTACCAAACTCAAGGGATTCATTTTGCTTGCATGCATCAATAGTCAAAAAAAGCCACAGACAAAAGTTTGCAGCAAAGAAAGTAGAGGCTTATTTAAGGAAATAGCACCAAGCCCGGAGACACAGGTGAGTTAGAGCTCAAAGACCTGGCTCCCCGATGGCCTCTAGAGGATAGGTTGTATAGGGGAAAACTCATTTGCTAAAGGAGTCAGGGTTGTGTGTGGTTCTACTGATTGGTTGAAACCAGAGAAGGAGGTAGTTGATCATTGCATCAGGTCCTGATGTCAGTCATGGTGTCATTCTGTCCAGTTTCAAGAGAATGCTTGTAGGGTCATCTGCCTTCATGGGAGTGAAGCTGCAAGATGTTATCTTCAGATTAACCAGAACTCTGATTCTGTGGTCCACAGACCTGAGGCTTTGTTCCTAAGAATGTTTGATGCTGACCTAAGGGCTTAATGATTGAGGGAGTGGTGGTGCAGTATGCAGAAGGATAAGAAAAGAAAAGAAACAAGTGAACCCAAGGCCAATTTGAATCAAGGAGAAAGAGAAGAGAAAAAGTCATTGTAGAGAAGTAAAGATTTGCATGGTTATACCTTACTAAATCAAAGTTCACATATTTGGGGAGGAATAGAAAAAACACCTGCTAAATAAGTCAAAGAATAGATGATATTAATATGTATACATTTTTCTAAGAAATTTTAAGAGGCCATAACCACTCTTTTCTGTTTTATTTTCCCCTAATGTCTAATCAATTTCTAAATCTATATTAATTTTGCTTCATCACTATTTCTCCACTCATCTACTCTAGATCTGCTGTAAGTACTTCAACAATCTTATAATTCTTCCTTTTATATTACTTCTTAACCTCTCCTGTTTTTCTCTCTACTTTAGATCTAGATTGACTTTCTAAAACATTAATGTGCTCATGTCACTTTCCTGATAAAAATTCTTCAAGAGCTTATGGAATACCCTTAAAGATTATGACATCAAACTGCTGGCATTAGACTCTTAACTTTAACATTAATTTAGCTAAGTGAATTGTATTTGGGAGAAATTTATTTGTACTTACCATGTACCAATTTCTTCACCTGTGAAGTAGTGATAATTAAAAGTATCACCTGCTTCATGAGGTTATTGCAGGGGGTAAAACATAATCTATATAACTAATCAAAGGACTACATAAACATCATTGATCATTATTGCCATTACTAAAAACTTAATGTAAGAGTTGACTAAAAGTATGTAGTCAAGGAATTTTTGGATTTTAGAGCAAAAACATTAACGTCAGACATGGTTATGAGGGTACAATTTCCCTGTTTATTGAAAATAGTACTAGTGTCACCCATTCTTCAGTCATAATTATAACATACCCACATTCACCGTAAAAAAAATCCAGTTTGTGTAATAAAATGTATGGTAACCTTATTTGTATACTCATTTGCTCTTCACACAAGTATTTTATATATATTTACCTAACAAACAAATTTATTAGCTAGGAATGATATGACAAATGGTTTCAAAGTAGTATACCTAATCTAATGTACTAAATTCCCAGATCCAGAAATAGTAGTAAGTAAATCTCCAGTTGAGTCTGATGCTCCCTGTACTCCACATACTTTTCAACATTTTTACAGATGCCAATTAATTTAATTCTCAGAAAAATCCTATAATGAAATGTATACTATTATTATCTCTATTTTATAGAAAAGTACACTGAGAATTTAAATAACTTAGGTCTCATAGGTAGTCATTAGCAAAGTCATAATTCCATTCCAGGCAGTTAACTCCTGAGTCCACACAGACAGTGTTCTACTTCACTACACTGCCTCTTTTGATAGTTTGACTGTCAGTGCTCTCTATCTAAAAATGGGGGCTGTAGATTTCAGGATAGATACTCTCCAATGATTGGCCTTGGAAAATTCTTCTTTTTTTTTTTAATCCTAGTTCCAGAGAAGATTTACTCAGGTTTCACGTAACTTCTGTGTGGTATACCTATTCAGGTTCTAGAAATTGTTTCTTTCTATTTTTAAAACTATAAATTACTTTTTGAATTCTTTGAAGCATATGTTAAAGAATTATTAATAAATACCCATTTTTTAATGTTTCTTTGTAAAAAAAACATATCTGGTAAGTATACATTCTCTTCCTTGACTGCTTCAGGATATCTAAGACGTGATCGCCCTTGTTAATGACCATCATTCATTACTTTTTGCTAAAGGAAGAAAAGATCTATAAATCAGCAAACTGAGAATAAAATTCAGACTATTTACATGACTTCCAAAATAATTTACGTGTGTCCCTGCTTACATGTTTACTCTCTTTGCTCAAAAATATTTCTCCTCATGTCTCCCCAGAACTCTCTTTTCAATTTTCGATGGTGATGCTCTTTTTTTTTTTAGTGTCAGAGAGCTTAAACTTTCTGTTTTCTATCTTTGCAAATCTCTTTTCTTTCCATCATCTTTGCCTGGCCAACTTCTTCGTCTTCTTTTTTTTTTTTTTTTTCCTTTTTTCTTTTTTATCTTTAGATTTCAGTTTATGTGCAATTTATTTTGTGACTCTTTTAGGTTCCTGCTACCTGAGTTAATAGGACCACAGTACATGACTCTTCTTTGTGATCTCTACTTGCCACTCATTTATCACGGTAATTGTCTACTAATTTGTTTTACCTTCTTCTGTATGTTATTCTTCATTAGGAAATTACTATGCCATGTTTACTACTGAAATAACTTCTATTAGTATATTAACCAGTAGTCAACAAATGTATACATAACATATTCTAAATCTTTATTTGTCACACAGAAACATATGGACAATGATCTCTATCTTATTAAGTTATTTACAATACAGCATAATAATAACAATAATAATAATGATATTAAAGTAAAATTTAATGTTAAAATAAGATACGATATTAATTTAAGATAAAATGTCACCATGAAAATCATTAATACTGTGCCACATGATAGTCATGCTAACACAAATACATCTGATAGTTCCTACTTTCATTCAGCTAAAGAAAAGGGAGATTGTTGAATAAGAAGATACTCTGAAGATTTCTAGCATACTTTTTCCCTCTCGTGAATACTCCCCTAATCTAAAACTACCAGATTTGCCTACACTTAAGTCAATCCAAAAAGTGACACTGAGGAAAACAAACGAACAAACAAAAACTTTATTCTAAATCCGGAAGAATTAGGGGAAAAAAGCAGAGATTTAAGAACTGCAGGGACTAGTCCAAGAGTCTGCTTCTTGTGATATCTGTGCTTTTAATGCATTTTTAATTTTATCAAAAAGAACATTCAGAGAACTTAGGGTAGATAGAAAGAAAGAAAAGTAATCTTCTTATTTTTGGACAAAACTAATTCATATTAAAAGAATGACAAGTTGATAGTGAGTAATGTATATTTGAAAAATAAAATATAATCTTAAACCTCTTAATTTTATATAGCTTGGAAAATATTTATTAGATGATTAGTATGAAAGCCATGTACAATAATATGCTCCCATTAATTACTCATAATAACTCTACTAGCTATGTATTAATATCAACATTAAAAGTGATTGTTAATATTACATGAAAATAGCTACTAATCTCACTTAAAAAGGAGCATAATCCTTAGTGCTTAAGTCAATCTTTGGACAGGTTTGGAAATAGGTAATAATAATTACCATTTTCTTTTATTTTTTTTTTAATTATAAATATACTGAATCTGTGGACCCGAGAAGAAAGATCCATTTGATATGAACCCTGAGAAAAATATATCTGAGAAGATGGACTCCACATGGTCAACCAAGGGCCTACATTCTATAAAATATCCCTAGCAACCATTTGCTGACAGGGGCTCCTTATTATCTTTCAAGAAGAACTTCAGACTAAGATCTTGGCTTCCCACACTCTGCCCCACTGTTTACATTGCCTTCTGAGTCAACAATTGCAGAGACATCCTGGTTTTGTCTTTCTACCAATGGAATTAGACCTGCTGCATCCAATCAGAATTGCACAATTTGGAAATCTCATTTAAATAAATGGATTTAATTGAGAACCTAGGCGGAAACTTTTACTGTAAAAGGTGGCCTCCCCTTTGTTTGTTGGAACACAATTTAAGTTGCTACCAGAATCGGTGTCTCTTGTGCTACAGCTCCTTTTTGCTCAAATAAATGTGTTTTATTCATTATTACCATGTAAAATTAATTTTGGTTTATAACCTTAGGGTGATTATGTGAAAAGTAGTAGTTTTAGGAGTAGAATCAGTATCAAACCCAAGTCTCTTTGTCCTCTTAACCCTTAAATCAAATTGTATCTCTTCCTTGAATTATAAGGTGTTTAGAGTTTTTCAAAACTAAATGCAAATCGATACCTATAAATATATATTTTAAGTAGCACATTTCTAACTGGCATGGTTTCCCATTTTAGTTACCACACTATGGCTACAATTTTTCCATAGGCTACAATTTTTCCATCAGTTAATTTCAGTAACTTGGTTTACTCTATACCTTTTTTCAATATAATATATTAAATGTAAAAGCAAAAGATAAGGCCTATTAGACAATATTGAAATAATTTAGCTCATGAAGATAAAATCAAATACTTTTGAGACATAAAAACACAGAAATATGAAATATCTAGGACCTTAATTTTTAGTAATTGTTTAAAACGTGACACCTACTTTTGAAAAAAAAAATTAATAGATCGATGTATAAGGTCACAACAATTCTTAACCAATTGTGACAAGAAGATAAAGGGGAAATTCTTTGTGGTTATCTTATTTTCTTGAAGAAACTTAAATTCTCAATAGTAAATAATAGTAAATCAAAATAAATGATTACTGGAGAAAGTAATCGTAAAATGCTTATATGAAGATATTCTTTTCTAGTTTTGTGATAAGCATATGTGGTGTAATATTTTTAAAAATAATTTCTTTTAATTAATTCCTATGTAATTTTTGATGACTACAACTTCATAGGTATTTTTTCAACCATTAGAAATATTTAATAATGGTTTTGGTATTTAAGTTAAAATACTTTCAAAATAAGAATATTAGCCACTGGCACAAAATTAAATTACTTTAACATTAGTTAATTACAGATTATACATATCCCAGTCTCCATCTCACTTTCCTTCAGAAAAAATGTAAAGAAAGACTTACATTACTAACTCCTAACTCACGGGGAACAAAAATGGTTGGTTTCTATTGAGAATATCCTCAAGCAAATCTCTTTGAATCTCTCTAAAGAAAGAGCAGTGGGACAATATCACCCAAAGGAGCATAGTCTCTAAGGTTACAATCACTTCTGCCAATCTGCTCTGAGTTATCACTCAATTACATAGATATCCGTTTTTATAAAGTAATTTGAAAATGAGTATATTTATTTATTTTTTACATTCTTTTTTGGGTCTCTTTTTCTTCTTTCCTTTCACCTTTGCTTATTTTTTTCTTTCTATTTATTTATTTTTTCTTTTACTTCATTTCTCTTTCCTCTTACATTCATCTTTGGCTGGTAAGTGGCTAAACAACTTCTTTTGCATTGATTGGTCAGAATTTGCTATAAACTACATTTCTTCTAGATGTTAGATGCGATGAGACGAGCAAGAGATTAAAACTAAAATACACACGTGCATGCACACACAAACACACACGCAGACTCATAGTCTCTGCATTGAAATTTCTATTTTATTTTCCACATGCGTAGTCCCACATCGAAAATAGACCAAAAAAAAATCAATTTTTTTCAAGAGGCATATTTTGTCTGCATTAATTATTCTGTCATCTTAATCACAGAACTGACTTTGAGACCACTACATTTTTGCATGTCCTTCCCAATTAACACAAAAGATTGTATTGTTAACATTGTAAGCATTGTGATCCAGGATGTTTAC